>NW_006287901.1:760833-761107 GCF_000327345.1 Myotis davidii | reverse complement strand
TAAATGCAATATTCTCAGCAGTGAAAAACACACAACAACAACAAAAACATCTTTATGATTTGGAGGAACAATATGGCTTCCTTTTGAGCACCACACATTCATTACCAACACTAAAGACGGTAGACTATAAGAAGTGAAAACCCATATTATAACAACTTTCCAACCCTCGTATTAATTTATAATAAGCATAATAATTACATCTCAGGCTGAAATAATCACTTTGACATGGAATTAATTTTCTCCCTTATCTATTTCCTCCAACTAAACTAATCCT
>NW_006287901.1:750328-751305 GCF_000327345.1 Myotis davidii | reverse complement strand
GGGCTGCACCTAGGGATTGGGCCTGCCCTCTGCCACCCGGGAGCAGGCCTAAGCCAGCAGGTTGTTATCTCCAGAGTGGTACCAGACTGCGAGAGGGCACAGGCCGGGCTGAGGGACCCCCCTGCCCCCCGAGTGCACAAATTTTTGTGCACTGGGCCTCTAGTTTTTATATAATTGATTAGAAATTAAAATGTGGTGACAATACAAGTCTGAAAATAGAAGCATAATTAGGAATTATGTCATATGGTCATTAAAGAAGCCCAGTTCCAATGCCAGAAAAAAAAAGCATTTTAGTGCCCATCAGTAGATGAGCATTACACAATGGAATACTATGCAGCTGTAAAAACAGAGGATGAGACAACCAAAATGGACCTGGAAATTATTATGCTAAGCAAAATAAGCCAGTAAGAAAAAGACAAATATCACATGATCTCACTTATGTGTGGCATCTAGTGAACAAAATAAACTGATGAACAAAATAGGTCCAGGAACATGGGAGCATAGAACAGAATGATAGAACTTATAGAGGAGGAGGATCGGGGAGCAGGAAGAGATTAACCAAAGGACTTACATGAATATATGCATAGCCCAGGACACAGACAATAGTGTGGTGAAGGCCTGGGGTGGGGTGGGAGCTGTGCTGAGGCAGGCAAATGAGCAGTATCTGCAATATTCTCAACAGTGAAAAACACACAACAACAACAAAAACATCTTTCTGATTTTGGGGAACATGTGACTTCCTTTTGAGCACCACACATTCATTGCCAATACTAAAGACGGTAGATTATAAGAAGTGAAAACCCATATTATAACAACTTTCCAACCCTCGTATTAATTTATAATAAGCATAATAATGACATCTCAGGCTGAAATAATCACTTTGACATGGAATTAATTTTCTCCCTTATCTATTTCTTCAGACTAAACTAATCCTATCCATCGCATGGACAGTCACTGTGAGCGACTTAAACTCATAG
>NW_006287901.1:746329-750184 GCF_000327345.1 Myotis davidii | reverse complement strand
TTGCTTTCTTTCTTTCTTTATTGCAATTTTACTATTTAAAGTCCTAGACACAAGAACTGGGGTATGCTATATATTTTGAAAACTCTGGGATAGGTGTAATCAACAATATAGAAAAAATCATTATAAAGTATCAATTGGTGTAAAGGTTATGAAAACTCCTGGAGCTTCCTTCCTTCCAGATTATAAAAGTTTATTTTCCCCTTTATTTTATTTTATTTTATTATTTTTTGCCATCACCATTTAGCCCCTGTATACCCTCTTCCACTTCCACCCAACTCCCTCACTCCCAGTTACCACACTGCTGTCCATGCCCGTGAATTCTTCCTCTTTCTATTTCTTTTCTCAATCCCTTCACCAGCTTCAACACCCTCATTTTTCCTTATTTTTAAACATTATTATTTTGAGTGGAAGAAACCATGAATCTCAGCTACTTTGCCTCTACCTTACAAAAAAACTACCACCTATAATAGGCAAAGATGCTTGAAAAATCAGTGTACTTTCTATATTTTTCCATATGAATATATGGAAAAGTATAAAAATTCATCAAGTTTATATTTATTTCTTAAGAAAATTGAGAGTTCCACAACACCAAGCATTGACAGAAACAAGGAGCAATGGAAACGCACTCTCTGCCAGAGGGGTTGGAAATTTTGTTCAACAAATCTGCAAGAATCTGCTTGCTTCAGAATCCCAAGGGCCTGTCTTAAAAAATTCTCCTGGCATTTGCCATAGCTGCCCACCACGTCTGCCCCCATGACTGACATACACATGCATTGCCACTGTATCTGCCAAGTCATAATGCCCAAGCTTCAGAGCTGCTTGTACCACAGCCTGGGTCTGACACTGAGCCCTTTCCTAATTAAGGTCCCTCTCAGTGTTGACAGTTCTGTGTGACCTATTTGTATGGCCAGAGCGGGAGTGGCTAGGTGTGAAATGTATTAGCTCTATAACCAGGCCCTGTGCTTCCTTTGTGTGCAGATGCAACCTGCAGCATTTGTATTTTCCTTTAGAGTGGCAGATGTCCTGGAAATGTAGATGTCCCCTTGCCCTTGGACCCAAAAAACTTCACTGATGTGTCAGCCCCTGAATTTTCACAAGACTTAGCTTCCACTCTCTGTAGCCTAAGAGTCTTACCAAGGTCTCCCACAGATGGCCCATCTTTTGTTCATCCTCTCTAATTATGTCCTGGCATCATGGACATAATGGATTTGTCTGGTGTTCCATAGAATGTCCACATGGCTCAGATCTCTTCAGATTAGATGATGACAGAGAATGGGAGCATTAATACAGACCCGTGGCAAAACTATAATGAATAGGGTCTGTTCCACAGCATCAAACTGTGTCTAGAACTCTTTTCTCATTGGAGTCAAAACAAACACATTTGCCAAATCAATGGCTGCCTACAGTGTACCCGAGGCATCATCAGTCTGCTCCAGCAATGATGCCAGGTCTGGCACAGCAGCTCCTATTTGGTTAACTCACAGTCTACAGTAGTTCTTTGTTAGATTGAAGAGGGATAGGTTTAGCACCTATAGACCTTGTATCCTTCAGGTTTATGATAGTGGAACTAATGTCTACTATCCGCCCGAGGATGTGGTACTGTTATTGAATAACTATATTGGCTGTAGTAAGAGGGATGTTTCAGAGGTTTTCTATGATATCATTAGTTGAAGTCAATGATCCAATGTGGGGGTTATTCTTGATAGCTTATTGCTCAGATATCAATACCAATGATCTATTCTGGGACTGGAAAAATTACCCCGGTGTGAGTCTTTAGATGGAGCAGCCCCACCGTGCACCATTTTGAATTGTTCCTTTAAGCCCCAACTTGAGCCAGTGGTGGTGGGGGGAGCGGGAGGATGGGGAATAATGATGATCCACGTCTCTGGGTATCAGTCTCAAGTTACTAGTAGACACTTTATCAATGTTTCTCAGATTATCTAGGTATTCCCTCTTCTCCTGTGTAGTCACCCATCAAGTGCCCATATGTGCATTTGGGGAAGGACAAAAGGAATCATAGTATTTTCTTGCCATAGTGTTGCAGGTCTTCCCTTCTTGAGACCTGAACATCCTTTCAGTCATTGGGTTCTAAATATAAAAATTGGCTCGGATTTAGTAACTTAACAAGGAATCATAACTACTTTGAGGGCAAACACCCTCAGCCTCTTGCTCTTCTGTTCGTACCTTTTCCTGGTTGTAGATGCCCAGCACCACCCTTGTTGCCTTACCATTTAGTCTCTAGAAACATGGTACTCCATTCATCATCTCCAAAACCCCTTGAAGGTAAAGTCAAATTGGCTTAACTGCAGGCCTTGCTGGTTATTAAGATAACTAGTAGCCCTGCACACAAATCCATGTATGAGTAGCTCGCTGCTGCTGGTCTCAGCTTGCCATCCTGCCCACCATTGCTAGTAGCACTTCTAACTCACTGTCCCGCTCTCCTGTAGCTCCCTACCCACTGCCCTGCCTTTCTGTAGCTCTCCGCCACTTGTAGATTGGTCGTGACGTTAAAGCGTCCTGGCTAATTTGCATATTCCTTTATTATTATATTACATTACAGCCTCCTGGCCCCTGACCTTTAAGCACTCACATGGTGCTTACACAGATGCAAGGAGACTAGAATTTCAAAGAAAAGAAAGAGCAGAAGCAAAGGCCCTGGGAGAAAAGAAAGCCAGTGTTTGCAGCTTGGAGTCCACTAAGGAGTGCAATTGACATAGATCTGTCACAACCTTCTAGTCTCGCCTATGATTGTAACTGCCATTGGATTAGGGTTCTTAACTAATGAGTACCTAAAGTGAATTTGGGGGTCCATGACTTAAATAGGCAAAAAAATAATGTTTATTTTCACTCATCTCTAACTGAACCAAAATTTTCTTCCATTGCACATGTGGGCAACCACAAATATTAGCAGTATTTGTGACTTGGTCATGAATAGAAATCACAGAGTGTCTTATCATATGACAGTTGTTGCCAATATGTACAAGTATCATTTGTATGTAACACTACGTACAGTAGTTATTAAACTTCACTCCAGATCTTGGTTTTTTTTTAATGTATAAATAAGAAAGCAAAATATTTCCATATCAAACTTTTATTTTCTTAGTATGACAACTATATTTCAATGCAATTTGGATAATTTATAATTCAATACGATTTATTGTAAGCATTTAAAAACAATATTCTGGGTCCATAAACTTCTCTGAACTGCCAAAGGAAGTTATGGAACAAGCAACGTTAAGAACCCCCACATTTAGAATTAGCACTTGGTTTTAGCTTTCCTCACCCTTTTCTCTATCAGATTAGTTCTTCAACAGTCTTCAGGTAAACAGCTCCTTCTATTCATTCTCTTTAGGGTTTTTTACATAATGGGTGTCGAGGACCATTCCTATCCTCCTCTGTGTGGGTAAGATAAAGAACTTTCACATCCCCTTCCCTTGTTTTCTTTGCTCTCCTTTTCCCCCATTTCCACTGCATTTCAATGAACTCAGCACAAATCGGGAGAAGAAGGGGATAACTTCAAGCAGATAGGAAGGTTCAGAGGTGCTCACTTAAATCTGGAAGCAGAGATCTCCACACATGGAGGGGAACTGCCAAAGCAAGGAGAGGAAAGGAAGGTCATGGGAAGGAGACAGAATTGCAGGGGGTAGGAGGAAAGGCCAGCCCACCAGACAGAAGCCTGCACTCAACATCTGGAAGACATAAGTGTAGGCCATAGATTCTCCAGAGTCTAGCATCAGGGAAGTCCAGAAAAAGGTGAAAATATTTGCTGAAATGTAGCCCTGGAGACGTGGCAGCAGGTAATCTAACGGGAGGCAAAATATGGATGTACACCCTGAGCTGGAGATCTGAATTATA
>NW_006287901.1:741001-745698 GCF_000327345.1 Myotis davidii | reverse complement strand
TATTACTTCATTTTTCATATTTCCTTTGTATTTCTGACAAGTGTGCCCTTCCTTTAAGACCTGAGCTACTTCATTTATGTGCCATTCTGGTAGGCTGCCAATTTGAAACCATGGGCTCTTGACAGCAGGGAAGCCAGGTGGCCCATGTTAGGCTAATTTGAGTCCCTTTCCTATAAAGATGTCCCAGGAATGCAAGACCACAGAGAGACCAAATGTGATCAGAACTGAGTCACGTGAGGAACTCTTGCAATGCTCAATATTCAGAGTGTTTTTGTCTGCTATCTCTCTTTTTTAAAAAAATATATTTTTATTGTTCAGAAAGAAAGGAAGAGAGCGAGACATCAATGATGAGAGAGACTCATTGATGGGCTGCCTCCTACATGCCCCCTACTGGGAATTGACAGCAATCGAACCATGACCTCCAGGTTCATAGGTCAATGGTTAACCACTGAGCCACAGCAGCTGGGCCTAATATCTTTCGTGTTCCTCTGAGCCTCTATCCTCCCCAGGCTCTTCTGCTCAATTATTTGAACTATTGATTATCTTTTCAAGACATGATTTTGCACATGTCCACATGCAGTTCAATTTAAGAACATACTTTCTATAGCTTGCAACCAAAGAACACTAAATGGTGCAGAAATGAGCATAAATGCATAGGGAGGGCTGTTGGGGGAGAGTCGGGCATAGATCCCCAAAGATTATAAAGTAAATGAAATTCATTATCTAGCTAAAATGGCATAATAATCGATGAAACTGGCATAAATATTTAAGTAAGGAAATTAAGCATTTAGGATCTACAGTGGAGAGTTGATAAATAAAGTCATTGACTGGGCTCCCTGGGACACTGAGGGTGAAACTTTTAGAAATGGACGGTTTGGCACTTGACCTGGATAAATTAATCTAAGGTCTTTATGAGGTCAGATTTTTAAATTTTCACTTTGAGGCATGGACTAAACTCCAGAGTCTTCTTGTCACCATGCCCCAAACATCTCTTTTTACTAGCTGTCATAGTAAAGGACCAAGAAGTGATCAAATACAAGGACAGATAATTCAGCTTGTTGAATTAAATCAGGGCCATTAAAAACTTTACCACGTCTTACATAAAACTCAAAAAAATGAAATAAAATAAGATAGATGAGCTGTTCAGTAGCTATATTAGTGAGGGTTTGAAGAACCTGCAGGATTGTGAACCACCAAAGCTCTTGCCAACTTTTCTACTTTGCCTCTCTTGATGGAGGAAGCAGTGTCTTTCACAGAAGTAAAATGACTCTTCCAGCGCCCAAACTTCAATGGTGCTGACCTCATTTCCCATTACTCTGATGATCTTTTATTTCTTTTTCCTTTGTTTACTTCATCTATAGGCTCCCTACTATTCTTGGAATTTTCTAGAAACCCCCATCTCAGCGTTTTCGCACTCACTGCCTTACTGCTCTCTCTGCCTGTGATAATCTCTACATAATAACCTCATGAGTTGCTCCCTCACCTTCAGTCAGGCTTTTGCTGACTTGAAGGTCAGCTACAGCAGGAGGCCTTTTCCAGTCACTATATTTAAAATGGCAACATTTTTGCCCTGGCCGGTTTGGCTCAGTGGGTAGAGCGTCGGCCTGCGGACTCAAAGGTCCCAGGTTTGATTCCAGTCAAGGGCATGTACTTTGGTTGTGGGCACATTTCCAGTGGGGGATGTGCAGGAGGCAGCTGATCGATGTTTCTCTCTCATCGATGTTTCTAACTCTCTGTCCCTCTCCCTTCCTCTCTGTAAAAAATCAATAAAATATATATTTTTAAAAAATAAAATAAAGTGACAACATTTGCCCAACATTATGCCTCGCCCTTCACTGTTTTATTTTTCTCTATTGAACTTACTGCCCTCTAATATATATTTTATCTTTTTGTATACTTTGTCCCTAAATATGGCCCCCAATGAACCATACCTCCTAAGATTTGCTCCCTACTATCGTCCCCTCCTGGGGAATCTGGGCAGGGCCTGTGACTCATTTTAACCATTAGGATGTGGCAGAAACGATGCTGGACCAGTTCCTGGCCTAAGCTTTAGGAAGGGTTGGCAGCTTCCAGCTTTGTACTTTGGAGAGTTCTGTGTTGCCGTAGGAAAGGTGGGTTACTTTGTTGGGATAGACTTGTAGAGAGAGAGACAGTGCCAAGTAGAAAGAGTGAGGCCTTGAGACTACATGGAGAAATTAAGAAGCCCACTTGAGTCCAATTTTTCAGATACATCCACTGTGAAGTCAGACCTGTGAGTGAGCTGTGTTGGACATCCTAGACCAGTGGTTCTCAACCTTCCTAATGCCGCGAGCCTTTAATACAGTTCCTCATGTTGTGGTGACCCCCAATCATAAAATTATTTTCATTGCTACTTCACAACTGTAATTTTGCTACTGTTATGAATCGTAATGTAAATATCTGATATGCAGGATGTATTTTCATTGTTACAAATTGAATATAATTAAAGCATAGTGATTAATCACAAAAACAATATGTAATTATATAAGTGTTTTCTGATGGTCTTAGACGACCCCTGTGAAAAGGTTGTTCGACCACCAAAGGGGTTGCGACCCACTTGTTGAGAACTGCTGTCCTAGACCATCAAGCTAATACCACATGGAGCAAAAGAGCCACCCAGATGAGTCCAGCCAACCCACCACGGGAGTCATGAAATAATAAACTAAGTGTTTTAGGTCAGCAGGTGGTATGTTATGCAGCGATATTTAATCAAAACATCATTCATTGTGTTCATTGTCTGTGTCCCCAGGAGGTGTTAAAATTCCATGAAAATAGGGTTGTTCTATTTGTTTGTTTGTTAGTTTTTGTCCATTTTCTTCTTTACTACATCCCTAGCACTTGATAAACATGTTGAATGAAGAGCATAAATCAGTTAATGAATTTAAACTAGTCATGGCCTCTGGGGTGAAATGTATAATCAGAATTTGGAACAGGAAATATGCCCAAAGGGATTTTCAGGAATTAATTAATCTACATAATTAACATAGAATCATATTTTTTCAAACAGACTTTAGACTTTGTAGGAGAATGGAATCACATTTTGGATATAGTTAAATTTATTGATAAGGATGCATTCATCAGAAAGTCAGAACTCAATTTTCCAGCACAAGTTAAGTTTCCTACTTTAATTAATACAAACCTAAACCAAATGCTGCCCAAAGAAAATTGTCTTAGATGGCCAGATATTTTTGAGCTTGATATCGAGGGAAGGAATTCAGAGATTTCCAAAATACTTGATTAGAGCAATTGTCCACATCGTACTTACTATTCTCCTGGCCAGATCCCAGAATAGATCTCAAGTATCTCTCCTTTCATCCTTGCTACAAGACAGTAGATTGGTGAATCTCTAAATAAAGTAGTAAGAATTTTGATTATTAATTATAACTACCTTAAAAGCATACAACTTTTAGACTTATCTCTTAGAGAACTGAGATATTAATGCAGTTCTCTAAGAAACTCATCAAGTATTATACCTGAAGACTTTTTTGTCCTGTGTTTGATGAATCTGATCATCAAAGACAGAGAGGAAAAAGAATCATTCTCTATTTAGTTTATTTTAGGTAACATTTGTATCTCTGTTAAGAATAAGTTGAGCCCTAACTGGTTTGGCTCAGTGGCTAGAGTGTTGGCCTGTGGACTGAAAGGTCCCAGGTTCGATTCCTGTCAAGGGCATGTACCTTGGTTGCTAGTGCATCCTAGTAGGGAGTGTGCAGGAGGCAGCTGATCTCTCTCATTGATGTTTCTAACTCTCTGTCCTTCTCCCTTCCTCTCTGTAAAAAATCAATAATATATATATATATTTTTAAAAAAAAATAAGTTGAGTATATGGATACAATCACTATATCTGTGTAGTCTCTAAGGCCTGCCTCCCTTGCCAGAGTTTATGTATATGATGTCAGGATTTTCCATGCTTTCATTCTTTAATGTAGAGTCTGTAGCTGCCATGCACAGAAGAAAATATGTGGCAACAATCTAGATATATAACCACCTTAGTTAACCCCAGGAGTAACTTAATATACTAGTTGTAATGTGTATTTACATAAGAAATACATCAAACAATGTTCTGCCTGTTAAGGTTTTGTCCTTTTTAAAAAAAAACAACAAAAAAACACTTTACAAAAATTAGATATTGAGAGCTAATTGTTCTTTATTTTTCTTTTTAAATTAAAACACACACAAACACCTGTAAGTCTGCATTCCTTTGTGTTGAGATGCTATTGAATGTTATTTCACATGAGACACAAACAGGATTGAGCATTTTACTCTACTTCCAGTTCCTTGCTTGAAAAAGTGAAAGATTGGGAAGAACAGAAAAAATAGAGGAGGGGCACATTTCTAAGACTGATATTAGAGTCCACCTAAGTTTGAGGTAGGCAGTACTTATGGGATGCTCAGTGTAACAGTATGCCCCTTCCAAGACTCTGTATCTTCTCAGAAAAGTAGATTGAAAATAAATGTATTGAACAGACCGGGAGCAGTTACTGTCTGCTGCTAAGGTTTCCAGACGCAAGAATAAAGTGTCCTCTCACTTTCTGATTGTGGCAACCAGGATTGAGTGGGAGAACTCAGGAGAAAAGCATGGCAATACAGGGAAAGACGGCAAGAGAATTTTTGCAACTTAGAAATAACCTTGTAGACAGTGAAGAGTTTATTTTACTCCAGAAAAAGAATCTATAATT
>NW_006287901.1:714884-739751 GCF_000327345.1 Myotis davidii | reverse complement strand
CTCACCTTCTGCTTGACTCTACTGTTGAAAGCATAAGGATTAAAACTAATGAAAATAAAAGCAAGCCAGGAAAGATGAAAGGAGATTGAACCTTTGATATCCCACTTCCAAGGATGTCTACCTTATTATTTTGGGAGAAGATTAATGAGAAGAAATACCTTTGCTTGACTCCATTAGGAAATCCCATAACTAAAGGTTGATAAAGTTCTGATTTTAGTGTTTGGGAAGAACTTTAAAATAATACAGTTTGTGAAAGTGGTATTTTATACTACCCTAGTCAGCGCCTCTTCTAGCATATTTACCTCTGTTTTTCATTTAAAGAAGTTATAAAACAATTAAAGACTTTCAGAACTATGAAACCAAGGGTTACATATTATGGGTAGAAATGTGTATATCTTATTCCTAAAGAAATGATCTATCTTCTCAATTTGAAAAGAATTGTAGCCTTTCGTTCCTTAAATAAGACTCCTTGTGGTCAAGAACGAACAACTGAAATTATTTAACTTCTTAAATAACTTAATTATTAAACTCAATAATTTAATTAAATTCTCACCCATACCATTTAGTAGAACTTTACTTAGTAAAATATTCAGGGTATTAAGGTCTGTTTAGAGTTCCTCTCTTAGAGTTAACAAGATGTTAAGATGTCATCCAGGAATATATGACATAAAAAATGTCCTTCCCCCTATACCCTCCTCTTGATAACATCTGCATATAATGAGTGTGACAGCATCCATGCACTCAGGCTAATTCAAAAAGTCTACCAGAGTATAATGCGGTGGACTCAGTCACTGAGCTAACCAAGGACACCTCTGGTCACTGAAGAATTGTTTTACTAGGGTTCGGGCCAGGCTGTTTTATGCCCTCCTAATTATTGGAAGGAAAGCTTCTCTCACTCTAAGGCTACTGAAGAAAACAAGTTGACTATTTGACATTTCCCTTTCCTTCCTCAAGGCTTAATGAACTTTAGGGTAAAGTTCATAAAACTCAGAACATTTTGGAAGCGAGCATTTGCTGGGGAACTTTAGGAAATGCTCGATAATGGTCTTTTCTCATTGTGGGGATCAATCATTTTTGAAGCCTGTCCTTCTGTATTTGCGTTTCAATACATTAGGGTGATTTAGCAAGATGTTTAAAGCGGGGGCTGGAGTAGAATAATTCTCCAGACTTAGAGGAATCTAATTTCATACCCTATGTGGTGGAGATTAGCACTCCAACCCTCGCTTTAACAGAGAATCAGGGAGTTATTACTCTATGATTTGTTAGGATTCATGGTCCACGCAGCGAAGAACCCCTGGCTTCCCGCCCTGCCCTGTGAATGAGGAGGGACGCCTGGATTAGTTATAGGACTGTTTCCTTTGGGAGGTTTTGTTCCAGCTCACCTTAGCTCATTCCTGATTCATGGGCTGCTATTTTAGCTAAATGCTGATGGAGAAGCAACATTAGGTGAGAAGCTAAGGAAATTTCCTGCAGACTCTTCCGTCATCCCTATCCTATGGGACGTAGCTGTCAAAAATTCCACTGAAGACAATGCCTTTCTTTCACCGCCTCCATCCATCCTCCTGAGCGCTTTTATCCTATTAAAAGTCTCCTTGTGAAAGGACTGCATTCACTATTCATGTTGCCATTTGCACTTTACAAGGTACTCTGCTTTCATTAGGGACCAGTCCATAAAATGGTCAGTGTATGTGGCCAGAAGTCCACCCCGTTTTCCACTCCCGACTGACAGCTGGCTTGGACTTAGTTGGGTGATATGGACCTCCTCAATATTCTTCTCTCACGTGGAGTCTTTGACTAGATGGCAAAAATAATTTAGCTTTGAAAATACCTTGGCCGCATCCTCAGACCAGTGTGTAATTATTTCATGGCTAGCCCAAGGTTAAGTTGAAGCATCAATTTTGAAATGGACTTAGTTATTTGAGTAGATAGGTGTTGTTTGTTTATTGCATCTTGTCACTTTAAAATTAGAGGTGGTTCTTTCAGGAAAAATGCTTTGAAGCTAATCCCGGCTGATTTCTGAGACTATTTCTCTGAATAATAGAAACATAGACTTGTTTACTTAAAGATTGTTGCTTAAAGCCTGGCTGGAGTGGCTCAACTGGTTGGGCATCACTCTATGCACCAAAGGTTGCTGGTCTGATTCCCAGTCAGGGTATATGCCTCGGTTGTGGGTTCGGTCCCAGTTGGGGTGCATTCGGAAGGCAACTGATTGATATCCCACTCTCCCTTCCTCTCTCTAAGCATGTCCTCGCATGAGGATAACAAACAAACAAATCTGTTTGTTAGAGCCCAGCAGATGAGGCGAGTCATAAAGAGAATGTTTGACACTCATATGGTTGATACTAAAATAGGAATTCTTCATTTCTAGAAACCAAGTTCGAAGTACCATTTTGCATTGTATTACTTCGACTCTGATTTGGGCTGTGCAAGCCCAGATTTGTTCAATAGAAGAAGCATTTTCCTAACTACTAACTACTAGACCACTTTGGGACTTTTGTACCACCAATCTAACCCAGTAAACACTGATAGAAAATAAAAATATAGACATGTAGACATATAGGTATGTCTACCCACTATAACATTTGTGTCCAAGAGTGATTTAATTAGTTTGTATGATAAACTCTCACCACTAACAGGTTGACTGGGGGAGTGTAGATGACAAGTGTAGGAGGGTTACAATATCAAATTATTGCACACAAAAACACCTTTTTTTTAGCATCACTTTGATTTATTTTCCTAGCCTTTTATTTTCCTCAGATGGAAAAATAGTTTCATCGGGAAAACAAGTGCTTCTGCCCAAGAGAAAGAATTTCATGTTTTAATGCTTTTCTTAAAAAAAAACTTCAACATTGAACTAGTGCATGCTCTGTCCCTAACTCTAGTTTACTGACTAAATTTCTTTTTAAATCCATTGGCAGAAAACAAGGTCTTTTCCTCAAATAGGATGATTGTATTTTATTACTGCCTTGTTTAGTATATATTTTTCTCACTTTGGAAAAAAAAGTCTAGGTGAAAAAATTATGTAACAAGAGAAGTAGTTTACATGGTCATAACATTTAAATTGCTGCCAAAAGGGAAAAAAATGTAAAAAACAAACAAACGAGATTTTAAATGGAAAATATCACATAACTTCAAAAAAACTTACCTCGATTTTCTATCATTTACCATGTACTATAAGTAAACTTTCTAAATAGGATTACAGTCCTTTATTATAAGCCCCTAGTGATACTATGGTATACATTTAAAAAATGCTACTACAAAAATGTTCTTTTCTTTTTGTCTCTGCCTATTGCGTACTTAAGCTATAGATAATTTTCGAATAAAAAGCCTACGGTAGGTATAAATGCAACAGTTAACTGATCCTTTTTGCTGATGTCCTGTTCATGTTCCACGAAGGTGGCCTCTCTTAGTCCAGCATCTTCTCCTGTTTCTTGCCTTCCTTTTTCTTCTTCTTAGATTCTGCTGCAATTAAAAATAAAAGGAGAAAGAAAAGCATCATATTAATAAGCGATGGGGAAAGGCCACTCTCTGATAACTGGCCAGGAATGACATGATTAGATGGGTAGACAAGGCATGTGTGTGTGTGCCTTTGCCAGGAGAGTGTCTAGGAGAATGGGCAGCAGTAATACAGGCCAGTTCCATGTGAACACTTATAAATGCCTGTGATCTTATTGGTTGCGTCCATTTAATATACGCAATACTGTCTCTGGGTCCTAATTAAAAAATAGAAACACATCAGTCATCTCTGAAAGGAGCCAGGTCACTGCTCAGTGGAGCACTATCAAGAGCTTTGTGTAGCCCCCCACTTCCCACGTTCCCTTCCCATGAGACTGCTGGTGAGCATATTTTCTGATGAGCAATTTGAAAGTTCTGATTTGCCCTCTGCTTATATATTTGACCAGTTTTTCATATACGAAGGACCAGCTTGGAACCACATGGAGTTTTGACCCTGTAAGGACTCTTACTCTTGAGTGAAGCAAATGGAATGTACCAACCTGAGCCAAACCAGGTAAATAAAATTATGAGGATTTAAATCGAAAGACTCTATTCCTTTTCATTCAATCATCCTGCCATCTCCCTTTTCATAAGCATAGGAGACTGCAATACAGAATAGGACATGTCATCTTTGGCTCCAAAGATGAGAATGGTCAGAATCCCTGGGCTGGCCAGTGAAAGGACATTGCTAAGTGCCTCTAAAGGCATTCCCCCATTTGGTCCACAGTAGTGGCAGAAACGGTTGGGTTAGGTATAGGCTCTGGAGCCGGATGGCTGGAATTTAAATCCTGGCCCTTCCCTAAGTTCTAAGACTCTGGGAAAATGAACTCATGTATTTGTGTCTCAGATTCCTCACTTGTGAACTGGCATATGTATAGTATAGTACCGCTTCATAGGGTTAATACCCAAATGAAATGAGTTGTATAAAATCCATTGAAAACAAAACATGGCACAAATAGCATGTACTCAGTAAAGGCTAGCAGTTTACCATTAATGTGATAATAGACTGAGAATAAGAGGTCATTTCTCTGTATAGTTAGTATTCGTCATCATCACCAGGATATATTGGCTGAGCAGGTCACTGAATGTGCTAAGCCACAAAGGAACACTGGGACAAAAGCAGTGGCCAGCAGGGATCAGGGCACTGTTCATTGGATTAGAGGGCCTGTGTCCAGGAGGGCCCTAAAACTTGTGATGACAGGGAACATGATGCCAACCACAGATGTACAAATCCCAGTTTATACTTAAACAGAGCTTGAACCTTTTTCATTCATTCATAGCCTCACCACCTCTTCAGATGAGTTCTAAGTTCATCATGAACTAGGCAAAGTAGTGTTTCTGCACAAAGTACCTGTCCTAAGATTCCTTCCCCCAAGTTTTAGGGGTACACCATATACAATTGGGTCAAGGGTTGCTCAAATCCTGCTAAACTGCTGCTCATGAGCATTCATTTTGTTCATGCCTGTCCTCAGCTTTCCCCTTCCTATACCAAAGAGACTTACATTTCTCACTATCTCAATGTTTGTCATTTTAATATCTCCTTCTCTTGATCCATGAAAGGTGAGAAGATGAGAACTTCCTAGTTCAAAGGTACCAGAAGGTCAAAGGTTTTCTGTTTAGTATCTGAACAGTTAATAATCCACAGTCTCTGACTGATCTTTTAAGCAACAGCTTGCATGGTATCCTCAGGGAAGAATCTAGAATGTTCACTAGGATATAACTCTGATTTCCCTTGTCACAATTTCTCCAAATTCCTCCCTGGGCAAGAGTGAATGCTTGTAGCAGTGATTTGCATATTTGGTTAGCATATCCCTATTTCATACATAAATCTGAATAAATGCCATCCTGATGAGATTTTGAATACATTCATTTAATAAGATTTGAACTTACTCTGAATATTGGACACTATTTTTTTGTTTTGTTTTGTTAATCCTCACCCAAAGACATTTTTCAATTGATTTCTAGAGAGTGGAAAGAGAGAAAGAAACACTGATGTTAGAGAGACACATCGATCTGTTGCCTCCCGCCCTTGACTGGGAATGGAATTGGAGACCCTTCAGTGTGTGGGCTGACACTCCATCAGGGAGCCACACAGGCCAGGGCTAGATATTTGATAGCGAATGTAGGTTGTTCATTTCAGGGAACACTTTGGGAATGGGTCTCTTCCCTCAGTTCTCCTAGGTAAAGGCAGGGCAATTAGATAAGTACCTTAACTGAAAAGCAAACCTGCAACCTTTTGGTGTATGGGATGATGCTCCAACCAACTGAGGCACCCAGCCAGGGCTAGAAACAGGTTGTTTTAAGATATGTCTGAAGGTATTCAGAAAGTCCTAAGACTTTTCTAAAGAGAAACTTCTAGAATGGATTCTTGCTTCTTATATTGCTATAAGTCCTACCACCTGGAGTGCCATCCTTACCATATCCTATGCTGAAAACTCAAAATTTAGCCCAGACAATTATCTCAATACATAGTAGCTATAGTAAATAGAAGGGGTAGTGAGAAGGTGGCACAGGAGTCATGCTACATAAACTATTTTTGCTCTGAATACAAAATAAAATCCTGACTGACACTGAAGTAGTATGTGGCACCGTGGCCCTTTGCTCAGTAAGGCAATGAGGAAACAATTCCATTAGGATCATACTGAGAACCAAACCTTCACCCAGGGAATTGCTTTTAATCGATGTCTGCCATTTACCAGCTCTGGGATGTTGGCAGATCAATCATTCTGCATCTGTTTCCTAAAACCTGCGGATAATAAAACTTAGTATGGCCTCCTCAGCGGGCCATCAGGAGCATCACGTGAGATGATGACTTATAAGATCCCAGTTTATTACTGCTAGGAAACCATTGACTTAGTAAACACACACTCTAACCACTATCTATCCAGTGCTATACTAGATGCTGGGATATAATGGCAAACAAGACTAAATTCTGCTCCCACAGAGCTTTCATGACAAGTAATGTTTTCAGGATTGCTCTGTGTGAGCGTCTTTGAACATTGTGAAGTGCTCGCTGAGTATATAGTTATATTAAAGATCGAGGTATTTGGCAGCTATTTGAGTGGCTTCAATCTTGCTGCTAGTTTACTCTGAACTAAAAATACAGGTGATGTAAAAGAAAATCCACAGGTAGAATGAATTACTATAGAGAAAAACCGTATCTATAATAGAATTAGCCCGAAAGGGAGAGTTATTTTATTCTTCTTTAAAACATATTAACTATTTTCCAGTTTTAAAAGTAATAGAGGCTTGTTTAGAAAAATTTAAAAACATACATGTTCACAAATTACTCGAAGTTTCATAACACAGAGATTAACAGCAGGTTCTATTTATGTTTTTTTTTCTATGAATATATACTTTAACTAGGAACATAGTGACAGTTTGATAAAGTATATTATACCTAAAATTCTATCATATTGTTTTCCACACCATTGTATATACTTTGAAACATGACAGAGCAGTATTTCTTTATGACATTCCTGCCCATAGTTTTTATAATCTTTCTCCTTTTGTTGGTCACATGGCATGTTCTCACTTTTTGCTATTATAAATAATGATGCAGTGTGTGTTTTTGCAGACAAATCTTTGTATGTTTCAGTTTTGCCTTAGCATAATATTAGAAGAGGATCTCCTGAATCAAAGCTGGGATATTTTTAAAGCTTTTGATATGTATTAGCAAATTTCTTTCTGGAGAGGAAGTATTGATTTAAATTTTTACCAGAAACTTATATAAGAGCTGATCACAGTACACTTGCTCTCACAGGACAAATAAATAATCAGTGTGCGCCATTTCTTTTTCCATCGATTTACAGGCCTTTTTAAGGAATGCTTTGTGGTTGGTACAAGGAAACACCCAATCCCATTTTCAATATGAGGAAAATCTAGGAGAAATAGGGTTGTGAGTAGGTGTTGAAAGAAAGATGTCAATTTAAAGGATTTTCAAAGATCTTGAGGGGGGATGTTTTTCCAAGAAGTAGAAGAGTTGAGAATTCTGGAATAGGCTTATCTCATTTCCTTTTTTCTTTTTTCAGATGGCCTGTGTGTATAGGGAAAACATGTTTTAAATAAAGAGATTGATTGAGAGAAGCATCGATAGGAGACAGTAATATCAATCAGTTATCTACCATCCATGCCTGATTTACATAGAGTGGCTTTGGGTTATTAAACCAATGGGGATAATAATTCACTAGAATAGGAAGAGGAGACGTGCACTTTCTAAGAGGTAAAATTCATATGTGAGGAAGCTATGAACACTCAGAAATGGATTCCGCAGATTCAGAGGTCAAGACTGTGAGCAACAGGGAAAGCTAGAGGCGTGCCACAGAGACCACTAAAGCGTACCTGTGGGGACTCTTTTAACAAATCCTGAGAACTGCGTAAGGCGGGGGATCATGTCACTGTCAAACAGTACTATCACCATGTAAACATGCTCCAAACCCTGGATATCGCCAAGATCCCTTTAAAGCTTCATGAATTTATTTAAAAGAACTTGTCTGTGCCTAAGAATCATCTGCCCAGTCACCTAATCCCTTGCACCAGCACTGCTGAGCCTCAGAACTGATAATAAAGCTTTTGAATTGTGAATGTACAACTCAGGGATCCACCTCGAATGCAGGCTACCTTCCTGACATGGCACCGTCATTACATTTCCCAATCTTTCCATTTCAATTGGTAGCATATATTAAGTGCCACAGTCCAGAAGGAAAGTTTTATTTAAAAATCAAAAGTATAATCTTTGAAAAGTTTTCTTAATATATCGTTCTTGGATGTGGTTCTGCCTAATGTCTCTGTTACCACTATTTTGTTGTTTCTTCTTTGATTTCTTATTTTGTAATACCGCTACCTCATGTCTTCTTTTATGGATTCGATGAAATTACTTCTAGACTTATGTACGGAGCATGCATGTACATATGATTAGAATTATGAATAAACGAATACACGCGCACATACACACATACTTACGACTGCTCCTCAGTGTTGCCCACAAGCTGATACCTGTTCTTTATTTTACTGCCCGCTTTGCTCTTTGCTCATCAACTCTCTATTTCATAACAATACCTACCACTCCTCTCAACTATCTGCCTTCCTGCATGTTTGCTTTCTGATATCAAGTAGATGTGGATAAAATACATCATGCATCTGTGTCTAGACACAAACTGAACATGTCCAGACCCTTTAAGGAACCTCTGTTTTGCCCCCATTTCCATTTGAGGTGACTCAGCACTTAACTGCAACTCCCCCAGATGGAAATTTCAGTGATGAAAGCACAGGTGAGTAATGTTGATTTAACGGAAGATTTAGTGGAGGAGATGAGGAAATTATTTCATCAACTGCATAGAACAAGCTTAATAAAAGTCCTTAAACATGACTGCTACTTTCAAAAGCAACTCACCAGTATCAGTAGACGAAGCTCTTCTCCCTTCACCCAAAGATGCCTCTCCAAGGCTTTTCAGCCTCTTTGCACTCCTGCCCCTCCATTTCCCTTTCTTTAGGGGAAGCAAGTCAGATATCTAGTTTCTCCGGCCCAAGAAAGGGACCGTCTTTAGGATGCACTTCTTTGTGCAGTAGAGTCAGGAGTGTGTTGGAGTCACTCCGATATCTGACCTACATGCATGTGCGTACCAGGTAAGACTCACCAAGCTAAACTCCTATTTTTAGCTCAACACATCCACCTCACCCTTATGCTTTTGCTAAACCTAGTCTTTCATTTGGGAATGTTCAAACATTAAGCATAAAACAAAAAGCGGAAAGTTTTGGTGGATTTTTCCTTTAAGAGTCATAGACAAGAGCAGCGAAGACGAGAACCAGGGGTGCTTCATCTGTAAGTCTTTCAATCCAAGAATCTCTCACTTGTACGTAGTTACAGAAGAAAGACCGAAGCTTGTGTGTGTGTGTGTGTGTGTGTGTGTGTGTGTTCAATATTCAGCTGCTACATTTTGTCTTTTTCACCTTTAGCAAAAAAAAAAAAAAGTTTTTAAGTACTAATAAAATGGAAGAGAAGCAAAGATAGTTAAAGCAAGGGTAATTCTGCAAAGAATGTATACTTTTATATAGATAGTTTTGAGAATGTGAGGATAATTATGCCTGTGAATGTACAGGTGCAGTAGCATGCATTTCTGATTGCTACATTAGAGATTCAGGATGCATGTGTGTGGTGTCTTTATGTGTATGGGGTTGATTTCACAGTTGCTTTATGCTGTCACACCTGGTAGTACTGGCAGCCCTAACTACATTCCCATGTCTTCCAAAGTTAATTTTAAGAACTCTATGGACTTAGGTAGGAGAGAGAGAGAGCGAGAGAGAGAGAGAGAGAGAGAGAGAGAGAGAGAGATGGGGGGACTAATGTTTGGGTTTCATCTGTTCAGCAAAAGCGCCTGCCTCTTCCTCAACGTGTAGACCACTCTCAAGACCTCACATTCTTGACAGTGACCTCCCTACACACAAATTCATGACTTCTTCCACCCCGAAACAGGAAAGAAGGACATTTACTTCTTACATGAGGTTAAATGTTTAGAAACTTTGTTTCTGCAATAACAACACAGAGATCTTATAGAATTTCATAAGTTATTTCGGTAGTCTAAGTCAGAAAATGGGATGTATTATTATACATAATAACTAGCTCCCACCTGGCACATCATTATTTTCTATTAACATATCTGATGTTTAATCATACACAACTGGCGCTACTGGAAAATTAAATGATTATTTATGAAAAAGGAGGAAAACATGAACTCTAGAATCTTTACAATTTCAGCAGGCACAGCCCGACAATCATGACTTATTTGCTCCCAGGCAGATTTTTCTGATCAATTGTTATGTGCTGACTTATGCCTCCCTCAAAAATTCATGTAGAATTCCTAACACCCACCCCTCAGGATGTGAACATACTTGGAGATGGGGGTCTTTTAAGGAAAAATTAAGTTAAAACAAAGTCACAAGGCTGGGCCCTAATCCAATATACTACCTGGTGTCCTTAGAAGAGGAGGAAATTTGAACACAGACACCCACGGAGGGAAAACGACGTGAAAATGCATGAGCCAAGGAAAGAGGCCTGGGACATATCCTCCCCTCGGGGACTTCAGAAGGAATGAACCCTGCAGATATCTTGATCTCTGCCCTCCAGCCGCCAGAATAGTGAGAAAATAAGTGTCCTCAAGAATTTTAAATAAGCATCATTTAAATATACGACTCTGGTACTAGGGAATATGGCATTTTAGGTCTCATTAAAGGTCTCACAAATGCTCGGGGCACTAATCCTTCCACCCATCTCCACACTTGTCCTGCAGATTTCAAGCAGGTGAGCTATGCTCCCCTCCCCCGCACAGGTGATTTCTCAGACCCTCACCCACCCACTGCGCTGTCTACAGCGGCAGCAAAGGTGAGATCTGAAGAAACTCCCCTGGATTCTCTGCATTTTTAGACAGCAGCCTTCCTAGCAGCTGAACCGATTAGTCCTGTGCATCTGAATGAAGAGCTGAAAAATCATGCTTTTCTATTTTCTGTCGAATAAAAGCGATTTCTGAAAGCCTTGCTGTTGATGTGTGAACCTCTGGCAAACAGCTCTGGGCCTTGCCCGCTGTGTGCAGGAGGACACCAGGAGCATTGTCACCTGCCTCCAGCTCTTTGGATTCCTAATGAGCTCTTCTAAAAATAGCATATACTTCTCAAGAAAGAGTCTTTAGTTTTTCCTTGCCCCTGCCTCTGTGTGCTGAGCACCAGCCAGCCTGCTTTGATTTCCCTGCAGGTTCCCGGAGCTTTTGCATCCGTGCAGTGCTGGCTGGAGTCACTGAGAGTGTCAAGTGTCCCCACTGGCAGCGCCTGTTACCAGGACAGCGGTGCCTGGGACCCTGAGAAGCACCAGAGCGGCTCTGAGTCTCACGATGAGAGGAGGCAGGCCCGGATCCAGCCCAGGGTCCTGCCTGGAGGGCCGCTGGGTGTGACAGGTGCAGTGCATTGCTTTGTCTTCCTCTCAAGAAATGTAGCCCCTTTAAAGGACCCCGACTTGAGAAACAGCACCAACAGTTATCCTTTGCTTCAATGCAATTACTACACAAAGACAAGCTTGATTCAGGGTTATTTGACATGACTCCATTATAAATGACCTCCTGCATGCTCATCCTCATGTTTGAGGATTATCAGTGAACCAAAACCCAAAAGTATTAATTTTTTTTAGAATACCCAAAGAGTAGGAAGCACTCGGTTTGGGAAGCATTGGTATAATTGACAAGAACTCTGGACGTAGATTTTCCTGACTTCAAGTTCAAGCCTGATTCCCCACTGGCTGGCTGACCTTCTGCAAGTTGCCACCTTAGTGTCCTCATTTGTAAAATGTGAGCAAAACTCCTTGAGGCTGGCTGTGGGGATCAAGCAAGACCATGCATCCTAAGAGTTTAGCATATGCCTGTCACATCATAAATAATAAACGGGGACGGCTTTCACAGCGCTCAGAAATGCTAATGACAATAGTTACAACTTAAAACACGAAACAAAAATTCTCAGTCTGGTAGAAGTTAGAGCAGCGGTTCTCAACCTGTGGGTCGCGACCCCTGTGGCGGTTGAACAACCCTTTCACAGGGGTCGCCTAAGACCATCCTGCATATCAGATATTTACATGACGATTCGTAACAGTGGCAACGTTAAAATATATTTTTAAAAATAAATAAATAAAATAAAGGGCCAGAGGTTGAAAACCACTGAGTTAGAGGAAGAAACACTTCAGGGCTCAAAAAACAAAGAAGGTCCCTCAATCCAGTAACTTATTGGTGTGAACATTGTTCTATTATGCAGCTTTCCTTGATACTAATTATTATTTAGCTGTATTGTGTGTGCTCAGCTAATGAGCCTCTGAGCGTGGAATTTACCAAGGGACATGAAAGCAGATCCATGGGGTGAAGTAAACCCTACAAATGTTTACAGTTCCTAGACCTCACATCTGTCCCGGCAATTAGAACTAAAAGTTCTTTAATAAGGATGAGAGTAAAACACCCAGGTGAGCCTTCTTCCAGGTGAGGTGAGCGTGTTGTGCTTTAACAGTGATTTCTCTGTACATTTGTGCAGCCAATGAATGCATGATGCGCCCTAGTGAGCCAGACCAGGACAATTTAGTTGTTCACATCGTTCATTCAAATAAGTATTATTCATGGAGTTCCTCTCATGGACTAGAAACGATGACATGTAGTAGCTCTTTCAAAGAGGAGTGAGATGTGGCTCCTGCCCTCAAGATGCTGATTGGTGTGAGCAGCAAAGCCACACAGGCTACAGAGGAATGAATGGAAGTCTTGTAGGAGGAGTGAGCCCTCCCAGCAACTTAATGTTTGGGAAGGGAAGTCCGGGAAGTTTGAACACTGATCTCTTTTCTAGTCTTTGAACAAAACAAGCTCTTTGTAGTCTCAGGGACTTTGAACTTCTAGTTTCACTTAGAACGCCTGGATGGCTAGCTCCTCCTCCAAATCCAAAAGTTACTTCTCAAAGAAGCTTTGCCTGGTTACTCTAACTTAGCTCCCTCCCCGACTCCAGTTACTACTCTAGCACTTGACTCTTCAGTGCTCAAGAACATGTACTCCAGTATTGTCGTTGTCGTTTTAATTATTTATTTACATTTCTCACGATTATCTATGCATCTCCATCACTAGAACAGAGTAGTGAGAGGAGAGGAATATCACTGGCTCCTAGAGTAATGCCTGCGCCATTCAAGGTTCTTAACAGATTTTATAAATAAAAGAATACATTGGAAGCAACGCCAAAGGACTGTCATAGCATTGGCCCTTCTGTGCCGGACCTCAGGATTTGTCCTGCTGCTCCTCCTACTCCACTACAGGTCCAGATGGGGCATTAATTTGTCCCTGGTGCTAACTCCAGCAGACAGTACTCCTCAAAAAATATTTACTGAATACTTATGAGGGTAGGTTTTACATAATGAAATATATGAACTACGAAGAGCAGGGTCCAGGTCTCTAGAAGCACAGGTACAGAGAAATGGATGTTTAAGAAATCACGGCCCATGCGGCCATCCCAGGGAGTTTGGTGTGGCTGGGGCACAGCACGTGGGCAATGTCTGGAGCAAGGATCAGACAGGAGCCAAAATGGATGATGCCTGAGCAGCATGTCCTGCTGAGGAGCCAGGGTCTGATTCTGGAAAACCATGATCAAAGAGGGATTTCAGAAAAGAAATGGGTCTGACATTCATTACTCTTCTTAGGTAAGAAACTGAGATCACTGTGTTGAATAGATTCAGGGGAAGGGGCTGGGCATAAAGCCAGAGATCTAGAATCAGGCTGCTTGTCATTCAGTCCTGGCCCCTCTGCTGAGTAGCTGTATAACCAACCGTGTGCTCAGCATCTAATTTCCCCACGCTTCATTTTCCTCATATGCAAAATTGGGAGTCATAATAATAACTATTTTATAGTTTTGTGAATTTTCAATAACACAATGTATGAGTAATGTACTAAGCAATAATCAAAACATACTATGCGCTCAATAAATATTAACTGTACTTGCTATTATCATAATCACTACAAACTTTTGGCTGGAAAAGGGGCTGAGAAAACACCCATCTCAAGAAGTTCATTTGGAAGGAAGGAAATAGTCTTAAAAACACTGCACATTTATCAAACATTTTTACATATATGACTTCATTTCATCTTTAAAACAATGCTAGGGGGTATTCATTGTAGGTTTCAGTTTACAGAAGACAAAACAGATATTCTAATAAGAAAAGAGCATAATTATACCTACTCACTTGACATACAGTAGCATGGAGAGGAAATAAAATGCAGATGTTCAGACAGAGCAAGGAAACAGAACAGAGAGATTAGACATAAACCCACACTTATATGATCAATTAATCTATGACAAAGAAGGCAAGAATACATAATGGAGTAAAGACAGTCTCTTCAATAAATGGTGTTGGGCAAACTGTACAGACCCATGGAAAATAATGAAACTGGATCATTATACCAAATACAAGAATTAACTCTACATGGATTAAATACTTAAAATAAAATGCGGATGTTCAAAGATTTTCACAAAGCGGAATAAAAAAGAAATCAAAACCTTGAGACCAAACTGAGTAAGAGTGTTTTGCTCTAATCAAGAACAAAATTCCCACAAGGCACTCTGGGCTGCCTCTTTCTGCTCAAATGCAAGGGCAGCAGCCATCCAAACCCCCTTCCTCCTGTTTCAGGGTCTCCAAGTGGGGGAGGGGGAGCCCAGCGCAGGCTGGTCTGTGGTGGGATTCTGCCCCTTCACCTCTCTCAACACAGATGTCACCAGCCTAGCAGAGCTCACCCACAGGGTGTTGCCATGCTCATTCCTAAGGGGTGTCAGAGCCCAGAAAATAGAACAAAAATGTCGGGGAACTTCTTTTATCTTTAAAAGAATGAACAAAAGAATCTTTTTAGAGGGTTGAGAATTGAGAATGCTGGGAATATCACTTCCCTGACCCTTTTTCCATTTAATAATCGGCTGCCAAGCGCTGTGTCCCGCATGCAGCTGAGTCTTGCACTCAAACAGTTGCTGTTCTTTTGATCTTTAAAGTTGAATCACCAAACCTAAGAGAGGCCTAGGCAACTGTCCAAAAAAAGAGCAGCAAGATGGCAATGCTTTTAGAAAGGGCTGGGAAGATATAAAAGGAATTGGGGTTATCGTGAGCAGGGGGATTTACCAAGGGTCTGGTAACAGCAGAGTGTGAATTGGTGGACAGGACGGTGGGAGGGATTGACACTGTTCCCTGGACCACCTGTAACACAGACATCTATCCATGTGCTCCTGCTTCTGACTGTACCAGAAACATTTGAGAATACCCTTCCTCCAGACAAACTCAGGGGCTGACATCATCCCACGCTGCCCTGTGGTATCAAAAGGAGCTTCACAATACCCCTTATTGATGTATCTCATTTAAACCAGTCAGAGAAAGATAAATATCACATGTTTCACTTATATGTGGAATCTAATGACCACAATAAACTGATGAATAAAATAGAACCAGAGTCATGGAACATGGAACAGATTGATGAATCTCAGAGGGGAGTAAAGGGGGAGAGGAGATTAACCAAAGAACTTCTATGCAAATATGCTGTTCCCACAAACACAAAAAATAGGATGCTGAAGGCCTGGGGCAGAGCAGGGATAGGGTGTTGGGGGGCAAGGGGGAGGAAGAGGGGGCATCTGTAATACTCTCAACAATAAAGATCTTAAAAATAAATAAAAACAAGGAATAATAACTAATAATCTGCATGTCAACAATAACTCCAGATTCTAGAATGTTCCAAGATGACCATCAGGCCAGGTCACCTGT
This sequence comes from Myotis davidii, assembly GCF_000327345.1. NCBI lineage: Eukaryota > Metazoa > Chordata > Mammalia > Chiroptera > Vespertilionidae > Myotis > Myotis davidii. The sequence goes on along the minus strand of NW_006287901.1, from coordinate 723,961 downwards.
GGCACCTGGGAAAATCTCAGTTCATCTGGGAGCCTTCTGCACAGCACTGACTAAGCCTCTGCACTCCAGTGATATCAACCAGAAGCCTGATCCAGTGGTCAGCTCTGCTCCCACAGACAGGACTGCCAGGGCTAGGACCATGGATCCCCATCCTGGCAGCCCCGCCTGGCTTGGCCAACTTCTAATTCCTCAGTGAGCTCATCCTCCAGGTGGACCACTGAGAAACACCTGTGGCTTGAAGAGTTCTTTGCCTTCCAAAGGGTTCTGTGGTCTGACATTTTATACTGAGCCATCAGCACAGACTGACCCACGTTTCCAACTTCTCCACTTGGGATACTTGATGCCCAAGTATCCCTGAAACTGGAAAAGAATATTACTGATGGCTCCAAAGAGGAGACACTTAACTCTCTCCACGGTGATGTGCTTAACTGTCTCCAATATAACACTCAGTAACTCTTCACCCGTAATGGCATCAATGCCCATCTATCCCAATAGGAGAGAGGGTGAGATCTAATACTATACTCCGGCACAGTCCAACACCCCTACATAGGCCCTGGCAGACTGCTCACTCAGCTCAACAACTGTTCAGCTTCTCCTCTCATATTTACAGATAGAGTTTGAAAAGCTAAAGACACATTTCCCTAACTCCCTTGCAGCAGCATTTTATACGTGATCAGGTTTCCATTAATCGGGCACACTTCATAAGTCTTAGTTGTAGAAAAAGGGCCAAACTTGGCCTGGCTGGAGTAACGCAGTTGGTTGAGCATTGTCCTATGGAATGAAAGGTTGCTGGTTCAATTCCTAGTGAGGACACATCCTGGATTGCAGGTTAGATCCCCAACTGGGGAGCAAATGGAAGGCCACTGATCAATAGTTCTCTCTCACATTGATGTTTTTCTGTTTTCTCTCTCTCTCTCTCTCTCTCTCTCTCTCTCTCTCTCTCTCTCTCTCCCTCTCTCTTTCTCTCCCCCCACCCCCTTTTCTCTTGCTAAGCAAGGATTGTTTTTAAAAAGCCAAATTTGGAGAAATTAGAAATTACAGCAAGAAAGGTGATAGTAATCACCTCTGGTTTTGCTAGTGAGGTCATGTGATTTTTAGCATTATGTGTGCAGAGCAGTGGGTGATTCTGCTACATCAGCCACGTGCTGTGTGATTAGACATTTCTCTTGGACCTGCTGCCTTTTGCTACGTTACTCCTGGAAATGCAGTATTCACAGATGACATGGAGATTCTGTGAGCTATGTAACACTCTTGGCTAAACCTCTTCTACTTAAACTAGCTGGAGTAGATCTTCTGCAAAAAATCCCTGGCAGATACAGGGTTTTCTCAATTGACAATCTTAATACTCTCAATCTCATTTCTTAGGAAATTAAGATCTCAAGTGTCCAACACAATCAATTATTTCACTAATATATCCTGGTTAGATCCTGGCAGTGATTAATCAAGCTCTGGTTACGACCTTTCAGTCAATCAATGAACTTCCCCGGGGTAATCCTGTCCTATTGCCAGGAAATCTGTATTCCAATTGTGCATCTCAGTTCTCGTGTCTACATAAGGAGACCAAGACTCTCCTCTGCTGGGTATAGAATGCAAATGTGGAGACTGACAGTTTCCTCAAATTAAGTGGATTCCAACACAAGGGAGTCTTTAGGTAAGGCTTTCCAACTCGATATCTAGGATCACTGAAGTTGTGGACTAAAGCTAGAGTTAGTGTTTGCACAATACTGACAGCAACAGGAAGGAACAATTCTATTCCTCAAGAGGCAATGCTGTTAGACTGGTGTGTGATGAATTTTAAGGCAATTTTTAATCAGTGCACATGGGATATGTAATAATGTCCCAGTTCAGATGGCAATTCTAGGTATTAAGCACCTCTCTCCCCAAGCAAGTCTTTTAATCTTTTAATCAAGCCACCCAGAACTGCACCCCAGGAATAAGTTGGACAGCCCGTGAATGTCCTCGTCTCGCTGATCCCAGAAAGCGCCTGGCTTTCCCTGTTGCTCCCTCTGAAAGCCCTCGACACCTGCGCGTGCCGGTTTGGAATAGGCAACCCCTTGCTCTCCAAGCGACACCCCCCCACACACACAATGGGACACTCACAGGCTGAAGGACCCGCTCAACAGATGGGGGCCAGACCTCTGCAAGGGGAAACTCCGGTTTAGAATTCCAGACCTCTGCCTGACGAAGGCTGCATGATCTACAAGGTGAGATCGGGAGTTCCAGGTTGGAATCAAAGGCTCCTGAGCAGATGGAGAAAGGAAGTGCACTCTCAGAGGCCTGGACGGACCCAATCAATCCCCCATCTCAGCCCAGGGGAATTTCCATTTGAAATGCAGAAAATATCAAAGGAGAATAAAAACCTGAACTGATTCTTCTGCTAACCAACAAGATACACCTGGATGAATCACTGATTTTCTCTGTCCCCATCTGTTATATGAGAGAAACATCAGATGATAGGCAAGGTCCCCAGATGCTCTACTGTTTAATGATTCTAGACATAGAAAATTATCTGATATGGACACAGTTCCATGGTTTATATTACTCAGAGACAGCACATTGTCTAAAAAGGCGATGGGTCTTTGATGTCAGCCTGACTTTGATTTTGAATTCTGGTTCCACCACTTACAAACTGTGGAACCTCAGGGAAGCTGCCTCTGCTTCCGCATGTATATAGAGCAGGATAAACAACACGTATGGCAGAGAGTTGCTTCAAAGCCCAAATGAAATGATGAGGTGCGCCTATCATAGTGCCCCCTTCAAAATTAGTGGGGTTACGTTCCTCTATTCTTTTTGGGTACTGAGTTAAAATAGAAAAGAGCATTCTTTTTTGAACAAAGAAAGAAATAATTATAACTGTATAACTTTGAGAAAAGTTTAGTTACATGAACTCTTCTATCAGTATGCTGGATTTAGTGTGTGAAACCTTTTTCCCTTTAGCATTTATTTATTATACAAATACTAGAGGCCTGGCACACAAATTTCTGTACTGGTGTGTTCCAGCCGGCCCTGCCCTGATGGCTGGCTGGGGCAAGGGGCCGGGGGTGGTTTGCTGGCTGGCCCCACCCCGACTGGGGTGGGGGTGCCCTCTTGGGGGCAGGGCTGGCTGGGGCGAGGGGCCACAGGCATTTTGGTTGTTCTGCCGTTTGGTCGATTTGCATATTACCCTTTTATTATATCAGATTTATTCAGCCCAATGTGCTACTCCTTGTTGTAAGCAAAAAAGGATACAGTAAAGAGCAAAATAGACCAGGTCCCTGTATTCCTGAGAGCTTTATTCTGAGGGATGTCTTACAGAATAGTTTTAGAAATAAAGTTGTAGAAAATGTCACCTTTGTTTGGTAGGTCATATCGTTTATCAGGATTGAGCATTACAAAGCCTACCTTCTCCTTTTTCAAAGGAGGTGAGCTTACACCCATACCTGGCTTAGGTGAGAAATCAGCAGAAGATAAAATGAGTGTAGATTCAGCCAAATCTTGGTTCTGTCATTTGCTAGAGATCTACCCCTGTGCAAACAAATTAACCAGTGTGCCTCATTTTCCTTCAAACGTACATCTGCTTGCAGAGGAATATATGGGACTTTAGAAATAACATATGTCAAACACCCAGGTCAAGACATGCCAGTGGAACAAAACAATACAAATGATAATGTAGATGTCATTTTATTATTATTTGATTTTCCATTGATCAGAAAAAAATGAGCTATCTTAAGGTTAGAGACTCACAAAGAGAAAGCTGTAATATCCATTCATGGTTATTTCGGAAAAATTATACAGAAATATACACAACCCACCCATGTCACTAATTCCATTTTACTTAAACTAGGAAACATGTCATAGAAAATGTGTACGAGTCTCTCTCGTTAAGAAAACCTTCTATCTGACACATCTCCCTAGCTCAGCTCCTATGATAAGATTTTTCTTTGTGCAGATTGCCTGGTGCCAAAGCAACACTCACAAAACCCTCCAAGTTGAGAGAGAAAGGACTAATTAGTTTTAACAAAGATATGTTATGCAAAAGGTGAAGGCTGCATTTTAATGACCAACGAAATGCATAACTGCTGTGAAATTCAGAATTCACTCAGGATAATACCTTGAATTATAATACCTTGCTTTTTGATATATAAGAAATTACAGCATGTCTACCCACTTGAAATATTTTTACCACCATTTTTCAAGTTGAGAGCCTGAACCAAACTGTTAACCTTCATTGCATATGGAAGAATGTGAAAAAAGTGAATTATCCACCAGTCCAATTAAGAAAGGAAGGGAGAAGGAGAGAGAGAAACACATCCATTGGCTGCCTCCCGCACATCCCCTATGGGGATGAAGCCCACAACCCAGGCCTGTGACCTGACTAGGAATTGAACCAGCAACCTTAGGGTGCACCTGACAATGCCCAACCAACAGAGCTACACTTGCCAGGCTCTGAGGGTTTTTTTTTTAAATCATATGCCAGTTTGATATTTACTTTATCCAGTGTGAAAGCAGGGTCTGACTTTCTGGGAATGAATAGAAAGATAGCTCTAAATAATTTAAAAATTCCATGATAAAAGTAGTGAGCTAATCAAGCCAAAAAAAAAGAAAACAAAGGCTCTGAAAGAAGGATAAGAAATACTTATCAAAGTACGCCGTGAAAAGGGAAAATATAAAATAATTTAGCTGATGTTGTGACAACTATATATGTTAGATAATCTAGGAAGGACTTGATTTTTTTAAATATCCTGCCTCAGGACCTCTATGAGTGTGTTCATACTTGTCAGAATGCAGTCCCAATTTAGGGTTTGGATTATACAGTCACCATACAGCAACTGTCTTAATTGGCCCATTTTGCCAGACTGTTTATTTGTGCTAGGAGACTAGTCCCCTCATCTGTGCAGAGGACCTCAATCGCCTATTGAGAAGTACTTGTATGAAACGTAATACAGGGGGCTTTTCCAATTTCTTTCTTAAGGTAATTCACCTGAAGAGCCTGCCTGAGTCCATGGATCCATTCATATTAAAACTGTGGTCAAAGAGCAGGGCCTACCTTGAGGCTTGGGCTTGGTCAGCTTGCCACAGGGCTTGGAGATGGTGACGGTCTTCTGGCAGTCAGCATTGTGGAGGGCTCGCTTCAGGCTCCCAGTTCTGGTCTTCAAGGCGGTATTCAGGTCACATTCTCCCCAGGCCTGGAATTGGTATTTGCACTCCGCTAAAGGTAAGATAGGACAAAGAGACACCTTTGAAAGATCCTATTATAGTACCATGAAAATAAACACACTTTAGTTTTTACCTCTTTGTAGTGAGGTAGTTATTGTTGTAAGAAATAAGAGAGATCCCATATGCCCTCAATTGTGATTCTTCTATAGCGGTAGTCCAATGGCACAACCAGGAAATGGACATGGAAACATTCCACAGAACTTATTCAGGTTTCCCCAGTTTTACATGTATTCATTTGGGTATGTGTGTGTGTGTGTGTGGGGGGGAGATTTAGTTCTGTGCAACTCTATCACATGCATAGATACAAGTGAACACCACCACCATATATACACAAACCAGTTCCAATGCAAGGGTCTCTTGGGCTGTCCTTCTGTAGTTAGAGGCCACCCAACTTTCTCCCCTCCCATCTCTCTAGCCTCTGGCAACCACTATTCTGTTCTCCATCATTATGCTTATTTCATCTTAATTTTGTCATCCATCCATGTAAATGGAATCAAGTACTGTGTAACCTATTGAGACTTTTTCATTCAGCATCATTTCTTGGAGGTCCATCCAAGTTGTGTGTATCAATAACCTGTCCTTTTCATTGCTTAGTAATATTCCATGGTATACAGGGTGGGCCAAAAGTAGGTTTACAGTTGTTCATATGGAAAAAATAATACACTAATTAATAAATAATAATACAAGAATAAACTATGTTACTCATACAACTGTAAACCTACTTTTGCCGCACGCTATTATGTACCACAATTTGTTTAACCATTCACCAGCTGAAAGACATCTGGGTGGTTTCCAGCTTTTGACTATTACAAACAAAGCTGCCGTATTACTCATACAACTGTAAACCTACTTTTGCCGCATGCTATTATGTACTACATACACATATAGATTTTATGTAAACATAGGTTTTCACTTTTCTAGGATCAATGCTTAAGGTAAAGCCACTGCACTGCATGGTAAACACATGTTTAGTTTTGTAAGAAATTGCCATATTCTTTTCCAATATGGCTGTACCATTTTACATTCCCTTTAGTGATGTATAGTGACCTAGTTCTTCCACATCCTCTCTAGCATTTGGTGTTATTTTTTTTTTTGTTAGCCACTCTGATAGGTGAAGGGGTATAGTGATAGCTCATTAGTTTTCATTTTCATTTCCCTACTAGGGAAACATGTTGAACATCTTTGCAGGTGTTGCCACCTATATCCTCTTTGGTATAATGTTTGTTCATATCTTTTGCTCACTTTATAACTGAATTGTTAGTTTTGAGAGTTCATTCTCTATAATAATAAAAGCATAACATTCTAATTAGACTGGATGTCCTTCCAGACAAAAGCCAGGGCTGTGAAGGAAACCCGGGTTCCAGGTGTCTGCAGGAGGCTGGACAGAAGTACAGGTCTCAGGTGCCGGTGGCTGGAGGGAAGCCAATGCCAGCAGCGGGGGAAGGAAGGCCTACTCTTGCACGAATTTCATGCATTGGGCCTCTAGTATATTCTACATACAAGTCCTCTAATACACACTTTTAAAAACATTTTGTAGGTGGGCCTGTATGGTACCCACATATAATTTATGAACAAATGTATCTGAATTTTACCAGACTTTTATAGAACTTATATACATCCATAAAAGTACCCCAAATGTTATAGAAAATGAAAAAGATATTGTCCTTCTTCCCTGGCCTATAAGCCAGAGCACATTTCTGTAGAACAGTGAGAATATCTGGGGCATCGTGTTTCACCATGGCTAACAAAGATAAAAATTCAAGAATATGAAAAAAAAATACACACACAGGTAATTGGGGTGTGCTGTAGTGGGTTTAAAGTTAGATGTGTTGTAAGATTCCTTCTCAGACAGGTAGATAAGGCCAGTGAGACTGGCAATAGTTGGTGGGAAAAAATCCACGAGAAATGGCTACCATCAGCCCTGCTGGATTCAATAAGTAAGTCTATGAACCAGTGTGGAGGGTGGGGAAAGATCAAAAAAGAGAGAGGGCCTGAAAGTAACAGAAAGAGATCAGGAGAAGGGGGAGAATAAATAAGAAAAGAGAAAATAAAGACACAAGGAACTTAGAAGAAGAATAGAAAGGAAAGAGAAAAAGATCAATGAACACTATTAGGAGGAATGAAGAGTACATTTTTGTCCCTATTGGTAAGGCGGTAGTACTTAATAAGGGACTATTTAACATTGGGCAATATCTGGAGACATTTCAGTTATCATAGTTTGCGGAGGTGGGCAGTGCTAACAGAAACCAGTGGGTAGAAGCCAGAGATGGTGCTAAATATCTTACAATGCACCGAACCGACCCCCCACAGCAAAAACTATCTTGTCCAAAATGCTAGTTAGTAGTGCTGAGATTGAGAAACTTGGGGGTTAGGCAAAATGTCTTGCTTATTTTGTATCTGATAAAATAAATTTATTTAAAATAAATGGGAGTCAACCTCAAAAAGATATTTGGTGAAAGAATGGAAGAGTTATGTCAGACCGGGAGATTCAACCACTAGGACCACAGGGATGGGCCTCACCTCCAAACTGCTTCTTCCAGTTGCAGGGGATCTTACATCTCTGGGTCTTCATGGTTTGTTTGCACTCAGCTCCACTCCGGGTGCCCTCCCGGGTGCCCAGCCCACAATCCCCGCTGGTGGGCACACACACACTCCACTGCCATTCTCCACAGTCAGACTTCTTCACTTTCTTTTCTGGAAGGAAGGAGACATAATCAACACCAGAAAGTTCTTTAACTCCTACATAAAACTAAGTTCATTCCTGAGCGCCTTCATTACAGGCTCGGTGCTATTTACCTCTATCTTCAGTGTCCGGTACATAGTGGGAACCTGATAGGGGTTAGCAGAATGATTGAATCAATGAATGACCAAGACCAGGGAGAAAGAAAACTGTGGAAAGGAGCTAGAACTTATATTACTTTAACTCTTACTATGTGCCAGGAGCTGTGCTAAGTGATTTACTGACACCTCTTAGAAGAAGACATTTCTATGAAAGAGAAGATGGTCAAAACAGTTAAACCTAAAAAGTGAGAAAACATCCCATTAGAAGCAACAGTTGCCAGATTAGCTTTTTCAATGCAAGTCATTGTTCATTTCTCTGTTTCATAGATAGAACAGCATAATATACATGTGGTGGAAACTGACTCCCAGCTCCACAGACTACTCATTGAGAGTGACATGGAAAGGGTGCGTTATCCTCTCTGAGTCTCAGTTTCCTATTTAGGCATCAAACAAAAACTCCTTGAAGGACTCTTTTTGGAGAGAGAGGCAACATAAATAAAACACCTGATTCCTGGTCAATGGTCTGTACATAATAGCTACTAATATGATAATTATGTTAATGATCATCACCTATATTTTAGGACTTTACAGTGGTGAGGGGATGAGAAGGGATGTTGTTTAGGTTCCTCGAAATATTAGGGAGGAAAGGAGGGGAAGGGGGGAGGTAGGAAGGGAAAAAGAGGGAAAGGAAGGAAAGGAGAGAAGAAAAGGATCCGTGAGAGGAGAGATGAAGGAGTGAGGATGGAAGAGAGGAAGGACAAAAATCAGGTAATGGGATTAGAAGGACGTTAATCAGTGAAGAGCCTTGCTTTCATAACCCTATTGCTTACCTGGTTTCTCTTTCTTCCCTGCTTCAGCAGTGTCCACAGCTGCCAAAATGAAAATGAATGCCAAGAAGGCAGCTGCAAATTTTCGACGCTGCTGCAGGTACTGTTGGGACTGCATTCTAGGAATAAACAGAGAAACAGAAAAAGGTGGTATCAGCCTAAGTCAGAGGGGAAGGCTCCTGGAACTCCTTGATGGAAGGCTCCCTTGCCATTTCTGGATTATTCAATTTGAAAGATTTGTATCAATTACCTTCTGTACCTTCTTTTTTTTTT
>NW_006287901.1:662231-714700 GCF_000327345.1 Myotis davidii | reverse complement strand
ATAGTATTCCATCGTGTAGATGTACCACAGTTTTCTAATCCATTCATCTACTGATGGGCACTTAGGCTGTTTCCAGATCTTAGCTATGGTGAATTGTGCTGCTATGAACATAGGGGTGCATATATCCTTTCTGATTGGTGTTTCTGGTTTCTTAGGATATATTCCTAGGAGTGGGATCACAGGGACCTTCTGTACCTTCTGTTTTGTCTATCCACCAAAATAAGTTCTCTTTTGCAATCATTCATGACAAAATCCAACAGTTTGTGTAAGACTTCACACACAGCCATTTGCTAAGTTTGACCCAAGAAAGACAGAGCAAAGGAATTTTTGTTTTGTTATTTTATTTATTTATTTTTATTGCTTAAAGTATTACAAAGAGTATTACATATGTCTCCTTTTTTTCCCCCTGCCCTTGACAATCAGAGCAAAGGAATTTTGATGGCATGTGTTTGAGCAGACTCCTACAGTGAATCTTGCAGAAAAGGAGTGATGCTTGGTAATGTCAATAGCTATAGTCATCTTCATAATTCTTGACAATTCCTAGAAACAACCATGATGTTGAAGTCCCCATGGATAATTTGAATGGACACAATAAGTAGATTATCTGTGCAAAATTATGTTTGCTGGTATCTTTAGATGTATCAGTATTGACCAATATCACTGACGTTTTTACCATTTTCCGTGATCATGATTATCTTATTATCATTAGTGTTCCATTATTCATTGGTCCACCAAAGATGGAAACACAAAACAGAAGTAGAGATAGCACACCTTATATATGTGTGTATATATATATATATATATGTGTGTGTGTGTGTGTGTGTGTGTGTGTGTGTGTGTATCAAACGCACTAAAATACCTCTAAATTATAGGATAATGAAGAGTTCACACTCACTCATAATTTGAAATTCTCTACATTTGATATGAATAAAAATCCCAGAATAATATTAGAAAACTCCCTTAGAATTTGAAGTCACTTGTGACAGCTGGGTGTCAATATGGTCATCTGGCCCAAACAAGCTTGAGAAATCTCTGTCCAAGCCCCAGGACAACCCACTTCCCAATGGTTACATCGAGGCATTGATTGCAGCAACTCACCTATTTCTAGTTTTACATGGCTAAACTTTTATTTTTTTAATTACTTTCAAAAAGCTTTCTTGTAAAAAGTTCAATTCACTTAATTTCAAGGAGAAAAATCCCACATGAAATTATGTTTGAGTAACAGAATGGACTATTAAGAAGTTACCAGAACTGTAGCATGAGGAAGAAAGGAGAGATACAAATTGGGATGAGGGTTGGAGAGTTGGCAGAGTGGAAATGCACCCTACCTGGTTTTGATACTAATTTATAACAATCCAGAATTAAGAAGTGGGTAAATGGTGCATGTCAGCTTTAGAAGTTCTAAGGAGAAATGCACACAAGTGCATGTGCATAGTGAGTCACCTTGTAAAATATGTGATCAGAAACAAGTTTGAGTTGGAGAATATCTTTCTTCTTCTCAACCTCTTCTCCTTTCCTTATGTTTTGTCAACATTCTGCTTAAGTCTATATTTTAAGAGCTTAGATTTTTCTGGGTAGGTAAAACGAATAAAGATTATTTGAAAGAAAATAAGGGGGTTTAGAAAAGAGATGATTAAAATGATCCAAAAAATCCCAGTATGCCCAAACAATACCCAATTAACATGCTGGTCCCTTGCTATTGTGGTAAATACTTGAGTAATTAGTACATGTGTGGATAATAGGTCCCCCCTTGTGGGTGATATTTGCATAGTTGATTATTGGTCTTTAGCATCAAGTAAAAGCAAAATCTCTCCCTGCTTACAGCCTCTATATACCTAGTTTTATATTTATAACCCTGCCTGCTCTCCAACAGAGAAGAGGCAAGAGAAATGATCTTAAGAAAGTGGTCAGGATCATGACTTACTTTTCAAACTGAGAGACATAAAACAGTGGAAGAAGAATGCTTGTTAAGTTGGCTCAGTTCTTTTGAATGATTTACTTATTTTTCACCCTCTCCTACTGCCAGCTTTGTTGTATTTACCCTGGCAGATTTAATGTCATAGGGTTTAATGGTTAAGTTGAAGATTATCATTGATGGGGGCTGTTGTCTGGAAATTATTATTGAGAAATCTCAATCACTAATAAGTCTGAAGCTCAACAATGAAAGGAAAAATAAAGAAACCAATTAAGAGGAAGTGTTAATTTATTGTCTCTTCTCTGGAAAAATAGCTTATTAGAAGGAAAAGAGGCTCCCCTTTTCTTTAACATGCTAACAGGACCTAGGAGTTTTAAAGATGATTAACATCCGGTGTAAACAGAAGGCAAAGATGCTAGAGTCTGTCCCCTCGTGACCTCTGTGGCAGGGCTAGCATGGGATTCGGAAGCAGCAGCTTAGGCTCAGATTTTAGCTCCTCCATCTAATTTTTAGAATGTCCACGGGCTAATCACCACCACTTGAACCTCTATTTTGACTTCTGCTCTCTGGTCTGTCAAGATGTTTCAGATCTTTCTGCACATTTCCTATCCCAGACCTAAAATCAACCATTCTTTCGAAAAGCCTTGTTTGTTTTCATGGTAAATAAATTCTGGGCACTAGGGATGCTCAACATTATTAAGTCGGTCTTTAGTTCCAGGCTTTTTCCTTTTTTGAAAGGACATAGGCAACGTTAAAAATAAATAACATAAAATTAATCATTTGATTTATCCCACATTACTTAAACAGTAGTCTCAGAATAAAAATATTACTGCTAAAACCAACAATTACCAATCCTAAAAGCAGGGAGAATTACTTTTATTACACTATCTCCTTTAGTTCTCACCTTTAGGATTGCTCCATATCTATGTCATCAGATGTTTCAGTCAATACGCACTATGCCATCTCCCTTTCAATTCTCATTCATTTCCATTATAAAAGCAGATATATTCTTAGTGTTGACCAAAAGTCCTGTGCTGTCTCTCTAGACAGGCTGGTGGTCTGGAAGGATTCTCTGGTAGAATTTTTAGAAAAACTTTTGGAAACCTATTACTTGAGTTCTTGAATGTCAACAGTTTATCTAGCTAGCCCTTTCGTCCTTGAGGCTAAGTTTTGCTGAATGTAACATCTTTGTCTCATAGGTTCTTTGTTTAAGTATCCAAAATACGTATGTTCCTCCCTTCTCTTTCACTACAAAGTGTTACTATTAAGAAGTCTAACAATAATCTAATTTTCTGTTCCTTATTATGTATTATTTTTGCTGAGATAGCCTAACAAGTGCTAAGGATTCTTTTTCTTTAAGGTGCGATACTTTTCTAACATATGACTTGGTATTGTTCATCTTGGGTCAATAGTCTCAGACAATGAAGGACTCTTTTAAGATGCAGCTTTAGGTTATATTATCTTATTTTATATGAATGAGAATTTTTAGTATTAGTTCTATAACCTTTCCTTGGCTTTCTTCTTCAGGATCTCATATTGTTTGTGAGTTGACTCTTCTTTGCCTGTTTTCAATATTTGTAAATTTATCAAAAATGCTTTTAATCTGTTATTTTAAAAAGTTAAATATTCCTTGCTTTTATCTTCTAGTTATCTTAAGGTATTACTTGTGTTTATTCAATCTTGTGTTCCTTCTAGTTCCCTGGTTGGCAAACTGCGGCTCGCGAGCCACATGCGGCTCTTGGCCCCTTGGGTGTGGCTCTTCCTAAGCCTTAGGAGTACCCTAATTAAGTTAATAACAATGTACCTACCTATATAGTTTAAGTTTAAAAAATTTGACTCTCAAAAGAAATTTCAATCGTTGTACTGTTGATATTTGGCTCTGTTGACTAATGAGTTTGCCGACCACTGAATCTAGTTTAACATTCCTTTATAAAATATTTTTCTTTCTATTTATAATTTTCACTTGAGTTCTATCACCTCATTCCTGCACTTTTCTAATTATAATTCACGAGGTTCTTTTACATCTTGTATCACCCTTGCTTTCTAAATAATTTGAAGTAGTATATTACAGGCTTTTGTTTTTGTTTCTTTCACTGCCTTTAGGTATATTATTCTACTTTTTATTTTCCCTTTTAAAACACTTGTGCACTGCTGGTGGGAATGCAGACTGGTGCAGCCACTATGGAAGACAGTATGGAGTTTCCTCAAAAAGCTACAAATGGAACTCCCTTTTGACCCTGTGATTCCACTTCTAGGAATATATCCCAAGAAACCAGAAACACCAATCAGAAAGGATATATGCACGCCTATGTTCATAGCAGCACAATTCACAGAGTGTCAAACTGCAGCGGGAAGGCCGGGGAGGGTTGGGGGGCGGGAGGTAGGGGGGTAAGAGATCAACCAAAGGACTTGTATGCATGCATATAAGCATAACCAATGGACATAAGACACTGGGGGATGGGGGAGGCTAGGGGACTGTCTTGGGCGGGGGGAAAAAATGGACACATATGTAATATCCTTTGTAATAAATAATAAAATTAAAAAAAAAAGTTACTTTACAAGATATTTGACCTCAATACATTTCTCGATAGCATATTTACAGCTGTTCTAGCTTCACAAAATTCTCTTTTCTGTTCATGGTAAAATGTGACACTATGTTTCTGAGATTCCCTGGTTTTATTTTCCTGTCCCTACTTTAGATGGATCTCCTCTCTCTTTTGTTTCTATTGTTGTTCTCCAAATCAATTTTGATTTTATTACCAGCCATTTATCCTCACTATGGGTTCCTGTCCTGAATGAGTCATGATGGAGTCAGCTTCCAGTCTCCGATTGCCTCACCATGATTTACGGTGACGTGTATGGGCTGTTTTAGGGTTTTCCCACTGTCGGAGTGGTCAGATGCTCTGCTGCTTCCCTTTTGTTCAGACGCCAATAGCACAGGGGTCTGGTTGTAGTGGTTTGCTCCCACCCTCTTTTATTCTGAGGTTTGTAGGAAAGAATCTGTCTTGAGTTTGGCTTTTAAACCTTGTCCTTGGGTTTTAGTTTTGCTGTCTTTTGGTAGCTGCCCCATCTGTTTCTGTTGTGTTTTGTTAATGATTAACCATCTTTTTAAAATTTTTCAACTACAGTTTACATTCAGTATTATTTTGTGTTAGTTTCAGATGGATAGCGTAGTGGTTAGACAATCATTAACTTTACAAACAAACCAAACCGAAACAAACTCATAGGTACAGAGAACAGACTGGAGGTTGCCAGAGGGTAGGGAGCTGGGGAGCTGGGTGACAAAGGTCAAGAGATTGAGAAGTACAGATTGGTCTTACAACATAGTCATGGGAATGTAAAGTACAGCATAGGGAATATAGCTCATAATATTGTGGTAATTATGTGTGGTGCCAGGTGGGTACTAAAGACATCAGGGGAAACACTTTGTAAAGTATATGATTGTCTAATCCATCTGTTTCTATGTGAGGATTCAGGAAGATTCCAAAGGTGTCCTGACACTTTCTTCCTCCCCAAATTAGCATATTATTTCATTAAACATTTTGGGGGCACCTACCTCATGCCAGCCATTGAGCTGTATTCTCAAGATACAACAGTCACAAGTGCTAAGGCAGACATTTTTGCTTCTTCTCATGAAGCTTGCACTTCAATAAAGTTTACACTGACACATAAATAGCCAATCATAATTCACCACGCTCTCATACAAACTACAAACTGTCATGAAGTATAAAGAATGCATTTCCCTTTCTTAACTGTAAGCTAACTTAAGACAGGGATTAAATTAAGGCCAAAGATTTAATTTCCCCGAAGTTCTCTATGAAGCAAACAAAACCACTATAGCTAGAAATTCTGTTAGAGAATATTTAGTATGAATGTTGTTCCTATAATTTTGGTCATGGAATTAAATGTCTGTTTTCTCTTACTTATCATAAATTATTTTAATTTAGTTTAAGGAAAAGGGTTCAGCTTTCATCAGTCTGAAAGGTACTCATTTAGTTAACTATGTTTGTAGTATTTACTTAAAACAGGTCTTTACCTATATCACTTCATAAATATTAATTTATGTTCATGTTAATTGATACTTGAATTATCACAAATAAAGTATCCATTTACTTAATTATTCACAAACTACGTAGTATATGTAACAGTGGCATCCTTTTAGCATAAATTGTTCTAGAGTCTACAATCTCTAGACAATGGAGACAAGGAGTTGAACAAGATGGACAGCACTGCTGACCCCACAATGTTTACATTTAATGAGAAAATGAGAAAATTACATGTGACCAGATCTCTGCGTCTGTGTCAGCCTGCGCAATGCTCCCGGGAGCTTGGCCTTCAGTGACACCTTGATCTCCTCGGCCTCGCTAACCTCCACGACTTCCACCTCCGGGTGGTCTGGGGCTCTCAAGCCAGGCCCACGCCGACGTGCCGTCCCACCACCACGTCCCACCCCTCACCCCCATCCCTAGCCACCACCTTCTCCTGATTGACCCGTTCTCTTCACTCTATCACAATTTCTCGATCCACCAAGCTTTGACCAAAAATCAGCCATCAACAAGTTCTCTCTCCTACTGGTTCACAGATAAGCAGCCCACTCAGACCTGAAACCTTACCAGCTTATCATCTGTGCTAATACATAAGGTCATATTAAAAAAAATAAACAAACAAGTTATCGTTTTAGGAAATGTTCACCTTTACCAAGAATAATATTGGTAATCATTTATTTCACTTAAACACGAATATCCCAGAGGGCGCTTTTATTCATGTTTTCTGACTTGGTAATATATTAGAAAATCCATTTTGACTAAAAGCATGTAGCCTTTTCCCCTATGCCCTCTATTAATATTTACTAGGTTGTGTAGGTTGCTTGAAAATTGCTTTCTACTTCAAATTCAACTCTAAATACACAAAGGCATTCAGGAATGAGAAATGAAAAAATAAATCAACTGAAACAAGTATTCAATGGAAATGGATTTGATTTTCCTTTATAATATGACTGTGATGTGAAGGTCTTTTTATTCAATTATTTTCTGGAGCCAAATGAGTTCAAAGGGACTTGAGTTGGTTGTATTATTTCTTTACTGCTTTCATTAGTTATAATCAAAAGTAACTGGAGAAGGACTTTAAGAGTTTTCTAGTTTCCTTTTAACCCTTTTTACACCTATCAGTTGCAACTTGATATAGAGAGGAACAAGCAAAGGTTTTAGAATAAATCAGAGCAAAGATAGAATAAAAACTCTGGCGAATAATGAAGCAATACCTGTGATTTCTCTGAAACTTCCTTTCCTTGGCTGTAGACATAAATAGCAAGTTTGTCCCACAAAGGTTTGAGATTAGAGATTATGAAAAGTGAGCAACACAGACCTGGCCTATGGCACACCCACAACATCCCCTCTGTGTGCTTTCTGAACTTACATCGCAGCCTCCTTGCTCCTTCATCTTTACTAGGATAACACATTGACCTTTTGGAGGGAATTTTCCTATAATAAAATGCAAAACACTGAATTTTCACTGAGCAAAACCGGCACTCCAGTTCCCCCTGTTGCAGATGATCGTGCTGTCTCTAATTCAGCTTCCCGCTGCCTTGCTTGTTTCCTCCTTTTTGTTCTCCTCTGAAGCTGCAGTGTTTCAAAGCTTCCTTCCTCCCAGAAATCCATTCCACTTTGTCTCTCTCAGTGCTTATAATGCTGTAACCCAGGCACATTGTTTGAATCAATGGATCTCATGCAATGGAAAGTCCTTTCCCAAACCCCTCTACCTGGCAAACCCTCATCACCTTCCAAGGTCTAGTGCAGGGATTTCACCTTCAATAAAGCCTTTGCTGATGCGATACTGTCTGTCTTCTTTATTTTGGGAGCTCACTGTACCATGCCCATTCCACATCCCCTGAATGTACAAGAGGCACATTATTAACTCATATGCTGTAGCATATAAAACTGGGGAAAATAACGTGAGCCTTCTAGAACATTATATTTAGTAACCGTCCCTTTTTTAGGCCCCTTCAACTTCTTGTCTTCCATTACCACTACTAGCAGTTACTTTAACAGAGTTAGACAGTGTGGTGATGGCTAGGGGGAATGGGGTGGGAGCCAGGTGGGGACATCTGTAATAGCGTCAAAAATGAAAATAAAAAACATTAAAAAAAATACACTGTCAGACACAAAGCAAGTAAAGACTAACAAAGCTGTCCTGCAAGGCAGACATTGAGAAATCAAGGAAGGTTCTTAAGATTCCTCACAGCTATTCGACTGGTTCTCATACACCAGCCATGAAGAAAATTCTCCTCTAAGGAAGAACTACCAGCAATACAAGCCAGGGACCTTTGGAGATCCTATTAAAATTGCTGACATTTAGAACATTTTTTAGTGCTGCAGTTCTATCAAAGCTTCTGAAAAAAATAGTATAATTTTCAGCATGCGCATATGTGATTGTGTATGTGTGCGTGTAATAGTGCACATAACACTTCTATGCATCTTCCTTCAGTAATAAATTCTTTAAGGGAAAGAAGACAATCTTCTTGTTGTTATGTTCATCTAAAAGATTCAGAACAGTGTTTGACACATAGATATCACTTACATATTTGTTTTAAAAGTGAATAAAATAACATGGTAATAAATAGTCTTATATCCAATATAACTGACCACAGTATCTAAAATAGCACCAACTTCACACATCTCTGTGGCCCTACCTGGCTTTACTTTTTTCCTTAGCACAAACTAATGCTGGATGAATTATATCTTTATCTTTATGTGCTAATTATCTTCTCTCCAAAGATGCAGGTCTCTGAAGAACAGTAGCAAGTTCTGGTTATAGAAATCATACTGCAGACCGAGGGTGGGAAAGCACACAGAAATATAAAAAGTAATCCCAGGGGATACACTGAGCACTGGGCACTCTCTGGGACAGTCACTAAAATACATTTTATTTATTTTTTTAAAACAGCTAAAGAGCCTTGGTTTGGGAGTAGCTTATTTTTTTAACTTAAGTCTATTTTCTCCATAAAGAGGTTGGCAAATGAACCTATTGCAGTGGTTTGAATTTTGATAACTAAATTTGGAATGGAAAGCATTTCTAATGCAAGAAGTTGAACAAACCAAACTTTTAGGTGAGGAATCATGAAACCATTTTGCAGTAAACAGTCTTTTTTTTTTTTAGTAAAAGAAAATGTGGTATAGATACACTGAAGCCATAGCAGGCAAGGCTTTGAAATCATAATTATTATCAGTGAATATTTAGTGATCACCTACTATATGCAACATAACAGGGTAGTTACAAGGAAGATGCAGGTGTGAATTACATTTAATCTCATGAATCCTCCTGATGGAGAACAAGACAAAGAGCATAAATCATATTTTTTTGTGTTACTAAAAGCAACAGTTTTTATAATAATAGAGGAGTGTGTAATATTCTTGCCAAAATATCTTCTGCAAAATTAAAGGAACACTTCTCAATTTTTTAGCAGTAAAAGTCAAAAGAAAGACATCTGCATTGGCAAGCTAAATTAATTTCTCCGTGCAAGAGTCAATAGTATTAGTAAGTCATGGATAAATGCTCCATGTTGACTGAAAACACAAACCCACACTCATTCACCCTAGCTCAGTGAGAAACCACATTAAAAAATATGCAGATCTCAACTTCAAATAAAGGGACTTCTGTCAAGATTGCTAACACATTTTCATACTCCTCTAAACACCTCAGGATAGCTTTATTAACTACTGAGTTCAAATGGCATCTCTAATAACTGGTGGCTGTATTTGTGTAGATAAAGTGGCTCAATTAAAAACATAATTAACGAAGCAGCGTGCAGATTTTCACGCTGACTAACATACAGCTAAGCAAATGAGCACTGTCCCACATTACCTGGTGTTTGGGGGAGGTGGAGAATCAGTGTCAGATGGCTGTGTAAGGCAGAGGCTTGAGGCAGCACCAAGCAGCCACTGGGAGAAGCTCCTTTACCTTTGCCACAAAGTCAAAGTCAAACACCTGGGAAGTGAGAATTGTGAAGAGGACCGAAATCCCTGGATTGGTCTACTGCAAATTTGGACTTGAAAAGGAGCTGGTTATTACTTATCATTAAGCAAGACATAAGAAAGAGAAACTGTAGTCAATAGAAATGCATTCCGAGATGGCATAAAGGCTGGAATTAGCTGACAAGGGCATGGCAGATATGATACATATTATCAACAATTTCTGTGAGAAAATGGAAACACCATGATAATAAATGGGGAAATCACAGCAGAAAATTAGAAATTGTAAAGAGGTTCAAATGGACATCCTAGAACTGAAAAATACATATGAAATGTTTGCTGGATGGATTAACAATGAATTAGATACAGCAGAAGAGTTGCTGAATTTCAAAAGAGGTCAAAATAAATGATCTAAGCGTTAAAATGGCGCAATAAATTATTTTTTTGTAAAATGAATAGTGCCTAAGTGTCCCGTGGGATAGTGTTAAACAATTTCTCATACTCCAGTTAAGGAATTCCAGAAGTAGAGAAGGGAGGAATGTAGCACCAGAGTACCTAAAGAAATAATCATTGAAAACTTCTAACACTGTATGAAAACATCCACCCACAGAACCAGGAAGCTCAACAACCCCCACGCATGACCAATATGAAGAAAGCCTCACACGGGCACTCGCATCCAAACTGTTGAGCCCCAAATATAAAGAAACAAACAAAACAAAAACCCCTAAAAAAGCAACTGGGAGAGAAGTACATCACATAGAGTGGAGCCACAATAAAAATGACCGATTATTTCCAAAAGCCAGTGGAACAACATTGGCTAGCAGAAAAATGTCACAAACTATGTCCATATATTTCAAAACTGAGGGAAAGTAAATACAGTATCAGGGGAAAAAAGCTGAAAAGATTTGATACCAGCATATTTTCTCTGAAATAAATTCTAAAGACAGTTGAATAAAGGGAAATATTATAAGGCTGTAATATACTAAATATTTCTTTATATATTGTAAATGTTAAAAAATATATATAATATAAAATATATCCCTATATATATATATAATTTGTATACATAATTCAGATCTATAGGATGGAATGAAAGGCCTATAGATGTACAATTATAAAAAGCTATCTCTTTATTATTTTTTAAATCAATAACTTATTAAAAGTAAAAGTAATAAATTGTTATGGGGTTTATAGCATATGTAGAAGTAAAATATATAACAACAATGAAATTAAAATAGGGAAAAGTGGAATTCTGTTGTCTTATGGATATTTTTGGCATTTTACGTAAAGTAGTATAATGTTCATTTTAAATAGAAACTTATGTGTCAAGAATACATAGGGCAATTCCTAGAGCAACCTTTAAAAGAAATAAGTCAAAGAGTTAGAGTTAAAAAGAATGTAAAAATTAAAGTTGAAAACTTAAAATAAGGTTTGATTAGCCCAAAATAATCAGGAAAGGAGAAACAAAGGAATAAAGCACAGATGGGATAAAAAGAAATAGCAAGAAAGTACACTGAAACCTAAACAGATGAATAATTGCATTTAATGCAAATAGACTAAACAAGGTAATAAAAAAACACAGACTGTCAAGCAAGCAATACGGAACCACATGCTACCTAAAAGGGAACCATTTTAAATATGTATTTATCATTATTATTATTATTTATTTTCATGTATAATGCCTTTATTTAACATTATGGACAATCACATTAATAAAATGGTTACAAAAATAAATAATATGAGTAATAGAAAGGAAAGAAATGATTTATAAAGGTTGAAAGTGAAAGAATGGCAAAAGTGATTCCACCAAATCAGTAATCAATGTATACATCAAGACAGGGAGCTTTAACAAAATAAAGAGTGATGTTTCATCATTAGAAAAGTATCTATTAAGCTAGGGCAGTGGTTCTCAACCTTCCTAATGCCGTGACCTTTTAATACAGTTCCTCATGTTTTGGTGACCCCCAACCATAAAATTATTTTTGTTGCTACTTCATAACTGTAATGTTCTACTGTTATGAATCGTAATGTAAATATCTGATATGCAGGATGTATTTTCATTGTTGCAAATTGAACATAATTAAAGCATAGTGATTAATCACAAAAACAATATGTAATTATATGTGTTTTCTGATGGTCTTAGGCGACCCCTGTGAAGGGTCGTTTGACTCCCAAAAGGGTCGCGGCCCACAAGTTGAGAACCGCTGAGGTAGGGGACAATAGTACCAAATTGTTTTGCCCATGAAATTTCAAAAGACATGAATTAACCACTGATACAACTAAAGAAATAGTATGATTCCAGAATCATAATCTGGGGTTTTAAAAATCTCTCCAATGAATTGATATAAATAGGGGGGGCACAGGAAGTAGAAGAAAATGTCAGTATAAATGAACTTGACGATACCAAAGCCTTACAGGAGCCTTTCAAGAAAACAGAAATTAAAGCAGTCAGCAGATGCTCTTTCAATAAGTAGGAAAACTTGGGATTCCCCAAGACATAGAGTAAGAATTGAAGAGGTAGCAAGAGGTGAGAATTTTAGTTCTTACATGAATATATTATGGGTAGTAGCAGAAGAATTAAGAAGAAAGCAAAGAGATTTGAACCATGGAAACCAAACAATCAGCAAGTAAAAATTGATGAACAAAGTCAAATTCTAGATAGATGCCCATAGGAATTAGCAAAAAGAAGTCTACAGTAACGTTAAGGAGGTTCATTTTAGCAAAATTGTAAAATTTGAAAAGCCAACAGCTATTTCAGAAGCATGCTAAGATAACATAAGTAGAGACTGTTTCTTGGCCAGTGACTACCCTGTGTGACTTGGCCAAGTTATTATGTTAGAAGAGCCTAAT
The DNA here is from genome assembly GCF_000327345.1 of Myotis davidii. Taxonomy (NCBI): domain Eukaryota; kingdom Metazoa; phylum Chordata; class Mammalia; order Chiroptera; family Vespertilionidae; genus Myotis; species Myotis davidii. The sequence continues at coordinate 701,968 of NW_006287901.1, read as the reverse complement.
AAATATGCAATGTGACATGATGGAAGGCTTTGGGAACTGATACAGTGTTACAAAAAAAGCTCTGTCCAAGAGTCTAGGGCCCAAATGTCTGCTGAGGGAGCTGGTATGACTCGGAACTCAACAACGAGGATTCTCTTCAGAAATAGACTCCCCTGGGATGCTTTCAGGAATTGCTGTTAGAGAGAGGAAGCTTTTACTCATAAAAGAATAAGAGAAAGAAGAGACCATCTCATTGCTCTTGGTTGTGATTCAAGGAGTTCTAGGCCCTGGATTGTTTGTGTTTTTATAAAGCTCTAGAGATGACATCCACGTCTCTCTTTCGAATCCCTTTCTACACCAAGTGTTACTTTAAGGACCAGTCACATCAGCACCAACTGGGAGTTTGTTAGAAATACAGACTCTGAAGCCTTCACCCCAGACCTCTGAACCAGAATTTACATTATTACAAGGCCAAGACCCCCAGGTGAACATCCATGCACAAGAAAGTTAAAGGAATCCTTCTTCTAAACCATATTTTTAAGGAATTAAAAAAATTAAATGCTTGCTAAATCTTTGATTAGTTATTTAATTTCTTTACAGTCCAACTTCTTCCCATTAGTTAAAGGTAGCTTTTACAGATATATACATTCTAGATATATGTATAAGTACAAACAGTATATCCAAAGAATGTTGAATACTAGAGCAAAATCTTGAATAAATTTTAAATGGATGACTGATCATTTGTTATCTGACTGGGCAGGTGGGCGAGGGGAAGTGCAAGTGGTAGTATAGAAATAATCCCTCTCCGTCAAGGCCACTTTACCCAGTGACCACTGCATTCAGAGTGTCTAACATGATAGGCTTTGGGAAGCCTTCCGAAATATTTGACACATGAAAAATAGATGTCTCTAAAATAAGAAAATAGGAAAAAATTAAAAGTAGCATTTAATAATGATTCCAAAACAAAGTACTATGTCGACTTCATAAAGTACAGTATTTAGAAATTTAAAAACTTATCACATTTTACATTTGAAAACCATCTTTAGATTAGCTTTTCTCACATTGCAGGAATTATTTATTTATTTTTATATAAAATTTTTAGTTGAATTTATTGGGGTGACATTGGTTAATAAAATTAAATAGGCTTCAGGTGTACAATTCCATAATTCATCATCTGTATTGTGTATTCACCACCACAAGTTGAGTCTCCTTATGTCACTATTTATCTCCCCTTTATTATCTTCTACCTCCTCCCATCCCCCTTTCCCTCTGTTAATCACCACACTGTTGTCTGTATTTGTGAGTTTGTTTTTTCTTTGCTTAATCCCTCACCTTTTTCACCAGGCCTCCAGCCCCCTCCCCTTTGACAGCTGTCAGTCTGTTCTCTGTATCTATGAGTCTGTTTCTATTTTCTTCATTATAACTAAAATCATAGGGTACTCATATTCCTCTGACTGGTTTATTTCACTTAGCATAATGCTCTCCAGGTCCATCCATGCTGTCACAAAAGATAAAATGTCCTTTTTCTTTTCTTTTTTTTTTTTTATCTCTGAGTAATATTCCATTGTGTAAACATAACAGTGCTTTTATATCCAACTCTTCTACTTTTTTAAAAAAAATATCTTTATTGTTGAATTGTTGAAATGTATCCTCCCCCCCTCATTGACCCCGTCCCCCTGCACCTTTGCCCCCCCCGCCCCGGCCTTCACCACACTATGGCCTTCACCACACTATGTCTGTGCCATGAATCATGCATATATGCATATAAATTCTTTGGTTAATCTCATCTACCTCCACTGTCCATACTCATCTACTCTTGAATACACTTAGTGAGAGTCTAAAAATGAATTACTTGAAAACAAAGAATTTTCAAAAGCAAAATTACAAATAAATTTACTTCCCCCAAAATATGTGTGTATATATTATCTCTTGTGAAAATATTACAAGTCCCTGCCTTTAATATAGATACTAAGTAGATTGGGCTGCCTGATATCAGAGCTCCTAATTTCTCCTTTGTTCTGTACTGGGTTAGGGTGGAACAGAACTATCACAGAGCCTGAAGGCTGCCTCCTCTAACCATCCCGCATCCCATCCGTGATGTAAAATCCCTTCCTACCCAGTTCCCACACTACTGGGAAGTGACCAAGTGGGGACTAAGCCACCTCAAGGTAAAGATGAAGTGTGTTTTTTTTTGGTTTAGCTTGCAAAGGCTAGGTTATTAATGCCTGGTTCTATACCAGGAACAAAACCCTAGAATAATTGCACAATTGCCCAGGAAGCCATTTGGATTGAAGTTAGTCTCTCCTTCAAGAAAGGAAGAGCTGAAACTTGCCAGCTTTGATTTGCACGCCTTTCAGCAACTATTTCCAGCCAGTTCAGTTCATGCAACTCCAGCTTTCATTTAGGGCTGAGCTCATTGACTAAAAAAAAAGAATAAGAAGAAGAATGGGGGGAGGGGGAAGACAAGAAAAGAAATCAAGGAAAGGCTTAGTTGATTATGCAGAGTGTTGCTTTGGGAAAGAGGAAAATCTTGTTAGAAGCTTGGCAAACCCACTTCATTAGGGACCTACTGACATCTAAAATGAGAACATTACATCAGGTTAGCTTAAAACACCAAGGGGCTTTATAGTTTGGTAGGGACACCCCATTCCTATCCATTCTGTCTACCTCATTCTTTGCATTCCTTATCATACTTTTAGCAATGGTGAAAAGTTTGCTACTAGAAAATATGCTGAAAGAAATGACTTGTTGGAAATTAGCAACATTAAAACCAGGCATTGTAATTCTGCTCACTCACCTTGTCCTCAAAAACCTCACTTGCTTTTTTCTGCTTACATGGTCATTTTTACCCCATTTCCACCATCCTCCTCTCTCATACTCATGGTTCCATTCATTCTCCTTTCACAGGACTCATTGTCTGCAATCTTGGTAAGTGAATGTGGACGTGAGTGTCAGGTCTTATAATGGAGCATGAGAAATAACTGCTTCTTGCCCTTCCAAGATCCTCTGATGTTCTTCTGCGTGGTTTCCAGGCCAGGGAAGGAGGTTGCATAATTTCTTTTCTTCCTTTCTTTGAGGGCATCAGGCCCACTCACTGAACTCCCTCCTTTCTAACATAATTAGCCTAAAGACTAAACCAAATACTGAAATTTATAAAAGAATAACTAAGGGATCAAAATTGTTCAGTCATGCCAAATAAGTATTATTGAGTTGTATGAGAAAGTGGCTAATAATGGTGATTTTATGGCCACAGAGTATCTTGGTTTCAAGACGTTTTTACACCTTCTAAAACATACCTCTGATAAGATAGTAAAGTTCAAGTTAGATGACAACATTATAAGGTGGATATACTGTAAGTTAACTACCAACCAGAGGGGTCAACTAGAAAGATGCTTAGGAGAAATTCACAGAAGATTCTCTTTAACTCTGTTCAGTATAAGATTATACTAATACTTGAAATAAAAACATCAAAAGGATTCCATTTAAATGTGCAGGTTACTTAAAATCGGGCAAATATAAAATTATGTTGATGATAAAATCAGGATTAATTATATTCACAGTGGTACAATACTGACTTGAAATAAATTAATTTAAGCATAATAACATCTGTAAAATCCTGCATTTGAATATATTTAAATCAATAACTTAAGTAATAAAAGATAACTGCTTCACAATAATTTACAGGATACAGTGAAGGTTTTACTGGACCATAGTTAAATATATATAATTAATGATAAAAATGGGTGAAGAAACAAAGCAAATAAGAAAATAAGTACATTCTATTTCTGAGAAGTTCAAATTGTTAGAAAATTCTTCCTTAAGCTACAATCTATTCACTGTAAATTTCATTTAATGCCTCTCAGAGAGGAATGAAGTTAAATTCCTGGCAACTTGTACATAGATAATAGGATGCAAAATTAACTTTGATTGCAATATAATATAAGGCATTGTGCAATCAGCAATGTGACTATAACAGCAGGCAACAATACTCAAATAGATGAGAGATAATTACCTCGCGGTTACAAAATTTAACTAGATTTAAGGTAGTTGCTCATCTTGATCATGTTATTTCTTCAAACCATACAATAACACCTTGTTTTACTGGCATATAAATCCAACAGCTTCATATAATCCCCCAAATTGTGAGATCTTTCTATCTCCATGCTTAGTAGAGTACCTAGCACTTGGACAATGTTTGCTAAATGAATGAATGAAATTCAGAAGACCGAGCAGCCAACACCAATGAAACAATACTTGTGTTTGATACCCTTAGAATATTAATCTTTATCATTTGAGTTTTACATATAATTCTGCAGGCTTGGCTATTTGGTTTTCTGGTCTGTAGTAAATTAGAAGGAAGAACAATAAATGCTATTGTCAAATATATTGGTACCAGCATTAAAATGAAGAAAAATATGGGAAAATTATTTTTAAAAACTCAAATTCACATATAAATTATTTAGGGTAGAGTCAAATAACTCCTAAGGACTGAGTTTTCCCTGATGAGAGCACTCCCAGAGCTCACAGTATTGAAATCTATAAGATAGCTAAAATCATCAGTGTACACTACTATTTACAAGGCATTGTGCAATCAGCAATATAGGAAAAGTGTGCACAATAGCTCCATAAGGCTACACCTACGAAGTTAATTAGTTGAAACACTTAGTATGTAAAAACGTACATCCTCAGCTCTCTAAAAAGCCTCCAAACTCCACTATTCATGGTTATTTGCTCTCTCTGTGATCTTGGAAAACTCAGTTCCATCACACTTCTAGAAAACCTCCATACAAATTCATGTTGCTAGCCCTGGCCAGTGTTTTCAGAGGTTAGACGTTGGCCCATGCACCAAAAGGTCAAGGGTTCAATTCCCGCTCAAGGGCATGCACCTAGATTGCAGGTTTGCTCCCACCCCCAGTTGGAGTGAGTTTGGGAGGCAGCCAGTTGATGTGTCTCATGTCGATGTTTCTCTCTCTGTCCGTCACTCCCTTCCACTGTCTCTGAAAAAGCAATGAAAAAAATACCCTCAGATGAGGATTAACAAAACAGAAAAAAATCATGTTACTAGCTTTTAGCAATTCCTTTCACCTCAATTAGGATAAAACCTCTGAGAGGCAGAATGAGGGCATTCAATTCAGTTTATGGATATGTAAACCAAATGAACACAAAAGAAGTTAATCAGAACATGAGGCCAGTCTACTCTTCAAAGGTAAAGATTTTGCTTTTCACTTAATCATTCATTTAGATTGCATCAATTTATGTGGCTTTGCGCCAAAAACCAGGCACCAAGCTGGGTGATGCAAGCTACTTTTTCAAGAAAACATATACATAAATGAATGTTTGGAGCAACAGTTTTAGAATGAGTTAAGAATAAGCACTGTCTGCTATGCTTACAATGCATATACATGATGCTGATGTTTTTCTTTAAAGCACTAATTAGACAAAATAACCATTAGCTACTTTTCAACCCCAAAATGATATGATTCTATCTTGTTCAATTATATAAAATCACTGTGAGATAAACAATAGCAGGCATTGTTAATCTGCAATTAATAGGCTATGAAATTAGAGATTTAATAGATTGTATCATGTATCCCTCAAAAAACACAGCTAATTAATTATAAAGTCAGATAGAAGTTAACTTGACTTGAATCCTAATCAATTGTTCTATTAAAAATAATATATATATATATCCTATATAATAAAAGCCTAATACGCTAAGTGTCCAGTCATCCGTTCAACCAACGGTCTCTTGGCCTGGCCTACTCCCTCTCACAATCCAGGACACTTTGGGGGAAGTCAGAGAGCCGGTTTCAGCAGGCCGAGGGACCCCGCTGGTGCACAAATTCGTGCACTGGGCCTCTAGTTGTTTTATAATAAGAAGTCATCACCTGACCCATTTCATAGACTGAAATCTCATTCTGGTGATATGTTTACAAAATAGCAGATTGAATAGCTTGTTCCCCAAATGGTGTAATCTTTGCTATTTTGCTAATAAAGCTTTTTTGTTTCCTCTCTTGACATTCCACATGCACAACTTGTGAATGACTTCACTGTTAACCTCTACATATAGTGCTTCTTTTTTATAACTGCTGTTTCCAGAAGACTTATAAAAAGTAATTTATGAGTTACCAAATCTGATTACTCTGTATATTTAAAGCTTGTCAGCTATTTGGAGAATGACGTAGAGCTCCTTTATGCTTAGGGTCATTCAGGATGTGATCTAAGTACAAACAAAATGTACATTTTTCAGAGAATTTTAGAAAGGGGGCCTTAAACTGATCCTTCAGCTCCTAATCCATCAACAAGAATTTATTGAGTGCTGTTGTATACAAAACTCTGTGGATATAAGAAATGAATACAATATGTGACCCTTATCCATAAAGAACCTAAACTAAAACTTAAAGGTTTCTATGAAAATTGAAATGTAGCTCCTTTGCTCAATATGACAAATGTCCCATAGAATTAAACACCTTGTGTTGCATGCACTTCTCAGGAGCCAGAGAGAAATATTAGATGCCTTCTTTACTTTAATAAAGTCTTTTTTCCAGATCATAAAAGGTTATATGGTAATATCAACTGCTGATTCCCCTCCAGAAGACTAACCAGAAAAATCTATTGACTAACCAAAGCCAGTTTATTAAACCTACTATAGTCAGGAAGAATAGAAAAAACTGTGCATCTTATGATCTCAGAAGGAGCAGGTCCAGGGAGATATCTGTAGGGTTTTGAGGTCTGGTCTTAAGTGGCTGAAATTAAATCTTTCAAGGCAGGGACTTGACTAAGATTGAGTGAAGTTCACAATATAACAGTGGAGTGAGGTGAAGATCTTCAGGTGAATCTTAATAAGTGACCTACTGTTTTATAACCAAACTGTTTACCCAATCAATTGTTCTAAGAGGAGCTAAATTTGCTCTGATGAGTAAACTATGTGTTTGGATACACTGGCTTTCAGGAATTTTATGAAACAACAAAATCATGAGCTGGTTTTACAGCCCAATCTTCCTGGCCAAATATGAATCAGGCACCCTGCCTGGCTTCATTCTCTTTGGTTCCTCATTTTCTAGTTCACCTATATGTTAAATATGATTGTGATCATTATTTATACTTTAAAAGATATTTGAACACATTCTAGAGGCCTCAAATGAAAATAGCATGTACATTTATTATCAAATATATTTGCTTAATGTTATTGAAAGCAAATGTATTTTTCAGTATGTTTTTTATTTCAAATTGTGACCCAGAAATTGAGAATATATATTTGCACATAGAGATGAAAACATTTACTTGGAGGAAACAAAACTTTCACTTACAGTTTGGAAAGGTTAGAGCTATCATTCCTCAAGAAAATAAAATAAATATATAATATATTCATTAATAATGATAGTAGCATGGGATATAACTTTCAGTTGTAAAAGCACTAAAAATGCAGAATTAGCCCTTCACTGGCTGTGGATTTAATTTTTAAAAAGTCCAAGAGTCCTAGCTGGTTTGGCTCAGTGGATAGAGCATCAGCTTGCAGACCAAAGGGTCCTGGGTTTGATTCTGCTCAAAGCAAAGGCACGTACTTTGGTTGCTGGCTCCTCCCCGGTCTGGGCCCTGGCCAGGCCTTGTGCAGGAAGCAACCAATCGATGTGTTTCTCTCACATCGATGTTTCTGTGTCTTTCCCTCTCTTTCCCCCCGCTCCTAAAAATCAATGGAAAAATATCCTCAGGTGAGGATTAACAACAACAACAACAAAAACAGAGAGAGAGAGAGAGAGAGAGAAAGAGAGAGAGAGAGAGAGAGAGAACAAAAGAAAATAAAAAGTCCAAGAGAAGAAAAATAATATAAATCTGCATTTTCTTTGTTTTTCTCCTCCACTGAAATAACATTAAAATTACTATTTATTTTAACTTCAATGAAAGAGCTGTACCTAAGCTTTGTACACACACATTCGTACTCAATAGTCACAATGCCTTTACAAAATAGGTCACATTATTACCATTTTACAGGTAGAAAAACAGAAACAGGTTAAGCATGTTGCCCAATTCATATAGGTCTTGGTAGAAACAAGATTTGAACTTTGTATATCTCATTTCTAAGCCTGCTCTCTTTGGACTAATAAAAGTATAACCAGCATGACTGTTACGGTGAAATCAGAACCTTGGTAATGAAATGTGATCATCCATCTCACTAGAACGCAAACCTACTAATGACTTCTGTACTGGAGGGCGCCAATGGATGTTCCCAACAGCATCCTAGACCTGGCCAGGTACACTGAGCAAATAAGTTGGGGAACTCTTGTGTCCCCTGACTCCATTTCTCCAAAGCTTTAACTAAAGTAGATTGAAAGGAATGTTCTTCCTTCACTTTCTCCTTCATGGGCTATGAAAATGGCAAACTCTTTTAAAATGGAGTTTCCAATCAGAGTTGCTGAAACCTATATATTTCTAGCCAAAGGCAGTAGAATAAAAATGACTGAGTTCTTTAAACACACTTAAAAAGTAGACGTTGAGCCCAACTGGTGTGGCTCAGTGGTTGAGCAGTGACCCATGAACCAAGAGGTCACCTGTTTGATTCCTCTTCAAGGCACATGCTGGGTTTACAGATTTGATCCCCAGTAAGGGGCGTGCAGGAGGAGGCAGCTGATCAATGTTTCACTCTCATCAAAGTTTCTATCTCTCCCTCTCTCTTCCTCTCTCTCTAAAATCAATAAAAACATGTATTTTAAACAATAGGTGAAAGTTGTCCAGGGCCATGCCTCAATCACCCACTTTTATTGAGATTTTGTCTTTGGCATTCTTCCTTAGTGACCTCATGTCATTCACTCCCTGTGTTCCTTTGTGTCTGAGGAATAAAACTAGGATTCTAACAAACACATGAAGTGAGTAGGTGCATGTCCACTGCCACCACTGGAAAAAAATTCCATTTAGGGTTAAGTTGGTGAGTTTTGGCACTTTGATGAGGTCATCTTAGAAAAGGGAAAAAGAAGTAATCAAAATGTGGAATAAAACAATATTTTTAAAATGTGCAAAAGAAAAAAACTAAATCCTAAGTCCTAACCCCAGCCAAATGGTTTCAATTTTCAATTACCTTCAATACTTTCCGAACTTTCATGCTTACCATCTCATGATGCTTACAATTTTGGTTGTTTTTCTCAAAATTGAACAGGTCATAAGATTTTTTAATGCTTCTTTGTTATGTCTTAACTTCTATTTTTTTAAAAAAAATCTTTATTGTGGAAAGTATTACATATGTCCCCTTTTTTTCTCCCATTGATTCCTTATAGCCCATCCGCCCCCAGCCCCAGGCCTCCACCACCCTATTGTCTTTGGCCGTGGGTTATGCATATATGCATACAAGTTCTGACTTCTATTTTTAATGGTGGTATAATTCCTACCAAGTAGATGGACCGGTTTGTCATGTGGATTGTCTTTTTCCTTTTCGTGAATTTTAACAATGAAGATTCTTGCCTACACATTAGGCAGAGACATGCAGGTCCCTTAGCCATCTTATGCAGCCCCCTTGCTTCAGACGGCCTCTTCCACATGTCACCCCAGAGCTGCTTTCCTGTCCTCAAGCTATTCCTGTTTCTATAAATGGGTTAACATAAACTGGGTCCTTTGAGTTGCATAGGCCTAAACCACTTAACCACAAATTCAAGAGATAAGAGAGAAAAAGAAGGATCCATAAATAGATGGCCTGGAACCAGCCCCTACCTCCTGACTCCTGCAACTACAAATAAGTCATTGAAACTGGTTTGTGCTGATATGGGGCAGACATTCTTCCGCCTCCGAAGCAGTGTAGCTATTTACTGAAGAAAAAGTGAAACCTAACTACCTCTAAATACCTTCACAAACCATTTGTCATACAAATGATAAAGTTCCTGGGCTAGCATACTTTGAAATGGTAGAAATTAAGGATCTAGTTGTGCAGGGTGCCAAGGGCTGATAAAAATAGTTTATCTTGAGAAGTGATGCTTTCGATGATTCTGCCCTGCACAGCACCCTGAAGATGACTGTCTGGTGTCCTGACTTCACTTTTTAAACTAAACGATTTATGATGGAAATAAAGACGCTGTTAAGAAAGGATGAAACAGTGCATCTTTTTAAAATTTTTGTTTCTTTTCAATTACAGTTTACATTCACTATTCTCTTGTATTAGTTTCAGGTGTACAGCATAGGTGTTAGACAAGCGTATGCTTTATGGAAATCCCTCCGATAGTTCCAGTCCTACCTGACACCATACACAGTTATTACAATATTATTGACTATGTTTCGTATGCTGTACTTTACATCCCCACGACTGTTTTATAACTACCAATCTGTGCTTCTTACTCCCCTTCACCTTTTCACCCAGTCCACCAACCTCCCTTCCATCCGGCAACCATCAGTCTGCTCTGTGTGTCTTGAGTCTAAAGCAATGAATCATAAGTGCTATTTTTATTAGGTATGATAATAATATGGTTATCTTGGCATTTTCAGAATAAAATAATCGAGTGTCTATTTGCTTCAAAATACTTAAGGAAAGGAAATTTTGGCATACCACGCAAGCAAAACATGTTGATAAAATATTCTGTCTTGAGTCTGTTCTTTGTATATGAACTTACAGAGTTCCTTTTTGCTTCCTTTTATTTTATGTCCTGGAAAGAAATAATTCCCACTCACATATAGACCAATGTCAGGTATATATGGGCTTCCATATTTTAGGCTTTGGCTACAAATGTATTTTTTTATTGTTATTTTTTTACAGCTCAGCGGGAGTTCCTCCTTCTAACCATAGCTTGAGTGTTGAACACGGCTGCTCAGATCCCAACATGGGGCTGCTGATGGCCCATAACATGTCGATGTACAAAATTTATCAATGCGCCTCTTCTTTCAGGGGAACGCAGGCCCCAGCAGGGTCCACAGGGCGTGCATTTTACTACCCGCTTCTCCCCTGTGTTGGGCGCCCTTGTGCAGGGGACAGTTTTGCATCATGTTGCAAGATGTGCAACAGTCTTATCCTGAACACTGACGTTCCTTTTACTTTTATTTAGTGTCTGGCTGCTTTGCTTGGCAGTCAAGTATCTACTCAGAAGCCAAATTAGGATCACTTGCTCCCCACCGGGACATCTCATGCCCCACCAAGAAGAGTTTGGCCTGTTAGCAAGTTTCTCTGCCATCCACCCAGCCCCTGGCGAACAGGCCAAGCTGCAGTTACTGAAAAGCCCATTATCTAGTGTGTCTTAAATGTCCCCGCTCAGTGCTTCCTGTTAAGTGCCCTTCTATTTCACATTTGTCCATTTGGGGCAAGGTGAGGAGGCAAATAAAGATGTATGCCACTTCCATTAGCCAAATGATTTGGATTGATAGGGCTTGCTTCAGTTACTTAGTGTGGGAGCAGGTGTGGCTGTCAGATGTACCCTGCTATCTGGTTACTCTTTTATGAGGTGACTCAGAATTTTACATTGGAACTCATCTTCCAGAGAATTGGCAAACAAACAAACAAAAGAAATACTGTAACTGGCCCTTGGTCATACAACTGGTGACTTAAGTTGGTGATAGAGTCAGACTTACATCCAATCTTTATCCATCCTGTCTAACACTATAGCCACTGGCCATGTTTGGCTGTTGAGCACGTGAAATGGGGGTAGTCTGAATAGGGATGTGCTGTAAATGTGGAATGCATATTGGATTTTAAAGATTTAGTCTGAACAAAAAACAGTGTAAAACCAGCTCAAATAGAGATACCTCACCCATTCAATCAGCAGTTCGTGCATTTATTCAAGAGTTGAGCACCGTGCTAATCATTAAAAATAGAGCAAAGAATAAGACAAGCTCAGTCCCGGTCCTCATGGAGCTAGAAGTAGATGCTGTTAAAAATTTTCTTCCCTTATTGGTTGGTCTTTCAAAGGAATACTCTGACTATGCTTCTGATATTCTCAAAGCAGACACCACTCTAGCCCTGATGCAATGTCAAGGACAGGGATGTGCGTTAAGAGTACATTACCAACTGCCACCTGGCGAAAGTGCCATTTCCTATTGTCCAATGAAACAGCCACTCGTCCCAGTGAACACTTGAAATGTGATGAGTATGAATTACAACATGCTGTAAATGTAAAATACACACCGCATTCCAAAGACAGTATGAAAAATGAATATAAGTATCTCATTCATATGTTATATTGACTACATGGTGAAGTAATATTTATACATATGGAATTAAATAAAATATATTGTTAAAATGAATTTTACCTGTTTATTTTACTTTTTAAAATGTGAACACAAGACAAATTAAGGTTACATATGTGGCCCACATATTTGCATTGGCCAGCACATCTCCAGAAGGATTTTTCCCACTCTGCCAGTGCAAATAGCCACACCAGATGGAGGGAGGCCCTTCAGGAAGCGGTGCAACACTGATGCAGGAGCTTGAACATCATGGGGAACTATAAGCTGCTTCAGTCTCTCCCTCTTCTCTGTTTGTGGATCACTTGCACCTTGAGTGATGAGTGAACGTGATTCAAAAGTCTAGGGAGCAGGATGCAATGGAGAGGCAGAAGCTATTAATCAGAAACCCTTGGTTCCTTTGGTCTCGAAGTTCTCACTCACTGACAGACCAAGAACCAATGATGAGTGCCTGCAGAATCTCCATCACTTTAGGTATAAACATGAAAATAATCTGTCCTCTCCATTTCAGATAGAATTGTAGTGAGTGAGATAAGCATATGTGAAACCATCTGATAAACTATAAACTATATTGGCTTCATCATTTATAATAATAATCATAACAAATACTTCTGTAAGCAATCGGGAAAACTTCTGGGATGTAAAAGATGAAAACATCATAATTCTGGGGAAATTTCACAAATAACCAAAATTTAAGTAGAAATGTTAAAACACTAATCTTTAAATAGTAAGGCTGACAAAGAAAGAGGTGAATGAAAGGACGGGGGACTTAGAATGGAAGCATGTATCAGAGTAGGGACAACTTGGCTTTGAAACTCATATCTATATCAATTGATGCCAAGAGATCACTTTGATATTACTTGCCTTTTCAATGAATATTGTCTTATATATGCTACTCATATTTTTAAATAATAATAAAAATCCCCCTATTTATACTGTGGTCAATTGTTTGAGTATTTCAGCTGAGCTAAAGGTGGGTGGCAGACCTCTGATTTCACACGCCTAAGATGAAACTTGTCGAAACAGAGGGCACTTTGTACAATTTCTGGCTTAGTAATGCCGGGCACCGCACCACTTATCCCATAATTGTACCCTAGTGAAACACAGAGACACAATTATTTTTCTGGGTATCTGAGCAGGTCCCCACATTCCTGGTCTCCATCAAACCCTGAAAATCAAGGCCGATCGATGACCTCAGAAGTCCTAATTTGGCTATGCTTGCTGTAGTCTGAGAAGCTTGCTGTACTGTGGAAAATCGAGTTGTTTTTTCTGCTTACTTGACTACACAAAAGATTTTCCAAAGTATTTCCAACCAGAGCTAATTTAAATCAGTAAAGACATTTTCTAGGGTGTGTGACAAAGAGGTTGACATCATGGGGACATGTATAGAATCAAATGGACTTTGTCCAAGGAAGATTCCCTATGACGTGAACAAATAAATACAGTGGCGCCTTGACTTACGAGTGTCTGGACTAACGAGTTTTTTGAGATACCAGCTGTCTCTCGGCCGATTTTTTGCATAGAGTTGATAGAATAATTTGAGTTAACGAGCTCCTTAACGAGCTCGGTCTCGGAATGAATTAAACTCGTAAGTCAAGGCCCCACTGCAATATTGAATAGTATATTTTTAAATAAAGCATGTTATCAAATAGCACATGATTATTTTTACCAAAGAATCTTGCCACCACTTTCCTCTGAAATGGCCTGCCAAGAGGGCATAATGAGATTTGGTGTAGGTGTGTTTTTTGGTATGAAAGGGAGTAGGACATTACACATGTGGAGGTAGAAAAGCCACAGAGGATACTTCTGACGCTGTGAGGAAACCTGTCTGATGGGATGGGTTACTCACAGTGTCCAGTAGCAACACAGAGAGGGGAGTCCCAGCAGGAAGCAGATGGCGTATTCCAGTGGGTTCACTGAGCAGGGTTGAATGAATGCATTATTTAAAAAGAGGTGAGAAGGGGTAAGCAACACCCAGGGGAGATGTTGGAACACACCGAGTTGAGCAATGACAGATTTTAGCACCTTCAGGTGTGAGGTGAAAGTGGAGTGATAATGGCAAGAACCTGCAGAGCTAGGACTGGAGGACAGGATAGCCTGGAGACCACCAGCCTCTGGTAAGTGAGGACAGCAGGGAGCCGGGGAGAGAAATAAATAGCCTAGGCTCATGGTTTTCCATTCTTCGATCTCTTGGCAGTGCCTCCATTGGCCAAAGCCAACCAAGCTAGATGGCAAAGGAATCTATTGGTGTTTTCTGTAAAGGCCAGCCTCCTGGTACTCAGAGTGAAATAGAGAAGATTGGGAAGGGGAGTTGGAGGGGGCAAATAGAACATATCCCAAAGAGCTGGTAAGTTAGATCAAAAGGGTATCATTGGGCTAAAGCTGTCCAGTGGACGGGGATGGGGAAATGTTTGTTTCCTGTCTCTGTTCATTTATCCTGACACAAGCTTGCTCTGAACCTATTTCCTGTCACGTGATAGAGGTAGCTCATGCTACAGGCAGCAAAGAACTATTACAAGCAGCTATTCTATAGACTTTCAACATGAAACACCTAAATCAAGGATTGAGGAGCAAGAATCAACAAGAAGGAGTTCCACATACAACTTGAAGACTACAATAGGAATGCTTAGATACAAAAATATCACTGTTTCTAATCTTTGGCTTCACACAATCCTGAGATTTGTGCTAATCCAAATTGTGATTAAACTAATCTCAAACTCTGTATTCATTAGCTGAGTAAACATGCTTTAGGTTTTCTTTTTTCCTGACTTAGCCAGATATTGATCTGAACTGTCGAAAAGCTTACTGAGTCTCTGTGTAGACATTAAACAGAAAAAAAAAGTGTCCCAGTCATTTAATACAGTAGGATTCCTTATTATGAATTTCTTTTCAAATGTTCTGATCCTTACATAGGTTTCAACATAAAAATGTTAGTAATTAAAGAGTCACAAACCTCTTATTATAATTCACATTAACAAATACACGGCCTCTGGGTGGCTAGCCACTGGGGTACAGTGAGACCCAGTCAAAATCCTATGCACACTCTGGGTGGCTCAGCACACCGTATTGGGAACAGATTGTTTTCATAGAAGCTCTGCTTTATTCCTGGCCCTGTTGCCCATAATTATTGTAGAGCAGCACTACTTCCTGCCTTCCTGCCCCCAAAAGCAGGAAGCAGCCAGCTCTTTCAACCGGCTTTGCTCATGGCACCACCTCTCTGCAGGGGTTAGGGTTCACTGCCAGGAATTTCAAAAAAAGCAAGCTCTGTTTGGGTTTCTTATCCAGAACTTTAGCTTGAGAACAAAGGATTGAAGCAAGATCTGTAATCTATCCAGAAAACAGAGAAATGAGGTGGCTTCAGGCCTGATGAATAGCAGCAAGCCAGGGGCAAGACCACAGCCCTTGCTCTTTCCCAGGTCCATCTTGGGAATCAGTTCCAGGAGAGACTTGGTGAGCCTCTGACTCGTCTGGAACAACTGGGGAACTCTAGAGCAGTGGTTCTCAACCTTGGCTGCACATTAGAATCACCTGGGAATCTTTTTAAAATCCTCATTTCTGGGCCTCATCCTCCCGAAATTCTGTTTCTTTGTTACTAATGTTGTGGCCCTCACCCCATAACAAAGAAACAGAATTTCCAGAGGATGAGGCCTAGAAATCAGGATTTTAAAAGATTCCTAGGTGATTCTAATGTGCAGTCAAGGTTGAGAACCACTGCTCTAGAGGATGTCTGCAGCACTAAGAGGAAAGAGAATGTTCATTGCCCCTTGGGATGAATATACACTGGCACTGAGCCTCCCTACGTGCTGCCTCCGTGGGCCCATGCTACTTACCAGTGGGCTTTCACAGCCAGAACACCATTTGTCCGCCCTCCATCCAGCCTTTGGTAGCCCCTGAGGTCACATGACTCAGGCATCCTAGTGCCCAAAATAGATGACTTCTAATTATAATTGTTAACATGAATTGGTATTCATTGCTACTGTTGTTGATGCTTTTCTTTTTGTTTCTGGACACAATACTAAATGTTTTATAGGCTCTTATCTCATTTAATCCTTACCCTCACCCCACTGGTTATCACCGTTAACTCTATTTTATAAATGGGAAAGCTGAGTTTTAAAAAAAAAATCAAGTCATTAAACAAGGTTCCTAAGGAACAGAGCGAGGGCCCAAACTAGCAAGTGCTATGCCCTCAGTGCAAAGCACACGATGGCACACACCTGCGAGAGGCCTCCGAGGGACACATAGCAGCACCTGCAGGACAAAAAGGAGCATTTTGGATGAGACCACCAAATATGGTGGGAAGTTTTCCCAAAGAGGAGGCAGAAATTGTTAATATCACTGGAAATCCCACTCCGGTATGAAAAACACACAGTCATCAAATGTGTATAATCTTCACCTTAGACAGAGAATCTGCCCTGATTTCTCCTCCCTGGCTCTACCTTGGGAAAAGGACAAGTGTGGAGAAACAGTGCCCTTCTATTTTTAACTTCTCGGCCTGAGAATCAGCCCTGAAGAACGAATCTTCTGATTCTTTGGCCAGAAACCCTGTCCTGGCCCCGGAATCACAATGGCAGCCAAGCAAAAGGCGGTCCTGATTAAAAGGCCAGCCAAGCCCCAAGTCCCAGTCAGTTCATACAGTGGGATTCCTTATTAGGAGCTGAATCCTCTAAGTCCCCTTCATCGGGCCCAAGCTTAAAATCTTTTTATGGAAAGCCCATGCCCTTCCACCCTAAGTCTTTCTGTCCAGGCAGCCTGCAACCAAAGGCCTCAAGTGAGGTGACTGCACCTCCAAGGTGACAATGTTCCTTTTCCTGTCTTTCAAATGTGAATCCTCTTTCTAGGTGGATGGATGGATGGAAGGACGGGTGGGCAGAAAGACAGAAAGGCAGATAACATACACATTGGTTTTATATTAACATTCATTATTTAAACACTTTCCTCACTTTTATCCCATTTGACTCAGAATTTTGTGATCATCAGCGTGACATCTGGGCTTAAATCACGGGTGATTGAGAAGCAAAAAGGACGTGTCAGCTACTTCAAGGGAACGAACCAATTCTCCCTTATTTCCTCATGCATCCATTCTCATAAATATGCATCAAGTGCTTCGTGGGTGTCAGCTATGGTGTTAGAGCCCAGAGATACAGAGCAAACCTGCCCCCAAGGAGATCACAAGCTGGTGGGGGAAACTGACAAATAAGCCAACAATAACTGAGAGGCTCCGGGCACTTTGGAAACAGAGTAGAGCAAAGACCTCACTCTTCCTTGGGAGTCAGGGGTGAGTTGGGGAAGGTGTTTCAGAGATAGTACAGCCGGGTGAACCCTGGAAGGGATGAGTATGAGCTGATGTAATGGCAGCGACAAAGAGGCACCAGGGTCTGGCGGGCTCTAGCACCGGGGGTCTCCTGACTATGGGGGTTTGGAGAAGGGCATTGCAATAAGAGCATGAAGGCACATCCTGGGTCTCAGATATCTTCACAGGGCTCTGATTCCACTCCCCCCCTTCCCCCCCGAATTCATCTTGCTTCAACCCCATGGGATCATCATTTCAATTGCTGAGCACTACCTGGCCCAGCTGAAGGTTCCATTTTCAAAATAAATATTGTAAATATAGTACCAAGTTTGTGTAACCTACTCCTGCCGTGTTAAAGGTATTATCCTTTTTTACCTTACTCCTTCAAATTGAACCTTAAGCTGATTTCTCACTCATTCCCCATTTTTAATGTTGTGCAAACAGGCTCTTAAAGGCTGTTTTGTATAATTACAGAGGAGTCCCAGTTTCTGGATAGCAAAAGGATAAAGTAAAACTGTGGATCCAGTATTCAACATCACATAACTAGAGTTTCCTAAATAGTAACCTGAAGATTTGCAAAATGTGTAAGAGAGAGAAATGAACCAAGGCAATTTCGAGCTAGAGTTGACCTGTAAACTAAATCTCTCCTGCAGTTAGAGACATGGGAAAGAAAGCAGGAAGGGGAGAGCCCTAGAGACGGGAGGTGGGACAGCCTGTTCGTCGGACCTTCACTGTAAATGCCCACAGATCCCCCAGGAGAGAGATGCAGCCAGAGTTGTCACAGTGCTGCCGGTGAACCAGCTGGTGTAGAGACTGGACTGGATGACTAAAAAGACAGGGATGGTGAACATATTAGTCAATTCAGGTGGAGAATAACAAATAGAGAAGTCCACAGTTTCTCTGTAGGATGCCAAGAGTGTGTGCGAATTATGTATATAAAGTCAAAAAGGGTGTATAGCAAGCCTGCTGGGTGCAGAATACCATGTGTGACAGAAGTTTAAATTTTGGATTCTCATGGGAAAGTACCATAGAGCTCCCTGACAAACGCAGAATAACTTGAATTCCAGGAACTCGGATGATGACAAACAAACATACAAACCATTTCATTCTTCTTTGAACTCAGTAGCCATATGTTTTGTCCTGTTTTGTTTTTTTAATTAATGATATAATCAAATATATGTACCTTAGTGTTTGAAGTTCAAGACCTAACAAAGTAGATGTAAACCCAAAACTCTATTCCTGATTATCAAAAATCCAGGACAAGAATCACAATGCTAACATATGTCCCTTCAGAGTTCTAATAATTTATTATCTTCGTTATCACTTGGTTTTTCAAACAATAAATTGTGAAGGCATTCTTTTTAGAAATAAATATTATAAAAATGAATTCTTATGTCTGCCTATATCGCCGCCATCTTCCTAGTCCTCAAAAATGAATTCTTATAACTAAAAATTATACAAAGATTTAAGAGAAGTCGATATAAAAAAAAAAAAGTAAGGCCCAGTAATAAGTTCCTACATTTGGTTAGTAATTTGTGATTGACAAAGGTTGTTTTGCATATTTTCTTATTTGATCCCAACCATTTTGTGAAGTAAACAGGACGATTTGTATTACCCCCATCCTCCCGAGGTGAAGCTAAATGTCAGAGAAGCTAAATGTCAAAGATGTTGACCCAGTCAATAAGAAACAAAAGGCAACCTACCATGTCTGCTAGTTCTTAGTTATCAAACAACTTGAATGTTGTCAGAACTGTATCATGCTGTTTAACTACTAGCAAAAGGAAGAATGTGGTTGCTTTTAAAATGAAAACAACTGGTTCTATCAGGTGAAATTCAGTAAAATAAAGTACAGAAGCACAGACTTGCTAGAGCAAAGAAGAATGGAAATCAAAAATAGATGCAAAAGAGTTGCATTTACTACCAGCCAATGCCAACTATCATGAGGAGTTTTGCTGGACCATCAGCACCCTCTCCCTCAAATCACTTGTGGTGTCCCCCCCAAATTAACACTTTTAATAAGGAATTTCAAGAGGTACCCGATATTGTTGTTTTTAGTGAAGTGAAATGAAATTTTGTTAAGAATGTAACAGTGGACTCTAGCTTGCACTTATTTGGTACTTTTTATAATCTTAAGGCATTTCCATTTGAATGATATCATCTTATTGTCTTGAAAGGCAATTGGACAACACAGCAAATGCCATTTAATGGTAAGAAAGTGTTGCATAAATATCTCAAAATACCACAAAAAATTTACCAGTTGAGCTCTGCTCTCTCTACTCCCAATGTAAACTGTGCAATTTAGTCCCTTCATGAAATAATAGCTATTACTTATACGGCCTCAGAGCGAAAGCACTGGATGTCCATGTTTATTCATTGTATAGCACTTATTGTAATCATATCAATACGGCACTGTTTCTATGGGCCAGCTGCATGAGACATGGAAATAGCTTTGTTTTAGAACACTCCCTTTGTATTTTCTGTTTTAATAGAATTTTGTCACATATGGCTGTGAATTCCACTAAGCGTGTCAGCTTTGGAGAGTATATTTGCAAGATGTATGCCCTCTGCTTGCCCTGTGCTATGGTGGCTTACTGAACAAGGTGAACATCAGACTCCCTAGTTGGTGGAGCCCAGGGAGAAGAATTTTTAACTTTCCCAAGTGAAACTGGTGATTTGCCAGATTTCGAAATAACTGTTGTATGGAGCATCCTTTTTAAATTTTACTATAGATATAGACTGAATCATATTTTCAGGATTCTGTCTGATTATTATTATTATATTATTACAAATGTAAACTTTTCTTCAGACAAAAACTAAATCCCAATCTCATAAAAACTTTTCTTAGTATATGACTCTCTATTTGTATTATGGTCATTTGATAGAGACCAAGTAATATCCTAGCATATAAAAAATTGCTAAAGATATCTAAAAAAATTCTTAAATCCCCTTTGTGTATCTTTCATTCTTTCCACACAGCTGAGGTTTGTGCTGTGAGCATAAACACAAAATGAATGGAGAAATGAGCCCTTAAAAATTCAATTCAATGAGAAAAGTACAGTTTGATTTTCATGTTAATCCATTCCTCATCAAAATTATATTTGGGGTATTAAACAGCACATCTGAGTGAAAAACCAAGCACATCTCATTCACTGCACTACTTCTATAGAATTCATGGCAGTTTAGCCATGAGAAAATCACTAAGACGCTAAAACAAATAAACCTAAGTGCATATATAATGCTCCATGGGATACAAATAGCCTCTTCGCTGCTGGTCTTGCAAAGTCTCCAAGAAGAGACAGTAAATTAACATGTAGCATAACTCTCCCCAACCCCCAAAATCTTTGATCTTATACAATGGTTTGCCACCTGCTTCAACAGTCTTAAACAAAATTGTCTATAATGTTGGAAGGCTGTACTCTTCTCCATATAGACTGCACAATACACCCCAGGTCCAACCCGTGAGAAGATATGCAGAGTGGTACAAAGCATAATGATGTGCATCTGGAGTCAAAAAACACTATCCTAAAAACACTGCAAATAATGTTAACTGACCCCAGGGTTTGCATCCCTCCCTTTCTCTGTGATCTTTCTCTCTTTTTTTCCCCCTCCCTCCCTTTGCTTTGAGCCTTCTGACAGCAAGTACTTGCACAGTTACTTTAGGTTACAATATGTTATCCCCAGTGGAAACCAGAAGCTTTCATTCAAAAGGTGGCCACTCTTGACCTCTGACCCTGGTGCCTCCCACCCCGCTGCTCCACTCCATTTTCTGTCTCCATGGAACTGAATAGCCAAGTGGAAAAATGGGAGCAGGCAGAGTCTATAGCTATTCACAGACCATCCGCTGCCCCCTTCCCCCTCATCCCCCCCAAAAAAAGAGAGAGGGAAAGATGAATGAAACTCATTCATCAATAAGCAGGAGATGAAAAAGAAAGCACTTTGGGCTGAAAAGCAAGCTAGGAAGCAGAGAGGGGAAGAGAGAGGGAGTGCCAGGAAAGAAACCGAGAGGAGTAAGGGAACGTGTGTGGATGCAAGTGGTGAGTTCCCAGAAAAACCCAGATGAAAAGCAGCATTGCACACGTCCCCAGACTGAGTTACCTATCAGGTTTCAAAATGAATGCCTGTTGCCTAAGTCACCATCTTAAAACAGAAGAGTGCACCTATGGCGGAGTCAGCTGAGAGGGCCTGGAGCCTCTGGGATCTGAGATTGTCCCTTTTTTAAGCATCCTGGTGGCACTGTTTTTGGAGCTGGGAGGAATGGAAATAGGACCCCTGTTCAGAGAGCTGGGAACTGCACACTCCCAGAAGGCCCCACACTCATCCAGAGGAAATGTTTTAACATATCAGAAAGCGCGTCATAGCACATATAGTTTACATTATATCTAGAGTCAATCTGTATTTCCACAATCTTGGCTGAACAATTTGATGTGCCCAAATCAAACTGCAATATAAGATAGTGACTCAAATCAGACTTGCCAACAGCCTTACAGCTGACCAGTTGGTCACAGGACAGAGGCTAGCAAACAAAGAGTAGTTCCTCTCAATCTAAATGAAAAAAAAATCAGCATTTAACTCAGATCAATCTCAAAATTAGAAAGATTTCAATATTTCTAATATCCTTCCCCCACAAGATGTAAACATTTCCTGAGTCATTAATCATTTATCTGAAAACCTGTGTTTTTTCCTCAGATGAGTGCTATGTCTGAGATTCGTACTCCAATATTGAAGTTTTCATTTTATGTGAATCAAAGTAAGTGCCACATGCATTCATCTAAAAATGTTTGGGCAAGAAGATGTTTCTATTACCTTTCAGTCCATTCCTCTTCCACCAACAGGACATCCCTAGCACCACTTGAGCTCAATGGGAGCTGTGTTTGCAGGAAACTATCTCCCTACTTCCTCACTGACATTTTCCAGCCACTTCCAAAGAGAATTCTCAAACCACTGTGCCAGCAAATTTGGCATTAGTCCTGCCTATTTGCACTTTTCCTTTTATATTTTTTCACCTCTAGTGACACTTTTCCAGCTATGCTCTCTAGACTGAGACGTTAAGCCTAAGGATATGCACGAAGGAGGTGATGTGACTGGAGAGAAACTAAGGATGATGCTGAGAGTCAGACTGGCAAATTCTCACGAGCGTGAATCACTGAGTGGAAAGCTCATGGACTCCAAGTATACCTACTTCCCACCGTAAAGGGAAAGGCGCTTGAGGGTCTCCAAAAGTCACACACGGGAGGGAGAGATGAGTGTGGAAGAATCCCTCTTCAAGGAAACGATCAGAAGTTCTAGTTCTAACTACTGTCACCACTAAGAAGGACTGAGATTAACCTGTAGCAAATACTCCTGTAATTACTCCCTCCCTACACTTTCCCTTACCTCCTCCCCTTACAAGTCTACAGATTCTCATGGAAAGCACTGAAGTGAGGACTAGAATGCAGAAGCAGAGTGGATTCAATTCCTTTTGGGCCTCTGCCAGATTCTCATTCGGTCCTGGACATGTGAGCCAATGCTGATTGCCATGGCTGATCTACCCGAAATCGGCCCTTCCTGAAACACTAGCCTTTGTTCTTCTGGTCGCCGTCTTTAAATGGGGATTTGGGTGAGGGCAATACCAAAGGGACCGTCATTATACACCCATTCTTATGAAACTGATGGGCTCTAAGTCTTTCTGGCTGAAAGCTCTGACAGGGTGAGATCACACTGGATTGTAGAATCATTGCTTTCCCGGGTAAGTCGGGTTACAAATGAGAACTAGAATTGGGAGGGAGGGTAAGGAGAAGGATAAAGTAAGAGTGTTTTCCCTCAAATTCACTTTACTTCATGCTGGAGTGAGAGGCCCACCATACTCATGGAAGGCTAATTATATAAATCAGATGCCCTGGCTGAGTTTCCAACCCCCTGGGAGCAGGGAGAGCTAGGAATAAATGAGGTCTTCTGCAAAATGAAAGAAGCCCTTTGAAAAAATGCCAAAACCAATGGTTGTACAGCTTAACTCGCAATTTATTTTATAGGAACAGAAAAACCTGGACCAAGGATAACAAAAATAGCTGAGTTTTCATCTTCCAGCAGATTTGGAAATGTGTTCTGAATTTATTTACCTCCTTGATAGTATCTATTTGTCTTTACTTTGCATCATCAAATATGACAACTCCTGAGATGTTCAGATATCTGAATGAAATCTGACTAGTGTTTTAGGAAGATAGTGTTTGTGTTAGGGCGTCGTGGGAATAGCCATTGCTCGGGTTGCCAGGGCTAAATATGGTAGGGAAAACAGCAGCAGTAAGGAACAAGGTTACAGACCTTTAGTTCTGGCTAGCACTCACAAGCATGCAATCTTGAGCAGTCACTTCACTTTCCAAGGCCTTAGAGCCCTCATATGAAAATAATGGGTTTGTTGGACACTAGCAACTAGTGATCTGTGATACTAATCCTCCATCCACGCCACAAGTAGTTAGTCTCAGATGAACAACTGCAATTCCAACCAGATATCAATGGTGTGCATGAAAGTTACTTTGAATATCAGATTTAAAGTTTGGACTTTGTAGATGTTGACACCTTCTTCTCCCTATGGGTCACCTCAGCCACCATGGAAGTTCATCCTTATTCTTGTCCCAACTCATTGATACTGCCTCCTGCTAGATCCACTGAGATATACTAGTAGCATCTGAGAGCTATTTGATTTCTGACAATGTTCGTTCCTTTTTTTAGAGCAAGACATGAAAGATACCTGGATTCCCAAACTGGGTGCTTGGACATCATTCAACACATGCTTGCTAGAATATATCATTATATAAATCATTATGTAAATTTTCAAATGAAAAGGCCATTTAATTATTTGTGAGAATGCCTGCAACTAGATGGAGGGCTGATTTATTCATCCTGATTTTTCATTCCAATAATCCATTTTTCTTATGTGTATTTCTGATCAGACCAACTAATTAAAATTTATTTTGGCCTGATTAAGAACTCAGACTGAACATATAGGCATAAATCAAAGTCATAGCAATACAGAAGAGATGAAACAGATGACTAAGACCATCTGGTCTAGCCCGTTTTTCAGAGGTAAGAGGCTCGGAGAGATGAGATGTCTTGCTCAAAATCATAAACTCATATATATGGCTTGTGGTGGGATGAAATTAAAAGCCATATTTCAGTATACCCAAGCCAATGGTCCTTTTTATCATGCCACAGTCTGATTCTGTTAAAAGTTTTTACTTAAATATACACGGTATATATATTGAATGTATATATATATTTAATGTATATGTATACATATATATACCTTTAATATACATATATCTTTAATATATATACTTAATGTGGGTCATCCAGTTTGGTGTTTTGTATGCATAATATGGCTAATAATTCTGAGATGAGATTTCACAGTGTGCTTTAAACTACACCATCCCATCTGATAACACCAACAACACCGCCCAGTAGAAAAAGGTGCTGAGTAATTTTCCCAAAGTCATTGAAGAACTCCCCATAACACCCGTGCATAGTCACTTCTATCTCTGCCCTTGTTCATGCAAAGTGCCAGAGGCTGGAATGAAAGAACATTCCAAGATTGGCTGTGTTCTTTGGAAGCAAGGAACCACTTCATCTGTTCATGGAATCTCGAAACCATCTAGGATTATATTTCCTGTCCTCTTTCCCCAAGGGGAGCAGATAAAGATTCCTACTGAGGGACGCACCTATGTGTTAGCAGTCCTGCTCCCTTTGACTTGCTTTTCTTCCAGCTTCTAAAAAACTTTGTCTAGCCCAGGGAGAGAAATAGCTATCTCTTATAGAACCAATTCACTCTTTATTGTTATAACATTTTTAATTGAATTTCTTGAGATAGAATTAGTTAATAAAACCACATAGGTTTCAAGTGTACAATTATATAACATGTCAACTGCGTGCTGCATTGTGCACACAGCACCTAGTCACATCTCTTTGTGCCACTGTTTATACCCCCTTGGCCCTCTCCTACCTCCCCCCACCCCCTTTCCCTCCGGCAGTCACCATACTGTTGTCCGTGACTGTTGTTTTTGTTGTTGTTGTTTGTTTGCTTGCTTGTTGCTTCATCCCTTCACCTTTTATACCCAGCCCCCTGTTGTTATAACTTGTGTGTGTGTGTTTTTTCAAAGTAGGACCAGGTATTGAATCTGTTACCTCTATTACAAACCCCTGCTTTATTGTTATAATTTTTATGCCCAGAGTCCCCATGGCTTTGGAAGCTCCAAAACTGACTGCTACTCAAAAGTCATAAATTGTGCTCTCTTTTCCTGGATCTGCTATAACTACTTTCTCATTAGGATTACATTATGAAATCATTTTCTAATGATTTTCTTTTTTAAATCATTTTCTTCTCCAAAGAAGAAGGAATGCATGCATACTATGCGTATTGCTACATCCTACCACTGGTGATTAGATTCCCAAATCAGCTGACCCAAACCTAGTGAAACCACTTATACCAAGTTGCTGGTGATTTCTGGGGTTCAGAGTGTGATAAGGCAAGTTTTTGTTAATACCACAATAGGGGCTCCATTAGGGTGATCTGGCCATGATCAGTCTATATCCTAAAAAAGGTGAAGATTAAAATCTCTGTATCAAGCAGAATGGCCAACAATAAGGTGTTCTTGGCCCACCCTTTCCATCTCTCTTCAACACATTGGCTTTGAGGAAATTCCTGGAATTTAGCGACTGTTCTAGGAATTATAAAGATTAGGGAAGAGCAAGAAGGTCTGAATCAACTGGTTAACCCTACATTCATTGGATTAACCTGATATTCTGCCACTTAAAAGGCTCAAATGCAAATTAAGTTACCTCCAGACCTGAGAGGTTGACTTAGTCTATCAATTCAAATGGCCATAGGAAGAGGGGACAAAAAGAGAAAGTATCCAAAACAGACACTGAGATAGATCCTCAAGCAGCTCAAGCAGAGTAGAGTGAGAGTTAGAGATGATTTCTCTGTGAACTGGGTGGTTGGAATAAGTGAGGAAATTGGTTTATATTGTCAAATGATCTCATTGTACAAAGGTAGGCAGGCCTGGTTTTAAGATACAGGTGGCAATTCTGAAGCTCTAACAAAACCCATAAAACCTACCAGGCATCATCAACATGGGAGAAGTATTCAGATTGGAATGAGAGCATACTATTGTCTCTTCTGGGGCCGATCATTTTCAAAGCTGATTTTTAAATGATTATAGTTGTAATCATTCTCCAGTGGAAATGAACATAAACTAGGGTGTGCAGCAATGTGGCAGCCAAATGAACCCATCCATTTCTCTTTGGGGAGTCTCTGCAGTGAACATTTCTCTGCAGTGGGCAGTTTTATTGGGAGGTATTTCACTTGCTTTGCTACCTATGACAGAAATCGGGGTCGATGAAACAGGAAACAAGGAAGCGGGGTGCCTACTACAGTGAGAAATGAAAGGTAAAACTTTGCCTGGTTTGACATTTTTCGGGGTGGTTTGTTCTGTCCACTTGCTTCCTTCATCTGCTGCTTAGCTGCAGTCTCCAGTTTCTGAGCTATACCCTTTCTCAGCTTTCAATTCAGTTTAGACACCTACCTTTTGAAAAACTGTTGCTATTTAATTTGTTTTATTAACTACTACCCTACCCCTCCCTTCTATTTAATGAAAAATAGAAGTTATTAACACTGAAGAGATTTTTAACATTTGGTCTAAGGGAAGAAAAAAAGGAAAGTGAAGAAAGGTCCAGAAAATTCTATACATTTTAATAAAAATTTCAAAGTATTGAAATAGAGTCATAATCTAACTTAATTTATGATGAAGCAAATGTGGAGTGAAGAAATTGGTTGACATTAACACAAATTCAACTATTCTACTGACTCCACATGATTGTGAAAATCAAGTGAAAAGGGATTGAACATAATAAAAACTATAAAATAATTTTATACTGTGATATGTGTTATTTATACTATGATATTATTACAAAACTCTTCTGGGTGCTTGAATGTATTTTAGTAAATATCTCTTTTTCTCCCCTTTGATTTCCCATTCCTCACCCAGTTTTGCCCAGAGCCCTGCTGCTGACCTCACTCCCCAAAGGAACACTTCTTTGAGAGTCATCTGACTTCTGTTTCCAAGTCTCTATGATGGACTGTCTTACTCAGCACCCACTCCAACCCTCTTCCAGGAAGTAGGAAATGAAAATCAAAGCATAGAAAGAGTAACAAAACAAATCAAATTTAAAAACAAAAACAACAACAAAAAAACCCACACCAAAACTATATTTCCCAGCCTATCTTAGTACCGTTTTGCAGATAACTGAAGGAATTTTCACTCATAAGAAACTTTGGGAAATAATTCACCAGGAGACAAAGATAAGGTGTGCTGGTGAGGAGTGTGGCAGAAGGGCTTGGTTCTGGAGGGAGTAGCTCTGTTAGCTGACTGAGTCAGCCCGGGATCCTGGTTCCCTTCCTTCCTGTTAAAGACAGAAATGGTGTCACAGCTGTTTTTTGATTGTGGCAAAGGCAGCAGCTCTCACAGTGACCCAGATCTGCAGTGTGTTTTTAAGAGTCATTCCCAGAAGCTCAACCAAGAATCCATTTATTTAGCTCTTCTAATAATTGTGGGAACCATCTCTGTCCCTTAATCAATTTTTCATTGCTTAAACTAACCAGGGGGATTTTGTTGCTTGAAACTAAAAGAAAAAAGAAAAACACAAAACAACAACAACAACAAAAGAGAAAGACGTAAACTAACTCTCAACCCCGCTTCCATAACTGTCAAAGGATGAAATAAATTCTCACTAAGATTTTCATTTCATACATGAGTAACTTCTGAAAAATTTATGAGGCAAGGTCCTCTCTATCTTCCATAAAGTTTAAAATCTAGTGTAGTATATATATCCTATCTATGGATTGAAAAGCTCTTATTCATCTACTTAGGAACCCACCAAGAACACGTACCCACTCACAACATAACCTCTTCTCAACATTGAATGTTCACCATATACAATCTCACTGGACTGAGCTAGTCACAGATGTTTTATCCAGCCTCTTGGATTAGCTGGGAAATCATATTAGGCAGGAAGAAGAAGATATCTATTTTGGAGTCATTGAAAGGTAGCTCTAAGCTATGCAACACAGCCAACATTTTCAGAAGGTTGTATAATACCCAAAAAGATAGAATCTCAAGACAGGCTCTTTAGAAGAGGATCTTTATTGAGTACTCCATGGACAAAAGCAGGTTCAATGATATCAGAACTCTTTACTATTTTTCCCATTTATTGGCCTACTTTGTTCCATGCATTAGGCGATTAGGGCATATGGCAGAGATAAGACTCACCAGTGAGGTATCCACTGTTAACCGAAGACAGATATGTATAAAGATACTTATAGCACAATGCAAGGTTGGCATTAGAGAAGTGAGTGAAAAGTGATGTAAGAATGCAGAGTCTGTCTCAGGAGATTAGATAGGCTTACAAGTCAAGGGAAAATATATATACAAGAGTACAGAACACATTATGCCTATATTAAGTTCTTTGGGGCCCAAGCCCATCCTTCTATATGCTGGTTTATGATGCTCCATGATTCCTTAATGTTTTATTTTCAGTTACCTAGTTCATAACTTTATACATAGTTAACTAGTATTAAGATTCATTCTCTGTGAAAATAATTGGTGTGCTTTATCTCTTGGCTGGTCCTGATTGATACAGAAAATGACAGCGACATGAGATCAGGTATCAGACCCTCATAGATGGCATGTAGGGATGGGTTTGGTTATGTCCTTGGGTCTGAACCCAGTGATGGGCTCCATGTCAATGGAAAAGAGGATGCTAATAATTATGCCATGCAATGGCATCGCAATTCATCAAATGAACACCCGGGATTGATTGTGATTGTGCATAAAGGTCAGTCTTGAGAGCCCAGATGGCTGTTGTCTTTGACCATGACAATAACGACTGTGGTGTGAGCTGGATTCTTCTGAATACTCCACAGTGATTATAGAAAGAAGTGAAAATTTCAGGTCTAAAATCACAAATCGCAGAGGAGAAGCAGTGTGACAGCCTAAAAGAATCTCATCTCTCATAACCTCTGGACTGATGTCGCTGAAAATCAAGCACAGTGTTTAATTGTGCATGTTCCAGAATTACAATGTTGAAGTCACCATTTCACCAGCTCTCTAATGTGTAAGTGAGGCCAATGTTTGGAAAGTGGAGTTCTTGACATTTGGAAAAGGGAAAATTGGTTGGACTCACACAAGACCCAGGCTCTAACATCTCTGAGTTACTCTGTTTTCCTCCAGCAACTATTACGGACAGCCTAACCTGGAGCCAAATGTCAAAACAGAGCTGTGGTCTGCAGTGTTCCAGCCCCAGCATCACAGAGTAGACTGTATGGGGAGGGTCGGAGCTGAGAGAGAAGAGCCCGGCACATGTGGGCAGCTGATTGTATAGAGTGTGAGAGGTAACGTGAAGTACCTGAAAGACATAGTTATGCAGATCCGTGAACTGAGGTCTCTGTCTCTGTTTCTACATTTGCATATTGAAAAGAAAATACTGGACTAGATTGGTAGTTTCACTTTTAAGTAGCAAAACCCTCATCAAAATTAAACCATGTAGGAAACTCAAGGACATAAAACAGGTAAAAAAAATAACTTGCTCTGATTATATTTTGAACCGAAATGGGGGACCTCCACTTGCCTGCATCTACCCTCAGGCACCTCTTCAGAGTTGAATGGCTCTACTGAATATGGTTGGTAAACTTTTCAATAGAATAATCTCTTACCATCCTTCTTAACTCCAAAATAAACTGATTCAGAGTGCCTGTTCTTAAAGTGTGGTTCTCAGACCAGAGGTGGTAGAAAAGAACATTCTTAAGGCTGCGAACTCAGACTAGCTCAGCTCAACTCTACCTCCCCCCTCACTTGGAACAAGGTGCTTACCCTCCGATCTCATTTCTACCCCTGGAATTTCCATCTTGAGGGCCCCTCCACAGTAAGGGAACACAAATCACACAAGAAAATCCCCTGGGAGGACAAGCAAGCAGTGTTCCTGAGAAATTCAGAGTGAGGCATTTTCCAGGACTCCATCTAACCAAATAACGCAATGGAAAAGATCTTTATAAAGGCAGGCCAGGGTCACCTCACATTAAAAAAGGGGGGCCTCATATCTTTTAAACAAGAGGGCTGGTTTCAAAAATGACCAATGGTAGATACCAAGAGGGCCCCAAGGAGAGTGGAAAGCATTTTCTTTGCTGCAGACACTAGCCAGCAATTCAGCAAGAACAATCAGCAGGGGGACTGAAGCCCTCCTGGGGAGCATTGGGTTACAGAGTGGGTTCCCAAAGCATCACCTTTCCTACAAATTAGCCAGCTGCCAGACTTGGTAAACATCATAAATCTCGAAGAACAGGGCTGCACTCAGGAGGTGACCCAGGTGTTTGACCACAGAGCATGTTGAAATATGCAAGGCCAGCACTGCCTGTGCCAAATGGGTCACAGCCACCCCTCTGTGCTCGAGTTTCCCAGGCCCCTGAGTGGAACTGCTCACAATTAACGGCTTTGTCTGTCACCAGGCCCGCCTCGCTGTTGGGCATGGGGTTCCTCTCAAGTTGGTGGTCTCTCTCTCTTTCTCCCCTTCTCCTTCTTTCTTATTTCTACACATGCATAGCAATCTTAATCAGAAATCACATCAGCCACCTAGAGATTTTTTGAGATTGCTAGCGAATCCATCACTTAGGATGCCGGGCTTGATGAAAAGAGAGAGCAGAGGGCTGGGAAGGGATTCAGGCTTCCGGCCCTCTCCTCCTTGCCCTGGACTCCGCATCTGAAGTGCTTCTGTCATTCTGTCCTTTGGTGTCCTCAGGCGCAGGAGCAGAATAGGATTTTTTAAGCTTCTTCCTACATGGTCCATGAGAATTCAATTTGAATATCAAGAATTTTATAAATGTCCAAGCACATGATTTCTTCTTTAAGCTTTCTAACTGAGCAGTGGGTGTGAGAATACCGATAGAGAGGATGAGAGGAATCCTGGAGGTCCTCGGTGTGGCAGTCTGTACACCCCAGCACTCCTGACCACATTCACGGAAGTCCCAGCTTTGGGAAATCTTATAGACTTTGGGACTTTACTGACTTCCTTTTCATCTAGTCCAGGAACTTCAGAATGTTCCAGTCCCATATCAACACATGCAGTGATGGGTAACCATGGGATTCTTCTCGGTCTCTGTATTTTATAGGACCTTCTAAATTAAATACAGGGAAATAATTATATGTAAGGCACTCAATATGTAAATAGTGCTACCTTGCAGGGTATTGTTATATTTTATTTTTAAATATTTGTATTGATTTTTAGAGAGAAGAGGGAGAAGAAGAAAATGAGAGACACATCGATGAGCGAGAAACATCAATCGGCTGCCTCCTGCACACCCGCTCTGGAGGACCAAGCCCACAACCCATGTGCCCTGACCAGGAATTGAACCAGCAACCTTTTGGTGCACATGATGATGCCCACAACTGAGCCACACTGGCCAGGGCTATTGTGCCATGTATTTTTTTAAAAAAATAGACATAGTCCCTTCCTGAAATAGTTTACGGTCTTTGCAGGAAGAAGATGCATCAATGAGAGGCTGAGTGACTTGGGACATGTGAACAAGTACCCTGGGAGCTCAAGGAGTGCACGGACAGGTCCCAGATAAGATGGACTTGAACCTTTCTTCATAAGAAGCAATCTAGTGGCAGAGAACCCGCTGGAGACGGAGCTTCAAAATGGATGAAGAATTTCAGTACCTTGTCACTCCCATGCTGGCCCCGGGAAGAATTCCAGTAATTCCAGAGATTTCAAATAGGAAAGGCAGGTAGAATTCCACAGATTCCTTTGTGTAGCATTTATCATATGTGGCTCCTCATGACATAGTTGTATATCCTTCGGCTCATTATGTATGATTTTAAGACAACACATGGCAGGCTCTAAGTTTAATTGTGTCCCCAGTTTTCTCAGAGACCGGACACATAAATGTGTGTGCCATAAATGAACAAATGGCCACGGGCTTTTTCTGAATGGTGTGCTACCCCTCCTCCATCATTCAGAGTGTTTGCTGTCATTCACCGTGAGGTCGCCGTGAGGTTACAGACAGGGTGTGGATTTTGGAGTCAGACAATGGAGTTCGTATCTAGCTTTTGCTAATTACTGTTTGATGACTCGTGAAATCTATGTAACCTTTCTGAGACCTGTCTCCGTTTTGAAATGGGACAATAACATTCCAGGCGAAATGTGGTATGTGAAAGCAGTAAACATAGAACTTAGTACAGAAGTACCAGCACCCATGCTTCCTTGTTTGTTCTCTGCTTTTGTCTTATTTTTTGTAACCAGTGTCATTTGTCTCTGATGGATCCTCCCTTCCCCCAACTGGTGGGCGGGGTATGACATAACCTGCAGCCCAGAAATACCTGAGTGACTAACCAGGTACCTTATATGGACTATACACTGGACCACCAATCTACACCTGCCAAATGCCCTAAGCCCTTGTCCTATATGGACAATACAGTAAGCCACCAATCAGTGTGCGCCGAGTACACTAAGCCCCCACCCCTTCCCATTCCGCCCCTCAAAAGGCGTGCCCACCCCTGCACCTGTTGCTGTTCTCCCCTTGCGAGACAGCCCAGCAGGTCCTTCTCCTCTAATAAAGCCTGTAGTCCTGGTTTTAGGCCTCTGTCTGATCTTTCAGTCTCTCCTTTTTTACATTACTAAAGGGAGAACCTTTCTGATCCACCTACCTACCTGTCTACAGGGTGTCCCCAAAACATGTATACACACCTTAACAGCTGATAGCTTAATTGACGTTTCTTTCCAGACAGGCTAAACTTTGAACAAAGGAAATTCATCCTAAAATGCTACTGGAAGTTTGAAAGCACAGTTGAAATACAAACACAGCCTTTATAATTATTCAAAGTGTGTATACAGTTTTGGGACACCCTGTATTTCTCTATCAGTTCACCCGACTCATACCCAAGCTATGTATTTCTACTGATTTGCATAACAGCTCATGACTTGACTTCTCTAGTGACACACACATTTGCCTTCAAATCTCCCCTACTAACCCAAAGACTTGTGCAGTTTGCTTAACAACTCCCACCCTCAGGTTTTTCATCGGTAAAATGGAATTAATTCGTTTCCATGCCTTATAGAACTGTTGTAAGGATTAACTGAAGACATATACATAAAGAATTTACCAGAGTTTCTGGCTGGGAAAAAAAAAGCTAGATATAACAGAGCTTGCTCCTCTTCCCCTTCAGTCTCCAGGGAGGCTATACTTTAATACCGCTAATCTGAGAGTTTTTTTCTGAGTATTTCCTTAAAACTTTGAATCAAGACACTGCAAGGGACTGAGAGCAAACATCTCCTGCATTTCAGTGAGACAGCAGTGTTCCTCCCACAGCTCAGGGTTCTTTTTTGGCTGCTCAACTTCCTCTGTAGTCATTGAAATGGAAACTCAGAACTTCTCCCCTGTAGGGTTTTGTTTTCCATTTCATCAGAATCTGACTGAGGTCTCAGCCTGTCTCTGGGACCCACAAAGGGTATTCAAACCTGAACAGATGAGAAGACAAACTGCCAAGACTTCAGGCCCCTCCAGGCTGGGCTAAGAACCCGTTGACATTACATTTTTCTACATTTAAGTGACTTCAAAGAGTCAAAGGAAAAGGTGAGACAGTCTAGGTCATTTTTCCAGCCCATGCTCAATACTACTGCCCTCCCTGATATGCCCTCTGCATTCATATTACCAATCCACATGTCTATGTTCCCAGGACATTGTAAAAGGCAGAAAACAAATCCCTCCCTCCTCCTAGCTCTGAGATTCCCTTGCCCTCTGCATGTATGCCGAGTATGTGCTTGCTGGCTTAGGATACAAATATATGCATTCCTATTTAAATGGCATCCATTGAGCATTCTCAATTTTTATACTATTGTTATTACTGTTACTGTAATTACTGTTATTATTTCATGCCATGAGGGAATAAAATAGTCTACTTTTTTTTCTTTTCCTACTCATCTGTCAATTCACACACATACTCTCACACAAACCCCTTCTCCCAAGCTCAGACTCACCCCTCACTTCACCTGATAAAAAGAGTAAGAGCCACATGTGGCATATAAAATCTTTCTTTAAAGCAGAACATTTTAGTGTTGAACTAAAAATGCAGACTATATTTTCTGACTAGCCTATTCATGGTATTTAATTATAAATGGATCATTTCACACTTCTGGGAAATTTGGCAGCGCTGTTTTTCTGTTAGACTTCACTACCTGTCCTCATATTCATAAATATTATTTATTATCAAGATTAGAACACGTCTGCTCTATCTAAAATGTGAAACTATCATTGGGAGAAATAAAGAAAAAAATCTCTGGAAGATAGGATTTAAAAAGCTAACATGCAAATGTGAGGAATACTGTAGAAAAAATATAATGCTGGGAACTGAATAGAGAAAAATAAGTAAAGTTTTATGACATGGTGGGGATTTTTTTCAAGTTGGCATTATTGCTTTCTCTTGATTTTCTGACATTAGCTTGTCAATTGAATTTCCTTTCTAGCAGTAGCTTTCCACAGACCAGCACTCCAGCTCCTCTGGTCCTAAAGTTCCTTGTCAACCTGCTCACAGGAGACCTGCTTACTCCTCTTCAGGTATCTTGACCTGCAGCTTATTCATCTTGCAGAGCAAGCTGGGACCCCCTGTGTTATAACTCCTCGTTTTCCTTTACCCAGACTCAAAGTAAGCTCTGAGGTGAGCAGTATGTGTTGTGGCTTGATAATATGAGTATTCATCAATGCACTTTGTGACTTCCAGCATCCCATTCAGAGCATCCAAGCTAATGGAAGCTAAGGAAATAACCAGACAGCTGGTAGACCTCCTTTGCTCTGGCCAATCTTGTTCTGATGCTCCAGGTGGTATAAATTATATAACCCATGCACAGCTAAACAAGCAAAGCTCCAAGTTCTGCACTCTCTCCTCCAAACTCTGAGATTAATACCACTTATCAAACTGGCTGCAAGGCAGGCTTTCTACTGGCTCAGGGCTTGGCTAAGAACAAAGAGAAGTTTGTTTTGTGAAAAGACAATCCTTTACACCAAATATGGTTTGGATTTCTGTTTGGCTTTAAAATGGTTTTTTACCAAATAGTTTTATATAGACTTTTCTCTCTCTCTTTTCTCCATATACATATGACTTTAATACCTATAACCTGAGGAAGATAGATATTATATATAAATATATATACACATGTATATGTATGATCTATATCTTTATATATAGGAAAATTCTTTATATATAAGAAATATATTTATCCTATCTAATAAAAGAGTAATATGCAAATTAACCATCACTCCCTCACACCCTCACTACATCATTCTGTCACAAAGATGGTAAGTGAAAAAGCCACACCCACCAGCTAATCAGGAGCGAGTATGCAAATAAACCCAACCAAGAGGTGGTGGCCACATAGCTGGAGCGAGCAGGAGGCTTGAGTTGCCCCTGTGATGGAGGAAACCCAGCTTCCTGCCTACCCTACCAGCCCTGAGCTCTGCTCAAGGCTACAAAGTTTCAATTATAGAAGATAAACAAATCCCAGATACCTGCTTCCAGCCGCTGTGGCCTCCACTCAAGGAGGAGCTGGGACCTTGGGTTGCCAGGAGCAACCCAGGCTTCGAGCCGGACCAAGGCTACAAAGTTTCAATTATACAAGTTAAATAAATCCCAGATACCGGCTTCCAGCCCGCAGCTGGCCAGCCTGAAAATGGCCATCAGCCCCTCACCCAGGCTGGCCAGGCACCCCAGTATGGACCCCTACCCTGAAGGGGCTGTGTCTAGCCTGGAAACAGCCCTCAGCCCCTTATATAGGCTGGCAACACTCCAATGGGGTGAGGGTTCCTACTTCATTGAAGAATATCTATATATATAAAAGACTAAGCAACCTTTATGATTGGTCAACCAAACAACCAGTCACTATGATGCGCACTGACCACCAGGGGGCAGACACTCAACCCAGGAGCTGCCTCCTGGTGGTCAGTGTGCTTGCACTGGTGGAGCTCCGCTCAGCCACAAGCCGGGCCGAGGAGTCCCAGGATGCCAGAGGGATGTTTGACTGCCAGCTTAGGCCTGATCCCCCCAGGGAGTGGGCCTAAGCCAGCAGGTGGACATCCCCAGAGGGGTCCTAGACTGCGAGAGGACACAGGCCGGGCTGAGGGAACCCCCCTTCCCTGAGTGCACAAATTTTTGTGCACTGGGCATCTAGTATAACATATACACTTCCTATCCATATATATATTTACATTTCACATTTCAGTATCTTAGTTCATGCCCACACGCTAACCACAAAATTTACATGGCTATAGTGGCACTATTTCTCTTGTTATTAGTAGTGTTCAATATTGATGTCAAGTTCTTAGATGATAGATAATAAAAGATATTTTATTTGTGGATTTATAATTTATCTATAACAATATTATTTTTGCTAGATATTAACTTGTGGCTCTTTTCACGGTTTCCTCTTCTTGTCCAAACATTCTTTAATATTCATTACTCAGTGGCCCTATGATAATAACAGGCTTTGGAATTCAAACATATGGGCCAGATTAAATATATGTAATCAGAAGAAATAGATATTGTTTAATGCTTAAGTTATTAAAAAACAGTTATCATAGTCTTGAGTTCTGATTCTATTTATAAATTTATTAGGTTTTTTGTTTTATTTAAAATAGGCCATTTTTGACGAGTGTAAGTAAAGTGCTATGTTCAATGTTAATAATTTTAATTGTCATAAATATATTATGCTACACAATAAGGAACTTAATTGAACTTAACTATTGAAATTGATTTATCCCTTTCAGGGGCCAGAAGCTGTTTGGTAGGAACTCAATAGGCCTTTCCTGGCACCCACCTTCCTGAGCCGTCTCTCCTTCCCTGGCACATTCTGCATCTCATGGTCCTGCTTTATTTCCTTATAACCCTTACCACTAACTGAAACTGTGTCTACATTATCTGTTTCTTCATTTACTGAGAAGGAAAACTCAATGAAATTAGGTATCTTTTATGCGTGATGCAGGGCTTAGAAGAATAGTATGTGGACATGCTATAAATATTTGATGAGTGAGAAAATGGATGGTGACCCACCTATTAATTAGAATGCCCCAACTCCAGAAAACTGACACCACCAAATGATGACAAGGATGTGGAGCAATAGGAACTCTCATTGATTACAGGCAAGGCCTGTATAGGGGAATATAGGACATCTCTTAATTTTGCTATGAACCTAAAACTGTTCTTTAGAAAAAAATAAAGTCTTTAAAGGATAATAAAAGTTGTTTTAAAAAGAATCACTAAACTCATCATCTGATTTTAGTACCAGTGAGGAAAAAGTACATTGAGTGGAACTATTTTATCATAGGAATTAAAACTTGCTTATTTTCAATATTGTTCATGTGCTGGAAAAAAAACTAAAACTAATTTAAAAATTAAAAAATATATATTATGCCAACCACATGCAAGGACAGATGGAGTTAAGGGAATGTATCTCATTTTGGCACATTAGCATAAAGCTGACCAATATTCTATTGATCCTCCTCTAAGACCTCCCCTAAACTGCCAGCCTTTAAACCCCCTCAAAAGGAGGATCCAAGCAAGGCTCTCGCTCCCAGGAGCATGCCCACCCTGCCTTTCCCTTCCCTCCAGGCACACATCTGGACTAAGCTCTAAAAGACCCAGGAGACTTGCAAGGAGTAAAGGGCATTGGCAGCTTGTCCGGGGCTCATCTCTGGCCCTGTCACCAAGGCTCCCTTTGCTCTGACTTCTTAGTGAGCCAAAGCAGCCCGGCCGAGGGTCACTTCCCCACCGAGGCTCTCTCCTGTTGCTTCTTCTATCCTAGGCTCTTCCTTCTTTTACTGTCCCCAGCTTTAATAAACATCTTCTAAAAATCACCAAAAAACGGGAAAAATTAATGGATATTTTCAAGTGGTGACACCTAAATTTATTTTAAAAATACAAAATATATAATAATATGTAGTTGTTTTCAGGTGTAATATGTACACAGATACGTACCAGCAGTGTTCACTTTGCACAGTAGCGTGGGCTCATAAACATGATCATGTATGCTCAAACCATGGAAAGCAACCTTAATAATCAATGAGGAAAATTATGATTATTTTTTCCTTGATCTTTAAAAATGTTGCCAAATCATTAAAAACTTCTACTATCTGTTACTAGGTCTGGGGTGGTAGCTGGGAATTTGCCTTTCGAAGGAGTAACCAGAGAAGCTGATGTTTCAGATTCGGGAACCACATTTTGAGAACCACTGACTTAAATATAATCAGAAAGATATTCCATGGGGAGGGAGGAAAGAATCCAGAGACCAAAACAAGTGCATAGACACTGAATCAAGAATCTTAGAGATCTTAGAGTTTGGAAGATGGAAGCCTGCAAAATTTAAGTGATTTTAATTAAAATACAAAGTTGGCCAGTCTTAGAGTCTGGTCTACAACCCGGAATCAGTTTTCAATAATTTCTGGAAGACAGCTAGCATCCTAACAGACCCTAGATGCTGAATATGTTTTACACACACACACACACACACACACACACACACACACACACACACACAAAAGGGTTCTCAAACATTACTGCATATAAAAACAGTCCTGTGGCCTGATTTAAAATGAACATCCCTAAACCTTCACCTAAAGGCTCTTATTTCATAGGTGGATCAGGAACTTCAACAGCCCCATGAGATTCAAACACAGGTGGACTGTTCTTGAAGAAATAGTGCTCAAGAATTGGACAAGCCAAAGTTTTAAGCCACAGAATCTATACACAGGAAGAGCAGAATACCAACATTTCTTTGATTTTTTTAATGAAATTCTTCCACAGACTATGAAAACCCCCAAAAATATGCTATAAGGGAGATAAGGCAATCATCATTCTTTCTTCTTGGAATGAAGTCTCCATTCTCAGAGTCTTCTTATTCCACATCTGTATAAAGGTCAATAATATTCAACAGACCTCATACAATTATTCTGAGAATAAAATAAAACATTCTAAAGCAGTGGTTCTCAACCTGTGGGTCGCGACCCCTTTGGAGGTTGAACGATCCTTTCACAGGGTCACCTAAGACCATCGGAAAACACATATATAATTACATAGTGTTTTTGTGATTAATCACTATGCTTTAATTATGTTCAATTTGTAACAATGAAATTGGGGGTCACCACAACATAAGGAAGGGTCGCAGCATTAGGAAGGTTGAGAACCACTGTTCTAAAGCAATGTGCAAATAAATTTAATACATGGATGTTAGCTGTTAGTTTAATATAGAAAAACCT
>NW_006287901.1:658968-662189 GCF_000327345.1 Myotis davidii | reverse complement strand
TATCCACTAGATCACTTGCAGATAAGAGTCTTACTTATATTATCACAACCTCATCTTAGTAGAAGCTTACTCATTGGTCAAAGGAACCAAAAGCTGCAAAACCTCCATAAATCATAAAATTTCACCCTCCGGGCCACAAATTCCCTGGACCAGGACTTACAGACTAAACTGTAATCTGGAACAAGATTAAATACAATATATTTTGGGCTAAAAGGCTTTCTTAGAAATCCTCTTGTCCTCAGGACATTTCTGATTCATGATGGAATTGGAGATTGGAAACAAAATATTGTTGACTTCCTGAGCTTTCTTTTCTCTTAGCAAAGCTGCAAAACTGATTTTTACAGGAGGAAAAATAAAAATGATCCCTTTACCTCTGCCAAAAGGGAAGAGAGAGGCCCTGTGTCCCAGCAAGGCATGAGAAGGAGGTGCTTACTGGGGACAGCAAAGAAGAAGCCAACCTCACCAAATACCCTCCCAGGACCAGAGCCCTTTCAGCAAAGTACCTAAGAAACACTCCCCAGCACTTGTTTTTCTCCAAATATTTTAATCCATATTTGGTGAGACCTCGCAATCCAGCTTCCACTGTCACTCTGGTATCGAGTTTCCTGAGGAACTACTTTTTCCACTGGCTGCAGAAGTAAGGACTCTCATTTGAGCAGAGAAAACTGAGCTGTTTCGAGGAAAGAGCGGGCATGTCAGTGTGGGACATCAGTGTGCATCCAAAATGCAGTTACTCAAATTACAGAAGGTTCTCAAAGGCCCACTGAACTATTTAGGAAAATGTGGCTTCAACCATTCCATTCGCATGTGCAATGCCAGAACCTGAATGTGGTGTTTTCTTGAAAGCTGAAGCCTCCGGGGTATTATTAAAGTAAGGAGCAAAGTAATAAAAAATATTCCCAGAACATAAATCTGTTAACATGGCCTTACCTCATTCTAGCCAAAGCATGTTGCAAGAGCTCCTGGGGAGGAAGGTACAGTAACGAGCGGGAAATTTGAGTTTTCATGGAAGCCTGGTCACCACTGACCAAATGCTACGTATCTGAGGCTCATTCTTATCAAAGGGCCGCCCCAGACATTGAGTTTGCCCACAAAGTCAGAGACACCTGAGAAGCCTGGGTCCAGCCCAGGCTCAGTTCTGAAGAGAATCCTGTCTCTCCACAATTCTTCGGGCTCGGAACACTCACCTCTTCCCCCAGATCAGCTCTTTCTCCAAGTTTCTTCTACCAACAGCACTAGTATGCCCCCAAACTCAGCTTCAACCTCTCAGTTTTCACTCATTTTTCATGTACCCAGCTTCCATCCTAATGTACAGACTTCAGATAACTTTTATTTTCCTTCCCAGCATCTCCAGAAAGGATTCCTTCTAAGTACCTACTGTCACTAGGCATTTGAAATTTTTCTTTCTTCCTTTCCTCTCTCTCCCTTCCTTCCTTCCTCCCTTCCTTCCTTCCTTCCTTCCTTCCTTCCCTCCTTCCTTCTTTCCCTCATTCCCTCATCCCTTTGTTCTTGTGCAAAGTATTGGGCTAAGAACTCCATAGTTAAGTTGGGAAGATAAAGTCATTTAAAATAACCATTTTATGACAAGAATAAAACCAGGATTCACAGCATTGACTCTACCCAGAATTCTTCCTTTCTTCCTTCTATTCTTCAGTCTTTAAACACGAGTCAGGAGACATTTCCTCCTGGAAGCCTTCCCTGAATCAACCCCCAGGTGAATTAGGTGTCTCCTTTCGGGGCTTTTAAAAGTGCAAATCTAGATCATTGCCTGGACACTGTACTGATTAGCTTTTTATGTGCCTTCCCCTCAACTCGACTGTGAGAGTTGAAGACGGTGTCTTCATTTCTATATTCCTAATACTTAACATAGAGCCCAGCATATTGTGTTCATTACATATTTTGAATGAATGAATGAATAAAAATGTTATCAAAGAAAAATCATAGAAAGCTGTGGAACAGAAAAAGAAATGAGTACTCAATTTAACTAGGAGAATAAAGACAATGGTTATGGAGGAGATGGTATTTAAGCTAAGCACTGAAGCATCAATAGGAATTCTAGAATTTGAAAAGATCAAGGGTGGTACTCAGAGGCCTAACCTAACTGATCCTCCCCCATCCTGTTACTTTTCTAAAAATAATCTTTCTTATAATCTACCAAGTTTTTCTTTCCTTCCTTGCTTCTGGAGAACCTACAGTGATTTCTTATGATCTAAAATGATACAATTCAAGCAGAGTGTTTACACTTCAAAGGACTTGATATTATTACCCAACACGTTTTTCTAATCCTAACTTTTTGTCTAATGATAACTTTCATTCTCTGACCACCCACTCTCTGCACAAATCTGGTCCATCTGCTCTCTGACACGCGCCCCCCATCTTGATTTTTATCATCTCCTTGGGGTTCTTTTTTCTCCATCCCTCCCCTGGGGTGCTTTCCCTGCCTTCCTGCCGTATATAAAACCACTCTGTCCTTGAAAATCCTACCCCTCTATGCAGTATCCCTCTCCACTCAGACCAGAATGCCTTCTTCTCTAGAACTTGATGGGACCACTCCTTTACGAATTAATCATATGCTACTTTCCAACTGTAAGTCCACTTTGTCCCTCTTGTGAGGATCCACATCAGGTGCCCACTGGCTAAGATAATGGTGGTGTCTTTTGTCTCAGGTAAGTATTCTATTGATTAAAAATTCTCAATAAATTAAGCACTCCTCTGAGGATATCTGAGGTGTCTAGACACCCTCCTGCCTACACGCCACCAGCTCCCTTTATAGACACCTTATTATTCATCTACCAGTTGATGAATATTCACAATAAACAGAAGATTTCGTTGAATAAGAACAAAATTCTATTATCAGCTTGTCTGTTAGAAATCACTAACTTTGCCTATGTTATAAAAACTTCTGACTTCTCTCTTTTTCATAATTGATAGAATTATTGTCATAGTTATTTTTA
Source organism: Myotis davidii (assembly GCF_000327345.1). Lineage (NCBI taxonomy): Eukaryota > Metazoa > Chordata > Mammalia > Chiroptera > Vespertilionidae > Myotis > Myotis davidii. The sequence goes on along the minus strand of NW_006287901.1, from coordinate 659,235 downwards.
CCTCTTCCATGCAGACAAAGTAATGATGTTTATTCATTGTGTGACTAGCCCTTTAAGAGAGATGCATCCCTTTCACTGTTTTTACACTAGATCTTGTGATCCCCGTGCTCCTTCATGCTTTCCAGCCTCCTAGCCTTTGCCCCCTCATCAAACCACATCAATACCAGTCCTGAACCTTAATTGTAAAAGACATCTAGAGGGACGGAAGCTCAACACTTCAGTAAAGGAGTGACGTCATCATGCACAACAGGCTGTGGACAGAGAATC
>NW_006287901.1:649585-658955 GCF_000327345.1 Myotis davidii | reverse complement strand
TCTTTCCCAGCCTCTTCCATCTGTGCCCCACTGCTGGGTGTGCAGGCTTGACAGTGAATGCTTTCCAATGGGAATCTGTAGCCGGATTCTTTCCCCCATCTTTTGGTCCCTATTGTGTGTTCAGCTGCACTGGAGCTAGCTGCTAATCAAAGCCATTGACTCTCACACACAAACAAACAGGGCATTGTGGCCTCCCCCAGGGCTAGAGAACAGCAGCCCAACAAACAATTTAGTCAGGTGATAGCAGCCTGGACAAACAGACAGAACATCTCCCAGACACCCTCCTGCCTACACTCCCCCTGCTCCCTTTTAAGCACAGGCTGATTGAAGGACCAGACCAGGCAAACTGATACTTGAGAGAACAATGGAGAATGAAACAACATACAATAGTATGCAATCAAAGAGCCTCACAATAGGATTTTGTATGCAAGAGATGGTGTATTGCTGGACAGTGGCTAGGAAAAAGAAGGGGACACTGAACCAAAATATCTTCAACTTCTCATGGGGCCCTTGTCCTGGAATAAGAGGGTGGAGGCAGAAGAGCATCATGCTTAAGAGATTGGTGGTTAGAAATATTAGGACTACAATACCTGTTCTCTCTCACACTAGCCTGCGATCCTGGACAAGTTACTTAACCATTCAGAGACCAAATTTCCTCATTTTTAAACTAAGAATAAAAATCATCTTTATTCCATAGGGTTGTTGGGGAGCATTTTACCCATCATTTTTAGAAAGCACTCAATAAATATTAGATATTATTATTAAAGTTCATGAATGATGCTAAGAAAAGAAAAAGAGGAAATAATAAAAAAGAAAGCAAAGTCTTCAGCTTCTAGAAGTAGCGATGATGAGAGCTGGAGGCTCCTTCCTGGCCCTGGAAGTTCCTAAGAACTTCATCAGAAATGCTGGCAGGTTCTGAATTCTGACTTATCGCCACGTGTCCCCAGGGCACATCAAGGGAAGCTAGGAATGCCAATGACATTGGCGTTTCTGCAGGCCAACATGAAACATGTCTATATACAATAAATAGCAGAAGCTAGGACTGGGTGTCTGAACATTGATAATGGAAATATCTCTGAGTATAAAGGAGAGAGCAGAAAAGAAAAGCTGAAGATGCCAAAAAAAAAAAATTTGTTCATGTCACAACATTTGTCTTGGGCAGCCAGTTAATATTAAATCTTTCCAGGAAAGGAGGAAAGGAGGCTGGATGGATGAGTGAAAGAGTAGAAACTAGGTAAAAAGTTATTCTAATTCTATGCAAAAACAAACATGAATTGAGCACCTCCTGTGTGTCAGGTACTATTTGGGTAGTGGTAAAGTGAAAGAACTAGAAACAATTAACTAGCAGTAGAGTAGGGACAATGAGGTCCGTAGCAAGATACATGGCCAGTGAAACTAAGAATTAAAATAGCGACTCCCTTTACATAGAAAGGACCTATGATCCAAGATGATTGAACCATTGAAGTATCTTCATTTGGAGACCTCCAAATGGAAATGATAGCTGTCAGATGCTCTCTGGAGGAATTTATTATAATATTTGCAGATTTGCTTCAGAAAACACCAGTCAATACTTCCATACTTTGTCCTTTTTAGATGTTCCGAATGTCCCTCAGTTGCACATGGTGCGCCACAGTGGGTATTTCCTCATCCTCATTTTAGTAAAAGTCAAATTTACCTGTTGAGCCCCTGTCCCATAGTTTCTCTACTCCCATCCTCTGGGAGAATTTTGTTACTTGCTCCTTAAAGCCTTACTAAATGGTCTACACTTCATTGTCACATTTCTCTCCCTCTCAGTTCAGATGTCCTTGGCCTTTCTGCAGGTCTAAAGGACATTTTGGTCTGGTTATAACATTGTAAGTCATAATAGGCACAAATATATGCACACTCTCCAGGAACAAAGTGCGATTTTGCCGAAATTTCACCAAGAACAGAGATAAGCAATCCCATGTCATGTTAGATGAGACTGAAATCCATTCCCTTTTGAGGAAAATAGGCTCTGATACTTAGGCTAATCTTCCTCACCAAAGAAACATTAAATCGCCGTAAGATGAGTAGTGACAACACCATGCCCTGTTCTGTACTTGTTGATGGACTTGGACATCAGAGAAGGAAGGGGTCAATTCGAGATGGGAAGAAGACAGGGAATAATATTAGTTCTTCAAAATAAAGTAGAACTTGTTAATAGAAATGTCCAAACCTAAAGTTTTTCCGATTTAAACAAGATACTTGATGTTATACTTTGCAGCTTGTAAATGGATGTCACGGTAGAAAACTAACCCAGGAAGCTCACTGGCATTTTATGTATCGAAACCTTGAACCCAGAGAGATGCTGTTGTGCTCCAGCCCTTGAAAAGGAAGTTCTCAGTCTCCTTGATCCCCTTTGCTCACCCTTTTCCTCCGTCAAGGGAGGGGGAGACATGGATGGAAACAATGAGTTGCAGGGAGCTCCTATTCTGTCCAGGAACTCTTCACTGGACAACTGATACTGTTTTGTCTTCAAAGGCTTCCCCTGAGAAGAACAAGAAGGAGCCAGGGTTGCTTCACACAGCCGACTGACTTCATGTCATTATTATTCCAAGAGGCCTCTAGGGCCCAGGAGATCTGGAAAGCAAACAAGACAAATCCACCCCAGAGAAACCTCCTAACAAACCCCACCAGAGCCACATGCGCCCAAAGGACCCAAAGTTCATTCACAGGGAAGGAGACCTCAATGCTACCTGAGACCATTTACTGTGAGGTCCGAGTTCCCCGCCTCAAGCATAGGGCTTCTGTCAGATTGCTGGATGTTTTCCCTAAGGTCTCAGTTCAAGTGCACTACTATTTCTTTTGTCTTCTTGGTTCTTCTGCCTTTGAAGCTGACCACCCTCATTGGAACCTCTTGCAAGAGAAGATCATCACTGGATGAGACCTTTGAAACCAACAGTCAGCTTGCTTTAAGAAAATGTGGATCTAGTTAGAGAGAAATTGGTAGAAATCCACCTCCACCCACGTATTGCTGCTGAAGTGCTTTTGATCTGTTTCTCCAAACCAAATTTCTTTACGGCAGCCTTGAAGTGCAATACAGATCCCCATATATCACATAGCAGAGGGCAAGCTCTGTGATCCCCAACCATCAGACTGAAACAGCTATTTAAAAAGGCTCAAAACCAGTTAGGCTCAGATTGGTGGGAATTCCAATACTGGCCTAGATGATAACAGCATTTAACTCTCTTCATGCCTCCTCTACGACTAGGAATGCAGCTGTCAGACCCAGATTTGATCTCACTTTAAACCAGAGCCAATTTGTACACTAGTCATTCCAGATAAAAACAGAGCAAATAAATAACTCCCCAAAGGGTTCCAAGCCCTGGAGGGACATGAATCAAAGAGGTCTGCTGCTCCCATAGTTTGCCCACCTGTAGTGCATTGGGCCCATTCTTCTTAGCTCAGAGCAGCTCAGAGGGTCCCCAGGTTCCTGGGACCTGCTAATGGGGTTGGCTTGGACCTGGGTGGGTTCAGGCAGCTGGGGCTTCCCTGGGGAGACTTTTACCCCCTGATAAGCATCTGGAAGGGTCCTCAAGGCTAGAATGGAAAGTCATGTTTACTCAGCTTGACCTCCAGTTGGCATAAGCGAAGTTCTCCAGGATTATCTGTTCCCATCTAAACACCACAGCCTTTGCTGGGACAAAGATTTCGTTTGTTTGCTTCATGGGATTATGTTTGTTTTCATTTTTCTCTTTTTAACTTTTTTATGAATCCACAATATTAATTTGCTAAACTTTTATTTTAATGACTTAAATTTACCCCTGTCAAGCAAAATAAATGGACTTCCCATCTTAAGTGGTCAATTTAATAGAAAAAAAATGTGTGCAGCTATTAAAAATATAGCATGCATCAATTATGTTGACTTTAAAAAGTAGGACATATTATTCAAACAATTATTTTTTTAAGTTACATCAGGAGAACTGTATATCAGAATGTGAATAGTGGTGCCTATTTTGAGCAGGATTATCAGTGAGTTTTTCCTACTTTATAATTTTTTAAATATGTGAATATCTTGTACCATGAATACATACTTTTTAGAATGAGATAAAATAATGTTTATGTTTGTGTTTTCTAATAACAAACATAATCATGAGGAAGGCCTTTTCATTATTATTTACATGACTAAAATTAATCTTTCACAAGTCTGACAGGTAATGAGCTATATCTAAGATTTCTGCATATTGCCAGAGACATTGAATTTAAAAGTTAAATGTATATCATAACCAAGGATAAAAGATGGGGGGAAGGCATTATTTTACTGTTTCAAAATTTAAATATTTACATCTGTTAAAAAAATTTAATAAGCTACCTGCTTTCTTTCCTATAGCAGCTTCAAGCTTCCTCATTTGAACCCCTGGGGCTATATCGAAAAAAATGTAGTGCACACAGAAGCCACATTTTTTTGTGGAAAATATCTTTTGGAGAACTAAATGGATTCTGGCGTAAGAGTCTCCAAGGCTGCAGTGCATTTTTTAATTTTAACTTAAGATTCAACTTCTAGCTTACCAGGGTCACCCCATCTGGCCAGCTGGCATACGCCCAGTGGAACCTCTCTCACATTCTGCTCAGAAATGAAGACCACTGCATGTTAAAACCTCAGAGATAATTCTCTGCATTGGGAGCAATAGTCCCGTAGCTAGGTTTAGAAAAGGCCCTATTGGAAAGCCATTATGAAAATAGTGTTTTAAAGTTTTGTATGGTCTCCAGTTGTTTAGCTTGAGTAAAGATTTTTCATTACCTGAGTTTGCTACCAAGAAAAGTTCCTTACTGATTAAATATGAACTTTGAGACAAAAAGCTCTGGCTCCTTCTCTGGCAGCTCGATGTCCCCCAGGAAGTCACATGGAGAGATGACAGCTGCTCCACTTCCATTAGAGTTGGAAGGGGACAATCGACGGGACTGAGATGTTTAAACCCTAACTAGATGATACTCTAGCACAGAGAAAACATTGCATTACATCTATTTAATATTACAAATGAAGTTTCCTAAACACTTCTCACTACCTTTTAAGGCAAATTAAGAAGGCAGCATTTAGATCACTTGCACCCTCTCCAGCAAAGGACTCTACCAGAAGCACTGATAAAGAAGCCTGTGTCCACGCCTTGCAAGGGGCCGATTAGAGGACATATGGTCTTGTCCAAAACATCCATGGAAACATCTGGCCCACGCCACAAGGTCCTCGGTATTTGGTCCTTGACATGTGCCACTACCAGCTAGACTACCAAGGATTGTTACTGGCAATATAGCCACTACACAATTTTTTATTGGACTGCTAAAACATGATAGTACTTATTAGATATTAATTATGTCGGTAAATATTATGGGCTAGTTGAGCTGAGGGATGTTTTCTAAGAGTGTACATTCTGGACAAGACCAAATATCAAGAAGCATTTGGAGTGGACCAAATGTCTATGTGGATGTTTTGGGCAAAACCCAAAGTCCTACAAGGAAGGTGACTCTTACTCTTAAGGCGCTTTAGTTGAGTCAACAGCAATTCAGAGGGTGATTGCAAATTTATTTTACAAAATAATCAAACATTGTAAATCTTGTCAGACATGAAGATATAGGCGTGAGCATCTTTTGCATATAGCAAGAAGTGTTACTGTCCATTTGTTTTTATTAAGCTATGGATTTTGTGATTGGGGAGTTCTGATCTCTCTTTCATTCTCTTAAGTTTGTTGGGCTGAATACCAGTAGCTGGTTACTCAAAGTTGGGTCCCCAGGCCAGCAGCACTATCATCAGGAACTTGTTAGAAATTCAGACTCTTGCCCTGGCCAGTGTGGCTCAATTGGTTGGGCACTGTCTCGTGCACTGCATGGTTGCTGGTTCTATTTCAGGTCAGGGCACATGCTCAGGTTTCAGGCTCAATCCCTGGTAGGGAGCAATGCAGGAGGCAGCTAGTCAATGTTTCACTCTCACATCAATGTTTCTCTCTCTCTCCCTTTCCCTTCGTCTCTTTCTGAAAATCAATAAAAAAAATGTTTTTTAAAGAAAAGAAATACAGACTCTTAAAAATCTACAGGAGACATAGTGAATCAGAATCTGCATGTTAGCAAGATCTCCAGGTGACTGATAGACACATCAAGGTGTCAGAATCACAACTATAGTATAAACAAGGTGCTGCTAATCCTCTGTAAAGACCTAAATTTAGTGAAAGCACCAATTGAAAATACCGACTCTTAGGAAGAACTATAATATATTACTTTGTGAAAGATCCTTTTTAGGATTGTCTAGTCACTTCTTTTTTCATTATGACTCAGATTTCCTTTTCTTCACACCTGTCACACATCTTTCCTTCTACTCAAACTTACCTTCCAGCATCTCAGGCAATCTCTGGGTGTCCTGAGAAAATGACAATGACAAGCAGCAGAACTGGGGAAAGAGAAAGATAGTATGGCCCCACCAACTTTATTTAATAATAACCACATTTAGTATAACAGTTTATAGTTTATAATCATAGCATTTTCACAATTTACCTTTAACACCAACCTGTGAGGTAGGCAAAGCAGGTGATATCATCAGCATCATCGCCATCTTACAGCTGACAATCCTGAGGTTCTAGAAGATTCAGTGACATACTCTGCATCCCACACCAAACAAAAGTCAGAACTATGATGGAATAAGTGCTTGTTCCTGCATCCAAACTTGACCCTTAGTTTGTTAGAGAACCAACTGGGCACAAGAAACAAAGGCAGCGGGGGAGGGAGAGCGAGGTGGACTATCATCAGGTGCTTTGTCACCATTATCATCCTCATCAAACACTCTCCAGCAATCAGACTCTGGAATCAGTATTTCACATTCATTTCTAAATTAATATGCATGCCAATCCCAGAAGGTAAGTACTAGTGACCTCATTTGAGAGATAAAAAACTTGAAGAAAGACTACCCTATTTGCTGATGGTCACACAGGTAGTAAAAAGTGTAGCTATAGCTTATACCTTGATTTCTTTGACCTGGAAGTTCACATATTTGCTTGTTTGGGCTAAAGTTTCCAATGCATCACCTGTGTCCTGATGTCACACGTCAGTTCCCTTGATTCCACCACTCAACTCAGAACCTCTGGGGATGGGCTCTAGCCATCTGAATGCTAAGACATGACACTGGTTATTCAGATAAACACTGAAGATAGGAACCACTAGGTTATCTGGGCTCTTACTTTACAAACATAGGAGTTTAGTTTTGATGTGAGAGGCAACTGGAACATAAAATTAGTTAGCCAAAGAGAGAGATGGCAGTATATCATAGAGGAGAAAAATATACCCAATCTAACAATTTTAAGGCCTTTGTTTCAATGGCATTTAATGGACTCATCTTAACTTTTCTAAGCTTATGTGTCCCTATCAATTTTTTAAAAATCTTGCTCAGCCTACCTAAGTAGAATTGTTGCAAACATGTAATGAGAAAATAAATGTGAAACGTTCTGAAAAGCAAATGCTTTTTTAAAAAATATTTTATTGATTTTTTACAGAGAGGAAGGAAAAGGGATAGAGAGTTAGAAACATCGATGAGAGAGAAACATCAATCAGCTGCCTCCTGCACACCGCCTATTGGGGATGTGCCCGCAACCAAGGTACATGCCCTTGACAGGAATCAAACCTGGGATCCGTGAGTCTGCAGGCCGATGCTCTGTCCACTGAGCCAAACCAGTTATGGCAGCAAATGCTTTTTTAAAAAATATGTTTTTATTGATTTCAGAGAGAGGAAGGAAGAGGGAGAGAGAGATAAAAACATCAATGATTAGAGAGAATCATTGATTGACTGCCTCCTGCACGCCCCTTACTGGGGATTGAGCCCTGACTGGGTGTCTAACCATTATCTCCTGGTTCATGGATCAATGCTCAACCACCAAGCAACACCAGTCAGGCTAAAAAGCAAATGTTTTATAGCCACATTGGAGTTATGATGAAAATGCATCAAGTGATCAGTCTAGCAAGTTTTGAATTATATGATTTGCTAAAGAGGTAGGTCAGATTTCTCTTTCCAAATTGGAGATAGCATGAGTCAGAGACCACACAATGTTTGGAGCCTTTAAGGTAAAGGAGATGGAATATGATTAGGAAGACACTCCAGAGAACTGGCAGGTATGTCTGGTCTTTGGAATGAAGGAGACGAAGAAAAGAGAGCTGGACAGGTTTCTTCTAGACGTGTGAGACTGCAAATGGGGTACTCATGTTCAAACAGGAAATTGGCACCAGGTGATGTTTAGGAAGATTAGGTATGAAGACAGTCAAGTTCATTAGGGGAAGAGGGGCAAAAAAAAAAATGGTATTCGGAGACATTTACTTATTTTTCACTCAAATGCCAGGCATTTGGAGGGTATTTCAAGGGTCCTATGCTAGATATTCTAGGGTTCTTGAGATGAACCTGCCTTTAAGGGGTGCACAGTGTGGGTGGGGCAGAGCCAGTGGTAAGGGTGAGTAAAAGGTGTGTTCTTCCAATGTCAACACTGCTGGGAAAGCAGGAGCTGAAGTCACTGGACGGGTGAGTAGAAGCTGGTAACAGGAGGGGAGAATTAGAGCGCCACCTAGAGGGAGGATTTGCTGGGAAAACCTTCCCTGGGCGTCTTCCATCTCCAGCTCCTTTACAGTTTCATCCAAATTCCACAGCGGTAGTTGGAGGACTTGTGTTCTTTTCCTCTGTGTCTATATTTTCACTGAAGAACAGTCATCTCATGTCTGGTATAATTTTCCTGAAAAGAATATCTAGAGCGAAGTGTCATGCCTTTAAAAATATGTTTATTCGAAATAACTCAGACTGAATTCTTAAGATGTCACTTTTAATAATTTTTTTTTCTGCTCTATTATGTGGCAACTGTGAAATAAAAACATGAAGGACTGGAGAGTTCAACTGCTCATCCAGAATAAATGACATGAAAGCAACAAAAAGACAGTGATGCTTTGGAAATAAATAACATCACCATTTCCATTTAGTCATTTGAGAGTTCCTTTTTCTCATAAAAATTTTTCTTTTTTTTAATCTCTTTGTCACTGGAACTGCTTAGGATAAAAATCTTGTGTGTACATACTTTACTATAACTTTTCTCCATTTGTGTTTTAATCTTATTATTCACACCTATATTGAGAGACAGCAAGCTACTTAAAGGCGTATTGATTTATCTTCCTATGCCCTGCCACACAACCTGGCATTTAATCGTGCAGTCAATACCTATAGGTGTTGTGAGGGCTAAGAATAAAATAACAAGAGATCTTTTATTGCAATCTCCTTCCCCAAATAGGACTGTGCTCAAAGCGTTCCCTTCAGTATTCATTCAAAAAATAATGAAAAATGTGAGACCCAAAACTAATAAGAGAATGGCAAGATCTGGAAACTCAGAGAGGAGTCCTG
>NW_006287901.1:644752-649298 GCF_000327345.1 Myotis davidii | reverse complement strand
GAAAGGAAGGGGGAGAGAGAGTGAGAAAACAAAAATATTTGGAAACAAATGTCCATATTTGGAAGTTGAAGTGGTGGGAAAGGAAAAAGTAAAGATGAGAGGAATGGCCAACATAGTTGGAAAAAAACTAAGATAAAAATAATATGTCAAGGAGGTTAAGAAGGCACATTAGCAGCCAATGGGCTATATGACAAGGAAAAGAAAGAAATGCAAAAAGCCAATGGTTTGGTAAAATGCATGTGACTTTTAAAGTGTTTCAGAGGTGGGTAGGGGTGTGATGGATTTTCTTTGTTTGAGATGTCTTTTAAGTAAATTTCCAATAAAGGATTTCACAAGTTAGCACCATTTATCAAACACAAAGTGTTTAGAATTGTAAAACTGTGAGCCCTAGAGAAAAGAAACTGGGACTTACGTATTTCCTAAATATACCACATGCCCAACACAATGTAAGACATCCTGCACCTATGTAATAAATACTGTTTATTATTAAACTGGTCTACCATTGTAGCAAGAAACATTGTATGGTTGAGGTAGGACCTGGGGGAATGTAATGGGGGTGAGCAATTCTGGTTCCACCCCTTCGCTGCAGTTGAGAAGCAGAGAAGAGAATACAGCCAGTATTTATTATAGTGTTGAAAGTACAAGCTGATCTTAGCCAGGGTCTGCATCAATACGGACAAAAATCTATGGAGGCAAGGTTCAACCTTGATTTCATTCTAGCGAGCAAGTTTCAACCTCCCATGCATTCTAAGATATGGGCAGCCACCCCTGATATATGTGTACATAAACCAAGAGATGCCATCATGGGAAAGGAAGTAGACAAGTCATCGTGGGGCTTGTTGGATGGGAAATAATGGCAACTGGATCAGAAAAAGGAGAAATGAGAGCCAGGAGGCGGGTAACAGGTAAGCATAAGAGTTGGAAGAAGTGGGAACAACATGTTGAGATCATACAGCGTGCCTTTTGTGTTTTAAAATGATGTTTTGGGTTTCACTAAGTGCAATTCTTAGAATTAAGAGCTCAAGTGTCAGTTGCTATGACTCACTTCTTCAAGACCAAAATACAGGGGGATTTTTTTTTTACTAAGTATGAAATTTAAGAATCCAAGGATTCTGCTTTTAAGAAACTCACTATGATGAACTTTTTCTATGTGAAATGTCACTTTATCTAAACCCACTGTGAAGAAATGGCCCCAAAATAAAGCCCAGTAGAAGAAATTAAGTTTTATTTCTCATACAATTCAAGCAAGCCCTTGCCTACCCTTAAGAAATAGGGATTTGTGGTGAATGTGATCTCCATAATCAGTCCATAATATTATCATAATTACAGTGCCCTCTGATAATGTTACATTAATAGCTGCCCTTTGAAACCACAGAAATTTCAACTTCTCATTTACCAAATGCTAAAAATAGGGAGGAACAAAAGGCTTGTTATATTTGACAATCTAGAAAGATCGTATGACACCTGGAAAACTATGCCACATCCAAGCCTGGCATGAAACGTGTGGAAAAACGACCTCGTGGATGGAAACTAGAATTGGCCAGAGACATCAAAAATGGAGAACAACTTTCCAAAAGGAGGCCATGGCCCAAATTCTACTGTAGCCAGTTGACTGTGGATTTTTTTCCAGCTCAGAAAGAGAGGGGCCATATCAGAATATTATTCTCCCCCAAGGCAATGGCATGGCCTTGTGCCAAGAGCAGGCAGAATTCTTCTGACTGGTCATTAGAACAGCAGCCAGGGGAGACTCAGCATCCGGGTGATGAAGTGCAGGCGCTCAGAGAGCCCTGACTTTGCTGATGCTCCAGAGAGGACCACATCTTGAAGTGGATGGGGGTGCACTCAGCACCTGTTGAACCATGTTTGCTCACCGGGTGGTCTCAGTTTGGACATTACCTTCAGGAGAGAAGTCAAGAACAACTCTCTTCATCACGATGTTATCATATAAAAAAGCATAAGTGTTGGGAGAACTGGATTTTATATTCTGAATTCTGGCCCTCAATCTACAGTTGCCTTACTACAGACACCATTTTGAATAAGCCAAGGAAACTCAGTCTCCAGAGACAATTTTTGAAGAGTAGCAAAAACACCACATGGCGAATAGGACTATGTTCTGAATGCATATGAGATTCATTTAAATGAAAGAGCAAGATTCATTTAAATGAGATTTATTCAAAGAGAAAAAAAACATTGAGACTTAAAATATTTAATTTCTAAAATTGATTTTATTGATAAGAGCAATTAAACTATTTGGGGACCTTATTTCTCTCGGGTTATTGCCAATAATCAGGTTTTGTGAAAATGCAAACCAAGCCATTGACTTTACTAGAGTTAAAAAAAGGGGGGCCCATTATCCTAAGCAAAATAAGACAGTCAGAGAAAGACAAGCATCACATGGTCTCACACATATGTGGACTCTAACGAACAAAATAAACTGATGAACAAAATACACGAACATATATATAACCCATGGAACAGACAATAGGGTGGTGATGGCCTGGGATGGAAGGTGGGGTGGGGGGGCAAGAAGAGGTCTATGGGGGGAGAAGGGGGTCATATGTTAATACCTTCAACAATAAAGGTTTTTGTAAAAAGCCCATTAAATAAAAGTGTGAAAACTGCAACATAGTGCTCTTTATAAAGACCAAATAAGGAAACTTTCAATAAATGAGTAAATATATTATTCCAAATATCATGGAAAGAGGGCTGGGAAATTATAGAGTTATACATTATTATATAATACATGTTATACTATATATACTATTAAATATGTTATTTTTATTCTGTATAACACCTCATTTAAAAGGTAGGTAATAAAAAGTTATTTATTAACAGCAGTTTCATTTCTCTCACAGCTGTAGCTTTGAAAATATAATGTGACTGTGTCCACAAATGAACGGCTAGAGTACAGCACCTAGTGAGATATATATGACCTCAGGTTGGCGGTCCTTACAGAGGAGTTTCACTAAGTGAGGAGAAAAATGTTCTAAAGGGGAACTGGGACCAGCAGGCGAGCAAAGATCACTTTCTAAAGTTTTAAAATGCAATTAGAGAACTCAAAGCACCCCTTTCTTAAAGCATGGAATAAAGACATTTGTTTATTTTTAAATAAAGTAATTAAAAAATCTCATCCTCCACTTTAAATGAAAAGGGACAAATATCACCACTCTGAAATAACTCGTTTCCCAAAAAGGAGGAAAGAGAGAACATCCACTCCACTTCCCTTTGAATGTAACTGGATTAAAAACGTGTGTTGTGTTTTTTTAATGATTTGGTCTTTAAAATGCATAATTTACTGAAAAGGAAGCATAATGGAGCTGGAAAACACAAGCTTGATTTTCTGTGCTGGAAGACACTCCCATTACTTTGTGGTATTTCCACATATCAATTCATCCCCAGATGATCAAGGAGCTCAAAGGGGCTCCTCTGCTTCATCAGCTCCACATTTGCCTGGGGTCATGGAATTGCTTCAGGATGTTTTTAGTTCAAAAGCTCTTCTTGGTAGTTCCTGAATCTCCCCCCAGGCCCGTTCTTTTTCCAAGAAATATCAAGAATTTGACTAATACACACATTCACACACACACACACACACACACACACACACACACACACACACGGTGAAGAAGGCACATTAGCAGCCAATGGACTATTTCACAGAGGTGCACACAAAACGCCTACTAAGATAAAAGATTCTCAAAGACCGGGACTTTGCTGTCCCTCACATGACCATTCTCCTATCTCACCATCGTTCCTCGCCCCCGCAGGCCACTCCTTTTTTTTGTTTTTCAATATGTTCCCAAATTTGCAAAACTGTGTTAACAGAGATATGTGTAAGTTAACAATAGAGTGTAGATGAACTCGGGGTGTGTTCCTGAGTTTGTATGTCTGTGTGTTAAGGACAAAGGGGTGTGTGTGTGTGTGTGTGTGTGTGTGTGTGTGTGTGTGTGTGTGAAGTGTTGTTTGATGTGCAAAGTAGGGAGGGAGATACATGCTTCCATCGCTTTCAATTACTTGTTAACTTATTAGAAACATCAGCTCTGAAACTGAGAATCTGACACATTGGTAATAAATAAAACCTAATATTCCGACGAGAGACGGCGTGAAAGGTGTGTCTTTTCAACTTTGCACTTAACCCTTTCCAGAACCATCCCCTGCGGGGCGGGCAGGAGGAGGAGTGCCGGATGCTGTGGGAGAGGCTGGGTGCAGCGGGCACTGGGAGGAACCAGCCCCCGCGAGGGATCGAGAAATGCCCGCCGAGAGTCAGCAGCAGCGGGCGAGCCGGGGCGCCCCGAGAAGGATGGGGAGGCGGCTGCTTGCTCGGGGGCCTCACTTTCTCTGCCCTCCGCAGCCGCAGACACACCTACAGGCAGGTTTACAAGAGCAGAGCCCCGGCCACGTCCTCCCCCTGGAGGCAGGAGCGGTCCGAAGGCAGGCATGACACCGAGAAGCTGCTCGCCTTCCACTCATCTCGGGGGCCCCCTGACTCTCCTGATCCGACGCCCCCCCAAATACGCCTCAGTTTGCCTCTGGAGCAAATCCATTTCGA
>NW_006287901.1:633048-644588 GCF_000327345.1 Myotis davidii | reverse complement strand
CGCGCTGCCTGCGCTCGGGCTGCCTTTGTTGGAAGGGGCGAGGCTGCTGCTCGCGGTCCAGGTGCCCGGTGGCTGCGGCGGCGGCGCGGGCTGCTCCTTATTAAAAGCGGAATTCTCGGGGGGCAGGCCCGCCCCGCGGGAGCGCGCACACCCGTTTGAACCCGGAGGCCAGAGGTGGAGCAGGGCTGTGTTTTAACAGAGAGACCCACACAGTGTTTCTTTCCCCAACTTTCCCCACGACCTGTTAGTTCACCAAGAAGGACATCTTAAATGGAGCATGCATGGCAGCTGAGGTTACAGTTTGGGCCCCAGTTTTTGTTTTTTATAATGATATCCATGGACTTTGCAAATTTGGTCATGTTTGCAGCAAAGGAATCAAAACCAGTTCTTCCTTTCCTTTGCTGGGGCATGCTGGAGAAACCACCCCCACCCCCCAAGGTGCTGCCTACACACAGCGCTGGTTAACTTCACTGTCAGTTCATACACCTGAGCTTCTTAAAATGTGCAAGTGCTTTTTTGCGCTTGTCACCAAGAGTGACAGATGTCTGAGAGTTCCCAATTCAATGTCATTTTTCCTTTAGGGGCTCTTTCCTTTTTTGGCTTCCTTGGCGCCTTTAGTGACCTGTTTAGCGACCTGTCTTTGACACCCAAGAATTTAGGGGATTAATCAATGTAGGTAACACTCAGAGGCTGGGCTTCATGGCTTTCTGGAATTTCCATTTTGTTCAAATGAAAGATGCTAAGGTAATATCTCTAAGACTGTTTGAGTAACACAGATGGATATTTATGATTTAGATGAGATCAAAATATCGTGTAAAATGATCACGTATAAAAACAAGTTTACCCCAGACCTTCTAAAAACTTCATGTTGAGATGCTCCGCCACTTCTCAGTTCTTTCTTGTTCATCATCTTGCTCCATTTACTCTCTTTCAGCGTATCATTTGATGGTGTCCACCCCGAAGTGACTGCAGAATATACTTCCAGTTCCCAAAGATCTGAGGTTACATTCCTTCGATTCAACTTGAAAAATATCTATTAAGTGCCTTCTATAATTCTTAAAATTTACATTTACTCGGAACTATACCTAAATCCAAAACACAGAAATTGATTTGTAGCAAGTACTTCTTAGGGACTCTGGACTCTTATATTGACTGCAATGGTAGACAAATGGCTCTGAGGAGGTGCCAGGTGGGGACAAAGGCCTGTCTCTACAAGTAGGTCTTTAAGTCAATCAATCAATCTTTTTTGTTTTATTTTATTTTTCAAAAGAAATTGACTTACACACCTCCAGTCTACCCCCATAACTAAACTCTTCACACACCGCATACCATCCTCGAATGAAATAAATGAATAAGGAACTAACATCCTCAAATGAAATAAATGAATAAGAAACTAAGTTCTACACACAGACTTCAGGTTGCCTGTTTCTCTTTTGTAATTTTATTTATCCAATGAAACAAAGTAATGTCTGTTTTCATCTGATCGTACTTGTATAAATTGTGGAGGAATGCACATTATCATTTTTTTTAATTATTTTTCCCAGGCTCTTTACTGAGACTTCCCAATATTCACTATCAGTCCATAGAGATAAAGATTAAAGGACATTAAACAAGGGGTTATCCATTCTCTATTTCTTCCTAAACTTAAAATGTCTACAAATGTGACATGTTGCTACTAGTTATTATGGTGCTTATATCTATCAGGTCAATAAAGTAAGCATGAGATTCCCATGACTTCCACTCCATTACATGTGCTATCAAAAATATAACCATTGCCCAGCTGGGCTCAGCGATTGAACATCGACCCAGGAACCCAAGAGGTTACCAGTTCAATCCTCCATCAGGGCATATGCCCTGGTTGCAGACTCCTTCCCCAGTGGGGGCTGTGCAGGAGGCAGCTAATCAATGATTCTCTCCCATCATTGATGTTTTTATCTCTCCCTCCCTCTCCCCCTACTGGAACCTAGTGGATAGAGGCCAGGGATGCCACTAAACATCCTAAATGTAAAGGACAGTTCCCCTCCTCCTCCCCCAACAAAAAAACACAAATAATTATTTGGCCTGAAATGTTAATAGAGTTGAGATTGTAAAGCCCTGACTAGCATTATTAACCATTGCATTTTAAAAAATATAAAGGAAGGTTAAAGAGAGATTTGTGTGGGTGGTTTTTTTTTAAGAAATCAAAATCTTGAGATTGAAATCAGTCATAATTTACCTCAACCCAGCATGCACACCAAAGTTTAAGTAGAAGATGTTTCCTAATGCACTCTGAAAAGTTCAACTTCAAATCCAAACTTCACCCTAAGGCATAGTCATGGGTCTGTTGATTTAAGATTCCAAGTAATTTCATTCATTTAGCCAACATTCACTGCGCACTTAAGCTTTTGAGTGACTGGATTTAGATGAGATAAAAGCCTGTGTAGCTCAGTCAGTTGAGTATTGTCCCATGCACCCCAAAGTCTCCAGTTCTTCCCAGTCAATGCCCATGCCAGGGTTGGGCTCAATTCCCAGTAGGGGGCATGCAGGAGGCCGCTGATCTATGTTTCTGTCTCTCCTTCTCCTTTCCAATCTCTCTCTAAAAAAATCTAACAAGATCAATAAAAGCATATTTTTAAAGTAAAGAGAGTTCAGGGAGCTGGCTAAGTAAATATTTGGGAACATAATCTCCAGACAAAGGGATCCACAAAAGCGAAGGCCCTGAGGTGAGACCTTGCCCATGTTGTTAGAAGACCAGTCAGGAGGTCACTACGGCAGGATCTCAGTGCGTGGACATAGGCGTCCAGGCCAGGGAAGTAACAGGTCAGATCCTGCATGGCCTTTGCTCGCTGTAAGGAATTCCACTTTTATTCTGAGGTAGGAAGCCATTGAGAGTGTCAGAACCTGACTCTGGCTTAATAGTATCTGTCTGCTGTGTTGACTAGACCACAAGAGGACAAAAGTAGAAATAGAGATTTTAGTTAGGAGGCTGCAGTAATCCACTGTCCAAACTTCTTCCCCTTGTCCGTTTCTTGTGAAGAATAATTAATCCCCAACTTCCCTTTCCCACTTTCTCTGCCCCCAAAAGCTCCTCTCAGTCATTTCTTGGCTTCGGCTCAGCTCGCCTTCTCTGCCAGGTTCCAGCCTCTCCAGGTGTAATTAATGAGCCCCCTGAATGAGTGCTACCAGGCTAAGATATATCTAATGCTAGATCATTTGAAATCATAGAAATTATAACATGTCCTGAAGGTGTTTTGGAAATGAGGTCACTGATTTTGCAGTGACAAATATAAGGAGACATGTGATCCGCATGAAATTTTAAAATATAATGGAAAATTTGTCAGTATGTCCCTTGGATTGTCTGTCCATTTGGCAGGATGTTTAGATTCTTGATTATCATTTCCACTTCCTCAATACTCCTGGAATGTAAAAGGACAATTTATCCAACTCACACAGTTTGATGGAAGTTCCATTAACACATTTCTCTTCCTATCTCTTAAATAGTTCAAAAGTAGTTTTTTTTTTGAATCATATATGAGTGTTTATTCCAATACTGCCGGCAGTATGGGAGAGCAGCAGGTCATCCACAAAAATCTGCTCTGCAGTTCCCCATAAGCCAGCTGCTTATATGGGGTAGGACAAGCGGTTAGGACAAGGATTACATGGGGAAGTAGGGATCACAGGCAGGGGAAGTGGGCTCTGCAGGCTGGGGTGGGACTCCACTGTTTGGGCAACAGGTTGTTAATCTTTCCATGATAATAGGCAGGTCTTGAATGAGAAAAACTTTATTGTTTTGATATCTGTGACTAGATTACAGAATTCGTGTCTATCTTTTTAATATTTTGTAATGATTAAGCTATTTTTTAATTAAAAAAACACACACAGAAAATGCCACTAAGAATGGCTTAACTTATTAAGGAATTATCTCACAAGCAACAGAGGTTGGTAAAGTGAGTGTTTCCGAGTCTTCAAGAACTCAGGGCTTTCCGTCTTTTGACTGCATCTTCAGTTTGTGAACCAAGGCTCTTCAATATGGTTTCAAGGAGCTTCTGGCATATTTGGCTTGAAGTAGACAGGCCCAAACCCAGTGGAGAGCAGATGAGCTCCCCAGGTCACAAAGCCACACAATCTATCAGAGCAAAAGAAAGAAGTGGAAAGGATTTGGGAAGCAATCAACAATGCCTGCTACAATTTCTCCCTGGTATTTCATAAATTTGCACTCTATCAGTGAATGGCAATAGCTTGACTTAAGCATTTCAACCTTGTCTTTCTTGTCCAGAACTGCTAAAATTGAGGTTCTAAACTAGTAGAGCTGAGGAGCAGGCCTTGAGCAATGGTTTCACCCAGACTTATCCAGGAAATCAGGCCTGATATGCCCAAAGGAGTGTGATCACACATTATAAAAAAATAAAATCTATAAATGCAATATCCCTTGTGAACATGGATGCAGAAGTCCTTTACAAATATCATAAAATCAATGCCAGTATATATAAAAAATAATAATACTGTAGAGCATTTGGCTGTTTATACATGGAACACAAGTTTGGCTTTACATGTAAAAATCAAATAGTATAATTCACCATATTAACAGATTAAGTAGAGGAACAAAAAGAATACATTAAGTATATAGAAAAAGCATTTGAAATGATTCAACACCCATTTAGGATAATTTTCAAGCAACTTAAGAATATAAATGAATATCCTTATTCTGATAAGACTTATCTGCAGAAAGCCTCCAGCTAAAATGATACTCAAAAGTAAAGTAAATGCTTTCCATCTAAAATTAGAAATGGCAAGAATGGCCACTCTTACTGCTTTCATTGAATATTGTACTGGTGATCTCAGCCAGGAAAATAAGGTCAGAAAAATAAATGAAAATAATAGAAAGGAAGATGTACAATTGCCTTTATTTTCATATGAATAAGTAAGTACATAGAAAAATTGGCAGTAATGCACAGAAGCTTCTAGAATGCACAGAAGTGTCTTCAGCTGGCTATAAGCTCAAATAATAAAATTCAATTTATGTTTATTTCTACAATGAACAAATCGAAATAAAATATTTAAAATGTATATCAAATGCATTAACTACTTGTGAGATAAATATAACAAAATACACTGAAAAATAACAGACATTTCTGATTGAAGTTATAGAATACTGAAAGAAGTGGGAGTGATTCATTATATTCATCAATTGGAAAATTAAAAATTGTTAGGATATAAATTATGCTCATATTTATAGATTCAATGCAATCCAAACCAAATCCCAATAGGTTTTTATTATAGAAATTAAAAAACAGATACCAAAATTTCTATGACACTGCAAAGTTTTTCAAATTAGAAAAACAGTTTTGAAATAGAGAATAGTATTTGCTTGTATCAGGTCCCACTGAAAAAGTATATATATATATATATATATATAATCAATATTGGTGTAAAGATAGACTTATGGGTCAATGGGAAACAAAGCTATTAATTCACAATAAATTCAAAGATATTTCAGTGGGAAAAAGATAGTCTTTCCAACAAATGGTCCTGAAGGAACTAAACAGTAACACCGTAGAAAAAAATAATTCAAAATGAATCATATACCCAAATATAAAAAGTAAATGCTATAAAACTTCTAGATAAGAGTAGGACAAAATATTTGTTACCTTGGAGTAGGCAAAGATTTCTTAGAGCATAAAGAGCACCAACTTATTGAAACATTGATAAATTGGACATCATTGAAATGAAAATGTTTGCTCTTTGAAAACCATCAATAAAGATAACAAGAAGGCAATCCTGAGAATGCAAATAAAAATTCTCAAAATACACGTCTGACAAAAATTATGATCCAAGTAGTGAAGAGTCCATAATAACTCAATAATTAGAAGTCAATCAATCAAATAAATAATTGCTGAGAGATCTCAATCGTCACTTCATAAAAGAAAAGATGTAAATACCAAGAAACATATGAAAAGTGCTTAACATTATTTTTCTGTCAAGGAAATGCCAACTGATACCCCTAATGAGATACTACTACATACCTACTCAAAGAGTTAAAATTACAAAGACTGGCAATCCCAGATGCTGGTGGAAATATAAAATGGTACAGCCACTTTGGAAAACAGTTTGGCCGCTACTCACGAATTAAACATCATCTACCATATGATCTTGACTTTTCACTCTTAGGTACTAACTCAAATTAAACAAAAATATGTATCCCATACAGAAGTTTGTACATAAATGACTATGACATCTTTATTCATAATAGCCCTAAATTGGAAATCCATTACTTGATGAATGTGTTGATAACAGTTAGTAGATCTATTCAATGAGAAACTATTCAGCAATAAAAGAATAAACTACTGAGACATGCAATCTCATGGATTAAATTCAAAAACACTCTGCTGAGAAAACAAGCCAGACACCATATGCACATATTGTGTGATTCCACGAGATGGAATTCTAGAAAAAGCAAACTTGACCTACATTGACAAAAAAACAGATCAGTGGTTATCTATGACTGCAAGTTGATTTGGAGAGAAGTAGGTAGAACCACTAAATATTCAATTGATGTGGCTGTTACATGGAAGTAGAGATTTGTCAAAAATTTTCTGAACTGTACACTTAAAATGGGTGCATTTTATTATATATAACCAAAATTCTTAGATGTACCTAAATAAAGTTTATTTACAAAATAAAGAGGTAGCATGGTGTAGTGGGTAATAGCATTGACTCTACTCAAACTGCCTGGTTTCAAAGCCAAGGCCTCTCACTTACTGACTGTGTGGCCTTTGGTGAGTTACTTAATCCCTCTGTGCCTTGGTTTACCATTTGAAAAGTAAGGATAATAACAGTGCTTGTCTCATGGATCACTGTTTACAACAACTGCTTGGCAATTAACAAACACTATGTTATTATTCAATAAATTGACAAAGAACCTTTATAATCACTATATTAAATTCTGGGCCAGATGCTACAATCAATTGGGTCAAGGCCCATGTGAAAAGAAATGTTGTGAAGTAATACATTTTTTACACATGTACATTCCCTTAAAGCAAAGCTGTATCCTAAGACTTTTCAAAAGTAAACTCCTATAAGAAACTAATTTTTCTTTTCTCATTTACCAAAAATAAACTCCTATGGTTAATAGATATTCCGATGGTAGTCAATCAAGAAGACTGTCTGCAGTGTGTAGGTGTCAGACTAGTCAACCCTCAGATTCCGCTTCAGGACCAGCTCATGTAGGGCAGCACTGATGGCTGGGGATACACCAAGACAAAGTGACATATAAAGACATGTGCCCTGTCCTCAAATAGATTATCCACATGGCATTACCCTACTCATACATGCATATTCGTTTATAACGAAGGGTTATTTCCTCAGTTCAGAGGAAAAAGCACCCACATCAAAGGTTAGGAAAAATTAAAAACACAATGTTTTTAATAAGAAAAAACGGAAGGTCTTAGCCTGGGCTTTGAAGAATGGATTTTTCAAAATGTGATGAGTGGAGTCAGACATGGCAATTTTTCCAACCAAGGAAGCCCAGAGTCCAGAAGGAATTCTGGATTTGGTTCATAGACAATTTGGCTAAAGCAGAGGGGCCGGATCTGGGAACAAACCTGAGTTGGTGTGAGGTTCATATGGTGGCAGATCTTGAATTTGCTTTTATTGTGGACACTGCAGAGGAATGGGGACTTCAGAAGGAGACTGAGACGGTGCAAGTAGTGTTTGGGTAGATGAATGTGGCAGAGGTATAAAGCATGGAGACAACCTAAAAAAAAGAAAAAAAATTGTTAAGAACTGCCATCTCATCAGTCTTACATGCAAGAATCTCAACTTTTATAGCTTCAGGTAAAATTCATTTGAAAGGCATCAGCTAAAGTTTGGCTTTTCATAATTCTTACTTAATTTCTTACAGTCTCTAATGAATTATTTCTATGGTATCCAGGTAGCTCTCCTCAATGGCCTTTATGCCTTCATGCTTCTTTATGCCTCAGAGGTTGTTGATATTTTCTGTGCTGATGAGGGCTCCGCTGCTCTACTGCTCTACCTGAACCCTCTCCTTCCGTAAAGTTCCTCCTGTACCCTGATGCTTTTCCAAGACTACACAGCCCGTCACCACCACCACTTCCCTGAGCTCATAATTTGTTCATGAAAAATCCACCAAGCTGTCATGTAGAAAGGACACAGATACAAGGAAAGGGGGTAAAATGAGCAGAGTTGATTCCTCTGGTCTGCTGTTGGCTGGCTTTCTGATTTTGGATAATTCATTGATGGCTCTTGACCTTGATTCTCTTATCTCTAAAATCTAGCATGACCAACAATCTTTAAGAGTCCTGCTTTTCTGAGTATGGGGTTATAATACAATATATAAAAATACTAAAATTATAATAAAATAGTAATACTTTCTTGCAATAAGTGTTATTGTTATTTTAGCAAGTTGGAAGCCCTGAGCTAACATGTATTCTCAAGAACAAAAATCCATCTTTCCTTTAAATATTATCTTCAAGCGCTGTAGGAACACTACTTCCTTTGAATAATGTAAGTTTTATAAAGTCTTTCACATATACTTTCTCATTTAATACATATCAGGAACCCTATAACATTAGATATTGTTACTAGCTGAGGAAGCAGAAGTTTAAATTGCTAATGAAGAGGGTGACATGTTTTCAGAGACACTTATGGGTTATCAAAGGATCTCTCTCTCTCTCTCTCTCTCTCCTTTTGCCAAGTAGCTAGTCCAGAAAATTCACATATTTTATACCTGAGATTCACTAACTTCTCACTAATGTCAATTATGTAATAAAATGAAAAGAAACTATGTGATGAATATGTAATCAATTTTGCCTTCCTTAAGACATTCTTATTTCCTTTCTTGTATCAGATAAATTTTTTAGGGGAATCAGGCAAAGACATGTGAGCCTCGGGCCTGAGTCATTTTGTTATGATATGTTGAGGCTCTGTGGTTTATTTTAAGATCAGTTGCTATTTAGTAATTCATAGTCCTAGTTTTATTTTGGAAATGACTTTCAGTTTCCACTGGGCATGAATATTTAAGACAAGATTATCATTATTTGAGACCAAAATTTATCCTATGGAACTCAGCAGAACATTTTCCAAGACTCGAGTAGAATATGGCTATAGGACATGTTATTACTGAGGGATTCTGCAAAGTATGCACCACAAACGTGCACACAGATACACAATTATGCACATACATGCAAAATAAGGAATCAAAGGAAATCTGTCAACAAATCATATACCACATACAGCGTTTTGACAAAGAGCACACACAAGCACGCACATCTAGAAACTGAAGGAAATGTGTCCACAAATTTTGTTTACCAAAATTGCTCCTTGCGATGAAATTTCAGAATAGCAGAGAGAGAGAGAGAGAGGGAGAGAGAGAGAGAGAGAGAGAGAGAGAGAGAAGGGAGAGGAGGAAAGCAGAAGAAGCCTTAAGACACTGAACACCTTTTATGTCCAAGGTTAACATTCA
Organism: Myotis davidii; assembly: GCF_000327345.1. Classification (NCBI taxonomy): domain Eukaryota; kingdom Metazoa; phylum Chordata; class Mammalia; order Chiroptera; family Vespertilionidae; genus Myotis; species Myotis davidii. The sequence goes on along the minus strand of NW_006287901.1, from coordinate 635,128 downwards.
GTATCTTATATCTATAAAGCATTTTCCTTTCAGGGACATACCAGACTATCCATTTCCTGTTAAATGTGCATAAAAAAAAACAGATACAGACATTGGATAACTGAGTTGTAAATGGAAATTTTCTTCTTCCTCCCGTAGTCCAAGAGCTGAGTGGTTGTAATAATTTCTGCTTCTTTTCTCCCCCAACTTCCCCGCACCCTCTACATGGGTTTGGGTTGTGCATGAAAAGGGAGATTCTGTGACTAATATCAATGAGACAAAGAAATGAAAGCTCTCTAATCCTTGGGCCAGGCGCCAACCGTCCCACTGTACGGGGCCATTGGCCAGAAATCGCACTGTATGCCGGGCCCACAGCCAGTCAGGATTGGATACAATGAGTTTCACAGCCACCTTTTCAGAGCTGACAGCAAATGTTGGGGCACCAACAGCCTTTGATAAAAGCTCCAACTTTCCCTCTAACATTTCTACCCAATAACAATAAAGCTTTTTAAAATTTATCATGCAGTACTCTCTTGAAGATTGCTTAGTGCTTTTAATTATTTTATTGCTTTTTATTGCATTTATTGGGATACCATTAGTTAATAAAATTATATAGGTTTCAAGATACAATTCCATAATAAATCAAGAGTATATTGTATTGTGTTCACCACCCAAGTCAAGTCTCCTTCCAACACCATTTATCCTCCCCTCTTCTACAACCCCCATCCCCTTTCCCACAGACAACAGTACGGTGATTGCCAATATGGTGTTTAGTGCTTTTAAAGACACAAACTCATTCATCTCAATGCTTATAGTGAAAAGGGGTGGGGCTGGTGGCCAAGAATGGGAAATCAATATTCTCTTCCTGTTGAGAGAGAGAAGGAGCGAGCACATTACTTTATGCAACAGTTCATTCTATTATTGAAATTTCTAGACAAGTCTCATAGGAATATCCTTCCTTAAATTAAATGTGTTTGTCAGGAACGAACTAAACCTTGCTGTGCGGTTCCCAATGAGTTGTTTGCTTAGAATGTCTTCTCTTAAGAGCAAGGTCCTTTGAAAGGCCAAACACATCCGCCAACCAGTTAATACTGGCACCCCTCACTGAAGTTTCTGGCTGTCTCAGATTTAAATATTGATTTTTTTCTCTCACTCTCCCTTGTCTCTTCACAATGGCAGCAGCTGTCAGGAAGTTGGAAACTTCATGCCGGGAAAGCACCCAAGAGAATATGAATGCCATTAAAATATTTTTTACCTTTTACTTCATTGTTGTTCTCTAAAGCTCTTGAGCAGCTAGCTGAATATTGGGTAACCCAGAAGCGCTGCTCCTCCACTGGGGAACACTGGATCTGATTTCCATTAGAGATTCTGAATTATTTAGTGGAATGAGTGCCCCAATCAGCTTGCTTTCTGAGTGGTTGCCTCTGGGCGTCCATTCACATTCAGGGTGTACTAAAGCCTCATTCTCTTGAAACCAGAGCATTCGCAATTTGCAACTCATTCATTTTCATTTCGAATGGTTTGGGAAAAGAAAACTTAGTTTCCAAGAATTCAGCTGAATATAATATAGATCTAGTATGCAAAGTGAAGCCTAGTATATTGAAAACCAAAAGAAATGTGAATGCCTTATTTAATCACAACCTGTTCTCATTTCCAAATTTTGTCATAATATATCCCAGCATATAATTTTCAGGTTTTGCATCCTTTCAAAGTTTAAATGAATAGTAGTCGCTGCAAGAAATGAAATTCTTAGTGCTCATGTTGCCTTGCTGACTAATCAGTTTATTTTTAATGGAGTGAAAGATTGGATTCACACTAGTAGAGATTTCAGTGGTAACCTAGACCATGAAATTAAAAGGTTAGGTTAAAGGAAAAGGCCAATATATAGATACATGATATAGATTCCTTTCTACTTCTGTATATGTGTGAAAGAGTAACCAAAACCAAAACAAAACAACTGACCACTTATTATTGATTTGAATTTTTTCCACGACATAGGATATTTAGAAAGAAATTGAAGGGGACGAATCTGAAGAGATGAACATTGGTCAGAGCTATGGATCCTCTTGAAATATTCTTAAGGAAGTTACATTACTTTATT
>NW_006287901.1:622809-633025 GCF_000327345.1 Myotis davidii | reverse complement strand
CATTCCTGGATATGTTTTAAGCCACGGAGTATCAGATTTCCATTTTAATGGTCTCACTCTGGCTGCTATGAGTAGATAGAGTTGAAAGAGTGAATGTGAAATGGGAATACTTGTTGAGATAATCCAGGTGGAAAAAAGGTGGTTGAATAAGTAAACAAGGGCAATGGAAGGACAACCAATGAGAGAGAAGAGAATTGACAAGAAGCAGAAATGATTGGATATGAGTGGTGAGAGATGGTCAAAAAGAACCCCTAGGGGGAAAGGAGACATATGTAATACTCTCAACAATAAAGAATTCAAATAAAAATAATAGTAATAGCCCCTAGAATTCTAGCTTTGTGGATGATGGTGCCAACCTTTGAGACCGGGAAGAGAATTGGACAACTAGAAATTAGTCCACATTTGGAAATGTTGAGTGTGGAGGTTTCTGTGCAATTCAAGTGGAGAACAAATTATTTAGAAGAGATCATGGCACAAAGTGACAATTTTAAATTCACCTTTTATGTATTTTCACTTGCTTTAATTGGTCCATGTATAATGCTTCCCTGAATCAATTTGTACAAGAAGCTCTCAACCCTATAAAAAATTTTTCCAAATGAGAGATGGCCCTTTTGAAGGGAGTGTTTAATTTATCTTTTTGATGTTCCTATGTCTAAAGAGAAAAGGAGAAATTTTGCTAATGACGAATTCTTTCATTTGTCTCCCACTTGGAGGTAAATATATTTGGTGGTTCCTCTTATCAAAGGCACTGGAGAAAATGGAAGTCATGTCTTTGTTTAAAATAAAAAGCTGGTTGTCTGTTACTTAAATGCCAAAGTTAGAAGCTTAACTAAACCATTTTTTCCATCCTAATCTCCCACCCCTATCCTCTAGGCCAGTGGCCTTCTCTTGCTCACTGAAACAATGATTCTTTATTTCCTTTTTATTGTATTTATTGTGGTGACACTAGTTAACAAAAATTATACAGGTTTCAGGTGCACAATTCTACAATACGTCACCTGTATAATTATTCTAATAAATATTTAGTAAACTAAACTTGCAAGCAGATTTCCGCTATTCTTCAAAGTCTACAATTCCAATGTTTAAAGTTCCTCTTGCTTTTTGCTTTATGGTATTATGTATATGTTTGTGAGACTTCTTTCTTGTTTTGTTATCTTTTTGTGTGTTAGTTTTGGTTCTTTGTATATATTTGCTACCTTAGCTTCTGCTCTATCCCCTGCCACAGCTAGTTGAAATTTCTCTGGTATTATTTTTGCATGTATGGGGCTTAGTACCTAAGTCCAGTTAATTTTGCATCCCTATCGTGTACCCTTCTCCCCCAACTTCCTTTACATTGCACTCATTTTGGCCTCATCCTATTTACATGAGTGAGGGCGAGTTTGGTAAAAAGAAAGCAATGGTTGGTTTGGGCAGAATATCTGAAGGATTGGAATAACTACTAAGAAAAAAGTTTGGCACCAATGGGAATTTTGTCAAAAAAAGGGAAAATAAGTATATTTTAACAGCAAATTCAGAATAAAGGTTTCCCCCCAAAACTGGAAAAGTGCCTATTAAGATGACTATAAAAGTGAACATTTATTTTGCAAATGAATTCAGGAGTATAATTCAGAATGCAATTATCTTCATCTTGCAGGCACTGGGGTAAGCAATTTACAAATATCGCATGTAATTCTCACAACCCTATGAGGTAAAGGCACATTATCCTAGTTTTCTGATGAGAGCACAGAGCTAAAGGTGGTCAAATTGTGGTTTGAGCCCAGCCTGACCCAGAATTACTCTGGTCTTTTTCAGTCATCATCTGCCCCAGTCTTTTATTACACTTTTGCCACCAAGTATTGCATTTTGACCTGTGGGAAATGAATCATTATGACTACTTACCTTTTGAAACTGTAAATTGTTACAGAAAAATCACAATGGAATTCAGATGAGGACGTAGATTTCTATCCCAGTGTGGCCTCCATTTTTAGGAGTAGTTAGAAATGCTTTCAGCTTCAAGCAACAGAACAGAAAGCCAGACTATGAATGTCTCATATAACAAGACTCTGGAAATAAGTGGTTGCTGTTATTGATTGCGTCTCAGAATTTCTAGCCTTTTTTTACATCTCTGCACTCCTGAAGCCCCATAGCGTGTCTGTAGGATGGCTCTGTCTCAGGGGACGGTGCTGGGCAGAGGGCTCCTCCTTGAGCATCTTTGTCTCACAGAGAGAGAATAAACCCTTTTAAAAGCTATCAGAAGACACCACCCTCCTTATATGCTATTAGCCATGACAGGGTCACATATGACCTTACCTGGAATAACAGGTGAATAAATTGAAAATAAGATTTTTTTTTTGAGCCTTCGTAGTGGGAGGCAGGCAAAGGAGTTGGAGGTTGCAGAAAGTTATGGGGTAATTAACAAACACATCTGCTACAACCATTACATGGCACAGGCAGATGGGTTTGCCTTCAAGATCATGAACAAACTGTAATGATCTCTTCCCAAAAGATCAAACATAGTTACTTGCACCTCCCTGGCTTTCTGTTGTTGCTTTCCTAATGCTGAATTTCAGGTCCTGAGTTTTAGCAACATTTTAAATTTCCTATTTTAACTACCATGGGCTTGATAAAAAGCTGTTTCAATGAAAAATAGTTATTTTATCTTCATTTTCATCAGATCACCTACTTCTGCCCATGCCAATAGTTTTAAGTCCTATTTTTTCCCCTTATACCTACCATTTTCTATTTCAGTCCCTTCCTTTAGAGTTTTTGAATGATCTCACCTTATAAACTCTACAGATTACTGATTTGTGTACACTACAGTTGACTATATATTTTAGGTATTAACATGTTTGTTTCTCTGGCTCAAGGAGAAGGTAAATTTAGCAGCACTTTTTTTCTATGGTAATGTTTAGAATAAGATAATACTGAATGCATAAGATATATTCCTAATAATTCATGCTAATGCCTCATTCAGTGAAATATTTTATCTCTAACAGTGGCACACAGGATGTGTGGTGTGGCCAAATGTTATTAGAGGAGTAATATATGCTTAAAGATTATTCCTTTTTCCTGACCGCCAATCATTCATCTCTTTTTGATGAATTTTCTGAAACCCAATTATTCCAATTCATATTTCTTTCCACTTTAACTGTAGGAAGATTTTCGGGAAACACGTGGAATGCCATCCCATGGGCTGGGCTTGTCATTCCAGAAGCCAGTAATGGGAAGCCCACATATCTTTCTATGTGAGCCATACTTCCAGCATCAGATTTGTCCATAATCGAGGTAATCTGTGGGCTCCTATTTGTTTTGTCCTGTTTTGCTTTTTATTTTTAATCTATCAATTGAGTTAGAGCTTGAGCAGTAAGGTGGTTTGCTATTTACTGGATCATCATTGAATCCCATCAATAAGCAACTTCTGAACATAATTCCTTCTCCTTCATGCAAGAGATATTTACTGTATACAAGCCATCCCCTCACCTTCTTCTTTCCAAAGACTTGTTTATTAGCATATACTATTGTTCCCTGATATGTGTACAACCATGGATCTGGATTCACATTAGCAGAAAAAGTACAACAATGAAAACAAATTAACTCACAGCTAATTAGCATGGACCATGCTCCTGATGTTGTTAACAGGGATCCACTTCCATGACCGTGTTGGAAACCACTGGATTCAGATACCGCAAAGATGATCAGATTTGAATCTAGTCCTAGCTTAACTTTTTTGGATTCCAAGTTTTTTTTTTCAAAATGGACAGTTTAAAAATACAAATAAATGCCTTTTGAGGAATCTCCAACTTTATAATTCCATGACTCTCTAGTGTACTCCAGGTCATTCAATATTACAAATTTAATGATTGATTAGGCTGAAAAAGAGTTATCTAGCGTTTCCTCCCCCTGCTCCCAGTAACAGAATGGAATGGATCACAAATGACCTAGACAATTAGGCTGTATTTTTTTTTCAGATAGTGAAATTCTAACTCACTGCTGTGCTATAAATGCTCAACATCTAGTGGTACTGACTCCTCATAAGTCTATGGCTTGGTCAGGGCTTGTCAGGCATGTTCTACTCTGCCTCATCCTGTGACTAGAACTTCCAAGGTGTCCTTCTGATGGCTGCCTCAGCCGAGGTGGACGGGCTAGACATCTTTCTGTCTTATGTGCCCCTCCAAGTGCCTAACTTGTGACTTGTCATAATGGTGCTGGGTTTCAGGAAGGAGCCTCCCAAAGGGACAAGCCCCAACATGCAAGGGTCTATCAAACCACCATTTGGTTCGCACTAGCTAATGTCCTGTTAGCAAAAGGGCAGACCCAAAGTCATATAGGAAGGGACTCTGTATAGGGCATTAAGATCAGAAAGTGAGGGTTCATTGGAGCCAAGAATAACAGTCAACCAGAGACACCAATATGGGATTTCTGGTTCAGTAAATGTATACCAGTGAGTATACTGGCACAGCTTCTGCAAGGTTCTTATGGTTGATGTTTTGTTCTTTGAAAATAAAATTACAACAAAACAAATAAATCTCTGAAATATTCATTTTTCTTCAGTTGACCTATTAAATCAAGCATCTAGCTTGTTATTCTACTATAAACCACAGGCATGATATTTAGTATGTGTTGCTCCTCCAACCTTTACTCCCTACTTCTTTTCAGACAAGATAAATGAAATGGAAAATATGACCCGGGTTTGGGTTAGAGCTAGAAAATTCCATTCCCTCAGCATCACCCTCCTCTTGACAACCTAAAGGGCCATTTCGCATTTGGTGATTAAGTATGTACTCTTCAGCAGAGGCTAGGCTAACAGAGTTGAGAATCCTGCTCCTGATTGCCCCTGTCAGAGGAAGGAGTGTTGATGCAGACAGAGCAGCTGTAACCTCTTCCTGAAAAGCTCACTGAGCCAGCACAAACTGCCACCATTGATTTTTCTACACAGATAATTGAAAACAGCTCGTATGCAATATTTCATAACCATCACCAGTGACAGTGAAAAGGCCTTAATTCATGTGAATATATTATGGTCCCCATTGCAAACCTTAAGTTTGGGCTGAAGAAGCGTTTTCCTTTCTGTGGAAATATAGGGTGTCCCAAAATTCACGCAAGATTTGAATTTTGCGTGAGTATTAACAACAACAACAACAAAAATAAAAGCCTAATTTTACTTGGTTTATTGAATCAGATTCTAATATCTGTTGCCCTTTAATTTCAATCCCTTCAACTTGATAAGCATTACCAAGTACCAATTATGGCCCAGGAGCAGGGACAATGAAGACCACGGCTTTGCGTATGTGCCAGCAAAGCCGTGGAGGCCATTTACCCGATGTGTTATTTCATACATAACCCTATACTGTATACTTGTATACTTTATGAATCAATAAAAAATTTACAATTTTTAATTATAAACCTGTGTTTTCTATCAAAATTACTTCTTGCGTGAATATATACACTAAACCCATAGGAGTCAGGCCAAACAATTTCAGAGCTGAGATGAAAAGTTATGGATAGAAAAGTTATGGATTTAAAGAGAGACTTCAAGCAGTGGCATTAGCCACTGAAGTGGACTCTTATGGGACATCAAAGTACTAAGGAATAGCACCACAACTTACATATTGTCAGAGGTGTTAATGTTATGAAAGAATCTTCAAAAGCTTGGTCTATGCCATCTAAGTTGGGAAAAGTGATTCTCAGAAGAATGAAGATAGTTTTAAAACAGGCACATTTAGAATGAGAAAACTATCCAAAGACTTTATTTTTTTATTGTATTTTTTATGTATATTTTTTCATCACCTTTAATCCCCTCTACGCCCTCTTCCCTCTCCTCCCATCCCTTCTACCCCCGCAATCACCACACTGTTGTTCATGCCCATAGTTTTCTCTCTCTTTTTTCTTTTTCTTTTTTTCTCAATCCCTCTACTCCCCCCTCCCAAGTTGTCTGTCTACTTTCTATATACGAGCCTGCCTCTGTTTTGCTTGGTAGTTCAGTTTGTTCATTAAATTCCGCATGTGAGCGAAATCATGAGGTACTTGTCTTTTTCTGGCTGGCTTATTTCATTTAACATAATATTCTCCAGGCTCATCCATGCTGTCCCAAAGGGTAAATTTCCTTCCTTTTTACAGCACAGTAGTATTATCTAAAGACTTTCAAACTGAACTGGTAATACACATTGTGCATGCAATCATTTCTGAAGGGGCTGCACAATCGTTTCTTTTTAAATCAGCAATACCCAGCCTGGCATAATATAAACTAGACTTTAGGTCAAGCTGATGACTTCTTTTTCATTTTAAACCTTTGGTTCTATTTATTCCACATTGTCTCTCAATCTATGTTTTCAGAATTGTAGCTTATTTATTACCGTCAAAATTTATATGCCTTTAATGTTTGAAGACATTTTTATAAGCTAGAGGGAATTCAAAAAAAGTAAGGCAAATTTAGGTTAGGCCTTCAATGCCAGAGCCAATATGATTAAATAAACTAAGTCATCCAACGTAAGGGCAAACAGGACCCTTTCTCTTTGCTTGTCTCCTGCCCCACAGTGCAGAGAACAGTGCTAGAAATAAAACCATTTCATCAATGTAATCGCCCTCAGTACATTTTAAGAGGTATAATTTATGGAGCATTTACTATGTGCTAGGTGTTGTTCTAAATATTTTCTAGCCAGTATCTCATGTAATGTCCACAACAAGTTCATCTGACTGGCAGTGTTGTTTTCTACATCTGTGATGAGAAAAATAAGGGTCAGAAAGAGAAAAAAATGTTACATGATCAAATTCACCCAGTTTGCAATCAGCAACATAGATGCCAAAACCAGGGCTGTCCACAGTGATCCAGGAAATGTCAAGGAGAAGCAAAGCCTCAAGACCTAATAAGAGTGATCAGAGAAAGAGAAACATCCTTCCTCGTCATCATTACCCAATCCTCCACGTAGTTGTAGCACACAACAGTTATTCAACATCTGTGCTCTGAGTAAGTCCTGGTTCTCTCCATCTGTATGAAAACTGAGCTAATTATCTTTATACCTTTGAAGTGATAGCCTGTAGAAAGGTTGGAAACTAGCAACCTGTGGCTCAATGTACCAATCTCTGAAAATAAGTACACAAAGTTATCAAAGGTTGAAGCTCAGAAGAGGCTGTGGGGATGATGCTATGCAGGGCTTATTAAAAGACATTTTGCATTTGTGAAAATGCCAACAATTTTAAATGCAATGGCAACGATTGCTCAAACAACATACTTTGGGAATGGCTTCAGTGAAGGTTTCTAAAGTAAAGGTTTTGAATGAAGATCATTCTGAAGTTTTTCTCATCTTCATAATGAGTCTTCCACTAAAAGATCCCCTTCAATCAAAAACATACCTAGGAATACATTTCGCCAAGGATGTAAAAGACTTGCACTCAGAAAATTATAAGACACTGAAGAATGAAATTGTAGAAGATACAAATAAGTGGAAGCACATACCATGCTCATGGATAGGAAGCACTGATATCGAAACATCTTTACTACCCCAAGCAATCTATAGATTCAACACAATTCCTATCAAGATGCCAAAGGCATATTTCACAGAACTAGAACAAATATTCCAAAAATGTCTGGGGAACCACAAAAGACCTCTCAGATAGCAACAGCAATCTTGAGAAAGAAGAACAAAGTTGGAGGAATAACACTACCTGATATCAAGCTATACTACAAAGCCATAGTAATAAAAAAGCCTGGTACTGCCAGAAAAAGAGACATATAGATCAATGGAACAGAATAGAGAGCCCAGAAAAATAACTACTCCTTTATGGTCAATTAATATTTAACAAAGAAGGCAAGAACATACAATGGGGTAAAAGATAGTCTATTCAATAAATAGAGTTGGGAAAATTGGACAGATGTGTAAAAAAAAAGAAATTAGACCACCTTCGTACACTAAACACAAGAACAAACTCAAAATGGATTATAGATTTAAATGTTAGATTTGAAACCATAAAAATCCTAGAAGAAAAGATAGGCAGCAAAATCTCAGATATCTCTTGTAGCAATGTTTTTGCTCTATATATCTCCTAGAAAAAAAAAAAGAAACAAAGGAAAAGAAAAACAAATGGGACTACGTCAAACTAAAAACCTTCCACACAGCAAAATAAGCAATCAACACAAGGTAAAGGGAACACACTGAATGGGAGAACATATTCACCAATTATCCATCTGGTAAGGGGCTAATATCCAAAATTTATAAAGAACTTATAAAACTCTCAACACCAAAAAAAAAAAAAAAAAAGACAATCCAACTTAAAAACTGGGCTCACGACTTGAATAGACACTTCTCCGAAGAGGCCAATAGGCATATGAAAAGATGCTCAATGTCACTAATCATCAGAGAAATGTACATGAAAACCACAATGAGATAGCACCTCATACCAGTCAGAGTGGCTAGCACCAGTAAATCAACAAACAACAAGTGTTGGAAGGGAACCCTCCTGAACTGTTGGTGGGAATGTAGATTGGTGCAGCTCCTGTGGAAAACAGTATGGAGTTACCTCAAACAATTAAAAATTGACCTGTCTTATGACCCAGAGATTCCACTTCTGGGAATATATCTGAAGAAACCAGAAACACTAATTTGAAAGAATAAATGAACCCCTATGTTCATTGCATCATTATTTACACTAGCCAAGATTTGAAAGCAGCCCAAGTGTCCATCAGTAGTTGAATCAACAAAAAAGCTGTGGTACATTTACGCAATGGAATACTACTCGGCTGTAAATGAAAGAAAGAATAAAGCAAGCAAGAAAACAAGAAAGAAAGAGAGAGAGAGAGAGAGAGAGAGAGAGAGAGAGAGAGCGAGAGAAAACCTTACTCTTTGCGACAGAATTGATGGACCTGGACCTAGAGAGTATTATGTTAAGTGAAGTAAGCCAGTCAGAGAAAGATAAGTACCCATATGATTTCACTCATATGTGGAATCTAATGAACAAAATAAACTAACAAACAAAATAGAAACAGATTCATAGATACAGAGAACAGACTGACATCTGTCAGAGGGGAGGAGGGTTGGAGGGCAGGGTGCAAAAAGTGAAGGGATTAAGCAAAGAAACTAAAACAAATTCATCGACACAGACAACAGTGTGGTGGTTACCAGAGGAGAGGTGGTATTTTCAGAGTATCTCCCCACTTGAGAGAAGAAAGAGGATGGGAGACCATTAGTTGTACAATCTTGTTTGAAGGATGAGGAAACTTAGGTCCAAGGAAAGCAAGAACCATACTCAGCTGCTCATGAGAAGAGCTAAGACTGGAATCCAGTGTATTATGCTCTTCTACCACAAATACTTGTCTCATCCTAATAGTGCTTTCAGGCAGAGTCTAAACCAGCCGTGGGCAAACTACGGCCCGCGGCCGGATCCGGCCCGTTTGAAATGAATAAAACTATTGAAATAAAAGACCGTACCCTTTTATGTAATGATGTTTACTTTGAATTTATATTAGTTCACACAAACACTCCGTCCATGCTTTTGTTCCGGCCCTCGGTCCAGTTTAAGAACCCACTGTGGCCCTCGAGTCAAAAAGTTTGCCCACCCCTGGTAAACCATTTGAACATGGCACTCAGATGAGGAGTTCCTGAACTTTGGTGACATCTCCCTGTCACTGGTTAGCTGTGTGATCTTGGGTAATATTTTACTCTCTTTAAGGCAGAGTTTGCACATCTCTAAAATAAAATTGTTTGACATGACTTCTAGCGTCTTTTTTGCTACCATACATGTGACTCTGTGATTTTAATCTATCTGTGAATGGACTTCTCGTTTTCACAGAAAAATACCGGGGCCTTGTTTTTCCCACAGTATGATTCTCCAGAGTTCTAATAGAAAATAAAGTTGGAACCAGAATTTCAAAGACAGACAAACTCAAATAAAGGATAAGATAGACATTTCAGACACGCAAGAACTCAAAATTTTATTCCCAAGTGCTGAGTTTTAATCAGCAATTTGTGACTCTACTCCAGCAAGTCAAGAAACTAAGAAACGTGTGAGTCAAGAAGTGATAAGACAAATGCAGAAGTCCAAAGAAGAAGTAGAAAAATAAAAGAAACAGATGTACATAATTAAAGAATTTATCTAAAATGAAAAAAAAAAAAGAGAAAGAAATCGAAAGAAAGCCATAAGGTGATAACTGTATGGCATGCCTGGGGAACAATTCATCAGTATTAGAACCAGAAGCCAGTGGACACTAAGAAAAATCCTTTTGGGAGAAAGAATAGAATGGATT
>NW_006287901.1:582476-618129 GCF_000327345.1 Myotis davidii | reverse complement strand
GGATCTGGCCCGTTTGAAATGAATAAAACTATTGAAATAAAAGACCGTACCCTTTAATGTAATGATGTTTACTTTGAATTTATATTAGTTCACACAAACACTCCGTCCATGCTTTTGTTCCGGCCCTCGGTCCAGTTTAAGAACCCACTGTGGCCCTCGAGTCAAAAAGTTTGCCCACCCCTGGTAAACCATTTGAACATGGCACTCAGATGAGGAGTTCCTGAACTTTGGTGACATCTCCCTGTCACTGGTTAGCTGTGTGATCTTGGGTAATATTTTACTCTCTTTAAGGCAGAGTTTGCACATCTCTAAAATAAAATTGTTTGACATGACTTCTAGCGTCTTTTTTGCTACCATAACATGTGACTCTGTGATTATAATCTATCTGTGAATGGACTTCTAGTTTTCACAAAAAAATACCCGGGCCTTGTTTTTTCCACAGTATGATTCTCCAGAGTTCTAATAGAAAATAAAGTTGGAACCAGAATTTCAAAGACAGACAAACTCAAATAAAGGATAAGATAGACATTTCAGACACGCAAGAACTCAAAATTTTATTCCCAAGTGCTGAGTTTTAATCAGCAATTTGTGACTCTACTCCAGCAAGTCAAGAAACTAAGAAACGTGTGAGTCAAGAAGTGATAAGACAAATGCAGAAGTCCAAAGAAGAAGTAGAAAAATAAAAGAAACAGATGTACATAATTAAAGAATTTATCTAAAATGAAAAAAAAAAAGAGAAAGAAATCGAAAGAAAGCCATAAGGTGATAATTGTATGGCATGCCTGGGGAACAATTCATCAGTATTAGAACCAGAAGCCAGTGGACACTAAGAAAAATCCTTTTGGGAGAAAGACTAGAATGGATTATAAAACTGATGAGGGAGCTAAATGATACTAGTAACATACTGAAAAAATCATATGAGTGTGTTTTATCTTTCAACAAGAACAAAGAAAGATAACCAACACCAAGACAAAGAAATTCATAAAAACTATCAGTCAAACATGAAGCAGAGAAATGCAATAAAATAAAATAAAATAAAATAAAAAGGGAATTATTTGATTCAGATGATAGGAATACTGTTTCATTGGCATTGGGGCCATGGACAATGAAAAAATGTAATTGTCACACACTGTTTGCGTCTGTATACACATTAATGTGCCATGCCCATGAAACTCCATGTTCTTGGCTTCCAACCCCTAGAATAAAAATCTTGACAACACATAGAGCTTTTAATATTGTACAAGATAAAATGTGAAGATTTGCAGCTGTGACGGGGAATATAGTTAACAGAAGTTGAGAAGTGGAATAAAGGAACAAAGGTGGGATGTGCTGAGATTCACAACAAAACCATCACAGTGATTAGCTCTGTGGCCGGAGATGGGCAGGAAGTGGGGCTGGAGAGGGAAAACACAGAGTGTAATGCTCTATTAATAAATCAAAGCTGTGGGTAGTCACTGGTGAGGTGCAGTGTGGGTAGTGGCAACGGGCATTATTCTCAGCCTTGTGTGAGCTGCTCATTGTTCCTTCTAAGTATTTTGCATGGTACTCTCTCCAGACTCAAATAGTGTCCTCACATAGGTATTTTACTTAATACTTAAGGGGTTCTGTGCAGATCTGTAGGATTATTTCTCTGTGCAATTCTCTCTGACACTCTTCTCTATGAGCTCTAGCTGCCTTGGTCTCCCCAACTCTCAGTTCTATCTCCCCAACTCAGGAAATCTGCCAGACTGTTTCAATTCCCCACCACCCCACTCCCGCGCCACCACCTGGGAACTCTCTTACGTCTGTAAAATGTAATCACAGAGCTTATCTTATTTGATTTCCATCTCTCAGGGATTACTTGTTTTTTGTCTTTGTTACCTCAGGTCTTAACAATTATTGTTTTATTACATGTAACTGTTTTTATTTAGATAGGAAGGTAAATCTGGCCTCTGTTAGCCCATCTTGACAGGAGAAGTGTTTTTAAAAAAAATTCTGAGGAGCAGTTGGGGGAAGGGAGGGACATCTGTAATACTTTCAACAATAAAGTTTAAAGAAAAAAATCTGCCTTATCAGTGATCCCTTTTAGTTTCAGACTTCCTTAACCGCCAACTCTTTGCTTTCCTCCTGGTTTTGAAAAATCTAATTTATCCACCATTAAGCATGGTATTCCCACCAACTAGATCTAGCAGCCAGTAACAGAAGAAAATAAACTAATTATATTTCTTAATTTTTATTCTGTACATTTCCACACAATTCACAATACAGAAAAAGTATCCAAAAAGGTAACTAGTCAAAGTCTTTTTCAGAGATTAATTCAGTCTCTCAAATTAATTCCATTGAAAATCTCTGTAGAGCAACACAGTGATCAAGATACTTTATATAAATAGGAAATGCAAGAAAATTAGGGAAAAATACTTTATGACTTTGTTACAAAAATTCTCCATTCTTCCCTTCCCCACCCCACCCTTCCCACCCACCCTCCCTCCATTTCATATTTTTCTGGATCTCACTTTACCTGGAAATAAAACTTCATCCTGTTACCACAGCTACTACTTTTTTTTTAAGTCCACCTGCCAGCTGGCAGCTTTGCAAAGTCATGGCTCTGGGATGTGAAAGGGCAGAATCAGAAACTATGAAAGAGCCCTTTATACCGTGTCTGAAACTCTTTGTACAGATGTTGCCTTTGAAAATGGACTACCCACCGCCATCTAGGAACTCTGGATGGCTGGACCCTTTTCCCACTCAGAAATCAAAATGAAATACAGTCATTCTTATAGGACTGAGATGGTCCTCTCTATGCCTTAATGACTTACAGGAATGGATTTCCTCACTTTCAATCAGAATGGTCCATACAGTATTCAAATGCATAGTTGCCCACTTAACCTTTGATAATTTATATAGAAAACAGCCTTGCTACCTTTATGAAGACTAATTCAGAGTCTAACTTCGCTTTTCAAAGATGTGTTTTACTAAAGATTCTGATTTTACCAAGTTATTTTATCTATTAAAGTTTCAAATCTTATTTCCCCGGGTGGCAAGAACCCCACACTTCCCAGCCCACAATCAGGATGTTAGCAAGCATCCATTTCGGTTCTAGTTGCATTGGAAATTATTCATGTGGTCAGAGCCTCAGTCCAACAAATGGGGGAGGGGAATAAATATTTTTATTGTTAATAAAACCCAAAAGGTCAGGAACCATTTGTATTCATCATACAAGGTGCAGTAAATATCAAAGCTAGAAGGTATCTTAAAAGTGATAAATCTCACCAGCATATTTGAAAGAATTACCCATACATTTAAAACAAAAAATAGGATAAACAATTTTAGGGCTATCATCTGTTCATTTTTCTAAGTAAAGACAATTTGTAAACATCTCCTCTCTCTCCAATTTTAAAGAAGAAATGTTATATGTAAACCCTCAAATAAAAAAGCCATACATAGGCTTTGAAGTTGTTAGGATTGAACATATTTAGATTTCTGAAGAACTCACTAAATTGTCCTTATATTTTTCTAATTTAAATACTAGTATAGACCAACAGAAGTCTGTGGATAGGTATAACTTTTTATGAGGACTTTGAAAAAAAAAGAAAAACAATAACTCAGTTCTTTATAAATTTCTATTAGAAAATTCTTCAATTAGCAGAGCCCTATTTTCCCCTAAATTCCATAAATAATCTAATTCTTCTAAGGTGTATATATTGAAAATTTCATAATGATACTCCTTGAAGCCATGCTGAACAAGTTCAGTCTTTCCTTATATCTTCTTGATTTGCTTTTCATGAGGATCAAAGTTGGCTGAGAGCATATATTATTTATTTATCGGTTGCCATGGCAATTTGTGTTAAGACTAGAGCCTTATTCTTGTACTGCTCTTGAGAATCTTTTTTTCCTTTCCCCATCTCTGCTCTTCCTTTAACTTCCCAAGCCAGGGGCAAGGAATGGGGTGAGGGAGAAGGCTTGGCAGCAGCTCCCTGAGCTAGACTCCAGGGATGGACCCACTTTTTCAGACTGTCTCAAGAGTGACTCCCTCCCCCATCTAGCCAACTTGTAATGTCAGACTCAGGCCTAATCATTATGGAAGGAAAGATGGGCAATTAAAACTGTAGCCCAGCCTGGCTGTCGTGGCTCAGTGGTTGAGCATCAACCGATGAGCCAGGAGGTCATGGTTCGATTCTGATCATAGTATGTGTCTGGGTTGTGGGCTCAGTCCCCAGTGTGGGGTGTGTAAGAGGCAGCCGATCAATGATTCTCTCTCACCATTGATGTTTCTGTCTCTCTCTCCCTCTCCCGTCCTTTCTGAAATCAATAAAAATACATGTTTTTAAAAAACAATTAGAGCCCAATTTAAACAGAAACACTTTCATAGCCATCGAGATGGCAGGAAACTGGGGGGGTGGGGGGGAGGGAGAGGAGGGGGCTCTGATTGAGTTGTGTTCCAGTCTAAAGTCATGGAAATCTAAATCTGGAAAATATCACAGAAGTCTTTAGTCTAAGCTCCCTCCTAAATAAGGAATTGTTTTTACACAATCCCTGATTCAGCTGCTCCATTTTCACTCAAACACTAGAAGAAATACTGGCTGCTTTGAGCCCCCCCCCCCCCTTTTTTTTTTTTAGAAAGCCCACTCCATTTTTTCTGGGTGTATTATTTAGGAAAAAAAATAAATCTTTCTGTAAGTGTTAAAGCTACTTCTTTTCATCCTGTGCCTGGTCTTCCCGCCCTTGTTTTAGTCTGCAAATCATCTGCCATACAGAACTTGAATCTAACAGTCCTACTTACCTTACCTCCTCCAAACATTCCTATTCAAATCTAATAGTCGTTCCTTTCCATATCAAACACCCCTCCCCTACATGTTCACCTCTCTGCCCCGAGAGATGCCTGGTAGAGGTGAGATTCAGAATGGAAGACTATCTCAGGCCTTTCGTTCTTTCCACTTCAGGTACAACACAACTCCACCAGGTGATTAGGCCTCCATGTATGTGACCATGGATGACACACTTAGGTTTGCAAACCCAGTTACAGACTTAGAGCTATGGAGTCTTGAGTGAAAAGACCATTTCAAGGCTCTTTGGTGCATCATTATGAAATAGCATCATTCCAATAGTGACTGCCAAGGAGAGAAAACAATACAGTAAGTCCTCTCTTAACATCAGTGATAGGTTCAATGACTTTAAGTGAAACAATGTATAATGAAACCAATTGCACCATAGACTATGGCATCTCATCAATGTTATAACAAAACAACATTGAAACAAACAACATTATTCAAGGACCTGAAGTACTAACTTTTTTAAATGCTGAGAATCACAAATGTAGAAAAGCCAGTAAATCATGTTCAATGTTAATTTCTTCTTGTGAAATCCATCCTGGTACCAAAACATTAAACCTTTTTTTTTACTTTGAATATATGCAAGATGATAAGTCTCTAATAGCAAACACTCTGAGTTTGTAACTTCACGTTCCCTCTCAGTTTAAACCAACTCTTACTGTGGGATCATAGGTAAATAGTCTTCTAATTTATGGAAATCAGAACGATATAAAACAATATAGAAGGCAATGGTGGGAAATTATTTACTTAGAAAACATCTATTGCATGCATGTTAGTCTGTAGTTTCTAACAATCATAGTTCTGGCTGCAATTCTACCAATTACGATACAAAGCTGTGCAAATTGTATTCACTGTTCTGATGCTCCATTTATTCATCCAAAATGTATTATCAGCCTCATCCACCTTATGGGTTGGTAATGAAGCTCAAAAGTGTCAACAAACAAACAAACATAAAAATGTTTAAGCACTAACATTTAAAAAATACTGGAATTGTGATAATAAACAGTATAGATTTGAGTTAAGCTACTTTCTATTGAAAATTATATGTGTTTTACTTAAATATTGGAAACAAGTTGTTCCCATCACCAAAGGCTCCAATTTCAGATGCCATTTGGCTCAAAATATTGAAAGTTTAGAAACTGGAGAATACCTAGAATCATCATTTTTTTTATTTCTGTGGGTAAGCTACCCCTCATGATCAGCACGCCAGTAGTAGGAGCCAAGGCATTTTCCATGATTGCTTTTCAAGTACATGGACTTGGCTCCCAAATATCTTTTCGGCATAGTTTTCTTCTGTGGTTCTATTAGGTTACATTTAGTTCTAAGAATATCAAATCACAGCACTTTTTTTTCTCATTAGATGGACAGTGAAGCAGATTTCTGATAGGACTTAAGGATGCCTAAGAATACGCATCAAAGTCCACAATGCTCCACAAGTACTTTGAAGTAAGTTTTACCCAAGTATGCCTTCTTTTCAATAGCTCGTATAGTTATGCTTAGTTGGTTTAAAAATGTTTTAAATTACAACTAAAGGTCATTCTCCCCCCAATGTTAAATCCTCTCACAAAGTGATGTTCCAAAGATTAAAAGCCAAGATGTTCATAAATTTTTCAAATAAATCCTGTCATTTTACAAAGTTATTTTAAAAGAAAAACTCACAGAATCTAATTCCAGCTCCCTCAGATCCCAGGTCCCTAGATCCCTCAAGGTGGTCATGTGTCCAGTTTAAATATCCCCACTTGCCGAAAGTCCATAACTCTGTAAGGATGCTCACTCCACTCTTTGACAATATTTATACTTCATCTTCTTTATATTTAATCCAAACCTACTGTATTGTTTTCCTATTGTTTCTAATGATGTCCTTGAGATATAAGATACATGAGTGTTAGCTCTCATTTTAGTAGTGTTTCTAAGTTTCATCCTAAAGTCTTGGTTTCAAATACAATTTTAAGAACAGTACCAAGACTCCAAGGAAAAAAATGCAAAATATCATTCTCTTGCATATTACTATTCTAATTTCATATTTCATAGAAGTAACACATTGCTGGTTAAAGAGTGACCAGCACAATAAAGCCTTGATTGAGCCCCCAGCGCATGCTCCCCAAGGACCCTGGGGCTTTCCGCCCAGTGGAATTTGTTTCTCGCATTCATTTTTAGATCCTTAGTATGGAGTTTTGTTTCTTGTATTCATTCTTAGGTCCAAGCCTGCATCAGAGTATGTGATAAATATATATTTAAAATAAATGATTAAATGCACAAATGTACGATTGGTTCACAAACATGATTAAACAAGCAAAATAGAGACAGACTCATAGACAGAGTGCAGGTGGACAGCTCTGGTGGGGGAAGTTGGTGAAGGGATTGAGCAAAAAAGAAGAAAAAAGGGAGAGAATTCATGGACACGAACAACAGTGTGGTAATTGCAGGAAGGACTGGAGGTTGAAGAGGAGGTGAGGATTACTGGTGATGGAAAAAAAGAGAAAAAATAAGTAATGTTTCAACAGCCTTAAATTCTTTTTTTTCTGCTTCTTTTTGGGACCAATTCAGTGACTCCCAGTATCCTGGGAGAGCAGGTGGTCCAAGGGTACAACTCCTTGCTTAGAATCCTATTTTCAGGATTTTCATTACACTATGGGGAGACAGCCTAGAATCCACAGATGGTCACAGGGGCATAACCCATATATAATCCAGTCATTCAGGTGACTACAAGGGGGCACATTATTTACATCATTCAGTGTGGAAGAAGTTGCCATAATTGTGGACTTCCCTGGTGTGACTAAAATGGAAATTTGCTAAACCTCTCTGGCAGCTTACTTCTCAGAATAAGGCTGATTGGAATTCTGTAAGATCATCCAGGTCAGTGGATATTTTTTTGTTCTTCAAGAAAAATGGATATTTGTCCCAGAGGGTGATTTCATTTTGATCCATTTTGAGCTATTATGAGCTGAGGAGGATTTGGGTATGTGCATGGAAAAAAATCGATGAAGGTAGAGGCAGAAAGCCTGGGAGCAGGACTTGCCATGGTCAGACAATTGGAAGGACTAGCGATGAGTGATGACCAGGACCCAGAAAAGGGATGATGGCGTCAAAGCCAATGAATGGCTTAGCAGAGAAAAAAAACTCTAGGACTCCCAGTCAGTCAGCTAAATATGGAATTCGGAGAATGAAAAAGTCGATTCAGAGATGGTTCTATAAAACATGTGCAGAAGCTATTTTAGAGTAAATAAATGTTTAAGCTCAGTTAGAAAACTCTCTAATTTAATGGATGTTCTACTTTTTTTTTTTTCCAAAATGAAAATAATCCATTTAAGGAGAGCAATTGGTACTTTTACTTGATGGTTATGATGAGCCATTTTCACAATGATCAATTTTACTTTGAAATAGTGCAATTGCATAAAATAGCATGCTATTCCAGTGATTTCATTAGCTGCTCCCACAGAAAGGAAGCCAAGCTACTCAGACTCCAGCCCACATCCAAGTTACTACATTTTCCGGGCAATAGCTTGTCCTAATCCAGTGTCAGTAGGCAACCTCCTGAGTATCAGTCCTGAAACTCAGCTTGGGAAGCGTGCAGGCATCACATCGAAAGAACTCTCCACTTGAGACCCACAATAGCCTAGATAAGTTTCTGGGCTCAGGTAGGCTTTCTGCTTCATGGAAGGCAGCATAAAATAATGGCAAGACCTCTTGGTCGTGGATTATATGGCACAGGCACCAGAAAATGCCATGTGCAGCTGAAGGTCCATACAGGCATAAAACTAAGCTTGGTCATAGTAGAAACAATAATGAATACATGGAAATTCTCTGGTGCCTTGTCTCTGACCGTCAGTGATAACTGTACATATACAGATGATTGGGATGCTTCTAAAATGTTTTCACTTTTTTAAACCTATGCAATATATGTGTGTATAGTATACAGACACATATATGTGTACAAATATATTTCTATGTGTTTGGGGTGGGCCGGCATATGCACAGGGTATTACTGATATGACATACAAGCAGCGATGTCTATATGTTTATTAGGTAAATACTTTTGATCGCCAGAAAGTGGGGCATAAGTCACTACACCCTGGGCTTTGCCTGTGACACTCATCTATGGTCTTAGAACCTTTTATAAAAAGCAGGTTCTACTTTCACAGCTTAAAAAATACGTTTTTTTAAAATAAAGTTGGCATGGGAAAAAAATAAAACTGCTGCCCCACATTTTCTATGACCTGGATATTTTGAGAATCTAGTAAATAAACTTCAGAAATCCTTTCAGCCAAGAAACTGTCACTTGGCCCAAATGAAAATTATCTACCTTTTGAGTATCTTTCAAGGCAAACAGATCTGCCTAAGCCCCAAAGCCAGCGATTATGAAAAGACGGGGAGCCGTGGGGGTCGTGAGGATTCCCATCAGTCACCACTCATTTCAACGACTGTGCTTGCCAGCTCCATTCTGTTTCAGGAATTGCATCGGATTTACGGTAGCCTCCATAGAGGTAAGGGGAGCGCTCAGAGAGATCCCCAGCCATGGGGCTTATTTCCTGCTTGGCTTCTGTGCTTTGTCACGCCCATGACTGGGACAAAGCGCAGCTCACCTGGGTTCTATTTTATTAGTTGTGTAAAACTGGAACATGGGGCTTCAAAAATGACGATCATGTTGCTTTTTAATAACTCTCCATTTCTCAGCCCTCTATCGGGCTAATCTAAACATGGAATCCAAAGGCAGGCAGGCCCCAGCTCATGTCAGCTGCATGTTGGCCACTCTCAGCAGTAGTTTCAGTAGGTTTTGTAGAAAATGATATTTCTACAGGCATATAGCTTGATGTCTTGTAAATGTGGCTTTTCAGACCAGGGCCAGCCTCTTTGCCTCTGTTTTTCCTGAGGGCCCATTAAAGGGGGATACCATATGCCTAAGCTAAGCTGGAAACTCCTGGAGCATAGGCCCTCCGCTCGTCCTAAAGCCCAGGACTGTCCCATGCGATGATCAATTAAAAAATAAAATGCTACAGGAGGCAGATGCAATATTGAAACCATTAAACATGTAACTGTTTTTGCTCATTTTTACTGTTTTTCTTTTTAAGCCCAAGTCCTGGGGGGTGTTTGCTTTTCTCAAAGAGATATTCGCCTTGGTCATATATCGTTCTCCATCAATAACGTAGGACTCGAAGACTTTTTTTTTGGAACGATTTCCAAATGTTCCAAGACTCCTACAGCAGTCAGTACATCATCAATTTTCATTCCGGGGTTGACTTGTTACTTCACTTGGAGCTATTTGAATTGGCCCCTCGCCACCTGTACCCTAAATTTTCTCTGGGCTGCTCTGAGGCATTACAGAGAAATATGAGATGGTAGTTGGTGAAAATAGTCCTTCATCCCAGCAATGGCAGCTGGGTAACTTACGGCGTGGCCAAGCGTTTGGCTCAATCCAGGGAATGGAAGGCACCATCCGAAGCCAGATTTCAGTCTGTTTGAAGGATTATATTTCTGTCATCACAACATCTCCTGGACAGTCCCACCAATTGAAAAACTCCCAGCAGAAGCCCAGTGATTAAATTCTCCTGGAGCATAATTTTTTCCAGCTTCTGGAAACAATCTACTGCAGCTCCTCCTCCCCTCACCATAAAACCCAAACTATAGTTCCATTTCTAAGACTGATCTATGGAAATAGATTACTTGCAACCAACCCTTCCTCCCACAGCTGAAAATAATGCCAGCCGTTGGATTTCGAAACGACTAAGCCCCATCCACTGAGAGGTTATTCCGACTTAACAGTATATCATATTTGTACTTTCCAAATGATATGTGACCGAAATGTGATTCAGATCAGCAGCACGTCGCCGCTGGACCTTTACATGAAACACAGAGAAACAATCGTGTGCTCACATGCAGAAATAGTCAGCATGATGCTTATGTCTAAGAGTGAAGCAAAACCCTCGGTCACCCACTTTCATTTCTGACTTACACCCAAGCCATGTAGACATTTTCACCAGAAATTAGAAGTCTTCGTCTCCTAATATTGTCATTGCCACAAGGTCCCTCATAGAAGTACCTGTAAGTTTCAACTGCTCTGTGGCAGGATTAGAAGCTGCAATTCCACTGCCAGAGAAATAGTCCTGGCTGCGCTCCCACAGAGGTTTGTACTTAGAATTTTCTAGCAGAAGAAAATAGAGAAACTAATAGATTACCCCGTACATGTAAAATGGGGCTATAGTGCTATCAGGCATGACCTTGGGAGCTGACCAGGAGTAGGTGGAGGCATCCATCAGAAAGGGCCACGCCTCCTGGAAATCTGGCAGTGAAATTCACACAGCAAGGCTTTGTCCTTGGCATAGGGCGAGCTTGGGGTAATGAAAACCAGAAACTTAGAAGGAAAACCTAAATGGGCCCCTCTCACCACTGTACCCAAGAGTCTGTACTTATTAGCCTCTGTGCAAAGTTTCAGTGACTGTTTTCTTACTTAAATGAGTTATTTTGACATATGTTGCTACTTTTGCTTCTGCTGTTTTATTTCAAGTCCATTAGCCTGCTTTCCATTATCACTCAAAAAAGCCTAGAAGTGAACACTGGCACCGAGCTCCATTTCCTGTAGCCACAGTTCCCACACGTGGTTTTTCTGCTCTGCAGTTGAAACAGCACTTAAAGTTAAGTGCTTCTGCAGACTAGCTACGGGCCTTGGCTTAGTCCATTGCTCACCTCTATTGCAGCAAAAGGCAAAGATGGCTACACCTGGGCAGTACGGAGCTGTCCAAACAGCCCAAGCTGAACCTGGCCTTTGTGGCCATCAGTAACAGGCCCGCACATGGGGCCAACCCCTGGGTTACCTCTCTGAGGTCCCGCTGAGAACAGGAGACTCCCATGCCACCTCACCATGCCTCAGAGATACAATGCACAAGTTGACATTATCCATGTGGCAACTCCCAGCTCCCAGATGATGAAAAAGAAATGAGCAGGGAGGGGTGACATGCAAAAAATGTCACTAAGTCATCCTGGTATATTTAGTCTTGGAAATGGAAGCAGTTTTACAGTTACATTTCTGCAGGACAACCAGAGGGTTTCAAAAGACCTTCAGACAGTCTTGTGGTCTTCAAAGACTGAATGTAAAGCGAACAGGCTGCATCGAATTTTTTCTGGGTGGTTACAGGCAGAATGGTGCGGTACAGGGGAAGGTGAATGCATAGGGGAGAAGGGAGCAGTGCCATTTATAGGAACATCCTTTGAATCTTTAAAATAAATGATACAGGTGAACACAGAAGTTCATGCTACTTGCTGGAAGCAATAAAGATCAAATTTTGTGGAACTCATTTTCCACCAATCTCCAGGTATCCTGCCTCGTCCTCTGTGGGCTATTCCATTCTGTTGTACATCACGGTAGCCCTTAAAAACTGGTGGCATGGCCTCAGATGCTTGCAGGAGAGAGACAGATTTATGGATTCCATCAGCTTCTTCCAGGGGAGCTGCCCGATCGCCGGGAGGGCCCAGGTGATATGCTCACTCAGGTTCTCTTTGCCCGTCTACCAGGGTCAAACAGTAGTTTCCAGGTCCTCATGACCAATGATCTTATAGTTCTGACGGCTTTCTAGGTAAGCAGCCAAATCAGGGTCCCCAGCCTGCTGAGCTCTGTCTTGAGGTGTCTTACCCTGCAGGTAAAAAGGAAAGAAACACACACACACCTGGGATGAGATTTTTTTTAAAGATCCATAGGAACAGAGATACTCAAAGATGACGTGCTAATAAGGATCTTTCCATGTTACTGTTTTAGAGTTAACAAGACACTTTTCAAGCTATTATCTGATGGAAGCGAGATACATAAGCTCATGAGAAAGAGACCATCCTTGTGGACAGGTGGGGGTTCCCTCTAAGAAAGCATAGAGTCTAACCATAGGATCAGAGTCTTACTGAGTGCACAGCAGGAAACTTAGCACAGTGAGTTCTGGAGCCCAGACCCCCTCTGGAAGCAGGTGTAGAGAAATTACTAACTAGATTAACAGGGAAGCAGGCATTTGATGTCTAGTTTAGGACTCTTTCTATTATATTAACTCTGGGAAGGGATGGTCATAACAATCTAAAAAGGTTTCTTTGCTGGTTTTAAGGATTCTCTCCCCTATTTATAACATTCTCATCTTTCCAAAGAGTGAGTTAATTTCTGACTATAAAATTGATGGGTGTTGACTAAAGAAATTTTGGAAAAGTAGAAGAGCATAAAAAAGAAATAAAAATATATTCCAAAACACTAAGGTAACCATTGTTAACCTTCTGTGGAATAACTATTTTTCTTTTTCTATAGCTGCATACATAATTATTTTATCAAAATTAAACCATATTTATATACTGTGGTTTAACATGCTTTTTCACTTAATAATATGTCAAACATTTTTATGCCATTCTTCTGCATCATGTTGAATGATTATATAATGTCTTGCAGCCTATTTTAATGCTACATGTGTATTTGTAAGTACACACACACACGCGATATTTTTGAATGAGGCCAATGAATGGAAATCAGTAGTAAATGGAGGGAAGGTCTCATTCTTTTGAATGCTTCTGGATATTACTTGACACTCCTTGGAACTTCTAATTTTTGTCTAATAATATAGTCTTAACTATTTAAATAAGTGATATTAAGTTCTAAGGAAAAGGTAGTGGCATGATCATTGTACTAAGGAAATAGCTCTATGCATAAATGCACACAAGTATGACAAAAATTATCAAAAACTTCAGCCTTCAGATCAGTTAACACAATGGATAGTGTCAACCTCAATGAAACCTGTTCCTAGCAGCTTCTAGGGGATGCAGGGCAAAGGATAAAAAGGAAATAATAGTGGCTCTGGGCTCTTTCTAAAATTTTACTCTATTTGGGGTTTAATATTTATCCACTAGCTTAACATTACTATTATAATTTTATCCCACTTGTTTATGGTATTAATAGACTATCTTGTGCTTACTTCAATGTTAATGAAGTTGGAATTTCTATAGCTTCTAAATACTCAGGGAGATGGACAAGGGTGGGCCTTTGAGATTTTTTTTTAAGGAACTGTTCTCTATTAAGAGAAATTCTCAAGATATTGCTTCTCTCCAAAACACTCCAGTAGATTCAGTCATGATGAGCATATGTGATGCTCTCACCTAGCATCAAATTACAAAAATGGAAAAACAGAGGATCCCTGAAAAGGATGACGCACAGGGATAGTACTTTGTATGGTAAGATCTCTAGAACAGAATGTTGGGTGTAAACTTAAGTCATACATAGTCTGACTTTATCAACTTAAAATAACGAGAGAGAAAAATAGACATACTTACATGTGAAGTGAGATCATTAAAATTTTAATAACATATATGTCTAGAATGTAGAATTTTCTAGCTATTCCCACTTTCCTGTATTGTTTGCACGGCTCGAGTTTTCTATGTGAGAACACATTCTATTTATAATCACAAAAATAATACAGCTGTTTGTGTTTTGGAAAAATACACACACATACATAAAATAAAATATGAAGAAACCTCAAGGAACATGGAGCCCATTGATCTGATATAGAAACTTAGAAAGATGACACAGAGCAATCTGCTCAGGGGCCAGGTCTCCCGCCATCTTTTGTTTGTCCTCATCTACATATATTCAAATACTTCTCTGCCACCCTCTGCGTTAAGTGGCTTGTCTTTCCTTGGAGTCTCCCCAGGGCGCTTGAAAATTCTCAGAGCTGCCCAGGCTCCTCTGCAGGGTTGATTGGTATTAACTCTGCTCTCTCAGGAGCTGTATTTGTAGGTCAATGCTACTCAGCTCTACCTCCTCCTTCACGCCAGCTCTCGGCCCTTTCCTTGACTGCTCTCTGTAACTTGGAATGACTCATGGTGCAGCCTGACCTCCCATCTTGGAAGTGACTGGAAATCACTTTGGCACCCCAAAATGAGGCCACATAAATCACAGATTCTAAGCTCCACTGGATTAAGCAGATGAAGGAGAAATCCCAACGGGCCTTCTCCAAGGCTAGGTCAATGTCTGCGAACATAAGCCTGAACCCTCTCCCAGGGCTTTGGCTCCCACCTCTCTGCAGCCTGGCTGCTGGCATTCGCAGGAGGAGAACCCCAAATCCCAAGGCCAGCGTGTCCTTCAGAGGTTTCTAAAGCCCCATAGGCGAGCACACACCCTCCTTTTGTGCTTATACATTTAAACTGCAGTTTCTCTAAATGAAGCACTTTATTTTTTCCTCCTTTTTCCAAAGCCCCCCCGGCACTTCCATCGGCACAGAAAGGATGCCTCTCCTGTGGGCATAAGTGAAGGCCACCGCGCCTGCGATGCTGCCCAGTGGGTGGATGTTTGCACTCACTCATCAAGTTACCTTGGAGTCCGTCTTTCTCAGAGATGCTCCCGCGTCCACCAGAAGCTGGCACACGGCCCGGTTCCGCTGGCAGGCAGCCTTGTGCAGTGCAGTCTCACCCCTAAATCAAAGATGAAATGGAAACCACCCATAAAGGGGCTGGGGGCCGGGGTGGGGGTGGAGGCTGCTGGGAGGGGGTGGTTTCATCCTACCCCTGCTGCTGATGTTCCTCCTCTGTCTGAGGCTGAGACCTGGCTGTAGGCAGGGCCCATTTGGGGGGCGTGGGGGAGGGAAGCCTAAAGTGCTTGAGTTAGTCATCCCGTAACCACAATATCTGACTCCAGCCTCTTTTTTAAACAGTGCTGGTTAATTTGGCCGAGAGATTTTGTTGTCAACTACTAGTGTTTGATTTAGGCAGGACTCCATGGGGCTGTTAGACTGATGTGTGTGGCTGTGTCTGAACACTGGGAACAACACTCTGTATGGATACACTGAGTGTGAGGGATGCTAGATGAAGCTCAGAGGGAACAGCGATGGGGAACCAGCGCCCCTCAGACCCATCACAGGAATAACTCCTGGGAACTCAACTGCAAGGGACCAGGCTAACACTCTGGCCTACCTACTGGATTCAACCCCAGGGGCAGGTGGAAGGGGAGGGGCAGCCACAGGGGATCTGGGAGGCACAGAGAGACTTGGGGAGAGAGCAGCAGGCCCAAGACCAGCCAGCCAGTCACTGTGGGAAGTGGGCATGAGAAAGTGGTTATTTCTGCTCCTTTAATAGTCGGAAAAAGAGGAGGATTTTCCCATTTGGAATCCAAGGCTGAAAAGATACTTAATGCTAAAGTGTTTCGTGGAAAATCAAATGCAGACCTTAGAGCAGGGAACTGGGGTCAGTGGCGCCTGTCCTATGGGGTGGGCAGTATGTGGACAAGCTCCGCATAGCAATGGGCAGTTTCTTCAGTGACGGGTAACTAACTCATGGCTACTCCTCCCCACCTCCATCTTTCATTCTATTTATGTCTGTTTTTCCTCCACCATCCCCACTTCCACTCCCTTCCCCATTCCACTCCAGCCTCGCCCATTCCTTATCTCCTTTTGAATTTCTTTGGAGTTTTCTAGTGCTTCTATATGGTTTTCAGGGTTAGATGCTTAGCCTTTCTTTGTTCCTGTTTGGAGAATAGTAGCTATTTTGCTACCCTAAGGATGGGGGGAAGTTGAAAGAAAAAATTATCAGTTTGGGGATCATCCCAGGTCCTCATCTGAACTTCAGAATATGAAAATGATTAGAGTTACCATATTTCTCTGGTGGTTGTATAATAGGCATTGTTCCATTCTAGACTTGGCAAAGAAGTTTCATTACACGCAAGAGAGCATTAGGGCTTAATGTTCTCACAAACCCCAGTTAACAAAGAGTTAAAAAAAGAAAGGTAAATGTATTTTTTAGACTTCTCAGCACCAGTGTAGAAGAATATTGCTTGTAGGAACCTCTAAACGATGAATCTCAATGACTGAGGGTGCAACCATTATGATACTTGCCATCAACTTTTATTGTGACTTTTATTTTTGATTTAGAAGATTAGCCCTGTACAGTTATAAATACAATAGAAAGTGGATGTTTTATCACTGACATGAAAATTATCTACTGTAGGCTCTAGACATGGCATTTTTCTCCTAGATATGTTCTGAAGAATAATCTATGTAATAAAAGTGAGACTCACGTTTCGCTGTCTGCCATGTCCAATAACTCGGAAGGTCCTAAACAGGAGGAAAGCAAGACATGCCCATCAAACATAAGTTTAAAAAAAACTATTAATAAGAAAATCTATAGTCACAATTAAAATGCCTTGGAAAGCTGCATAAGAAAGAGCACTTGTGAGAGGGAGAATGGGGCCTCCTCCTCCCCACCAGTCTCCCAATCACTGCCAGCTGAGATGTGCAGAATGGGAGCCACAAAAGAGTGGCAGGGCCTCCGCCTTCCTTCCGGAAGCTTTCAATTAAGTCGAAGAAATAAAATCAACTGGAATAGACTAAGTGAGAAGTGATTAAGTGGCTCCCTTGAGAGGAAGGGGACAATCAGCTGAGCTTTGAAGATTGTGTCTCATTCTCCAGTGGCAGGTAGTTTGGGAGGGGGTCTTGTGCAATATAACAGTAAAGCGACAAGAGACAATAGATGCCATGCGGTCCAATAGCCTTATTTTAGAAATAGGGTGAAACACTGTTTTTCACAAATTTTCCCTTCCAACACCTGGAAGAAATGTTCTGCATAAATATCAAATGATAGAAGCTTCATTATGAACTGATATGTTCTATGAGTTTGCACATTAGCAATGTTTTGTATGTTCACTAATGAATTCATTCAGTCTGCACACACTGGTTGGAATGCCCACCTTCCCACTTGCAGCACCACTGCCTTCCTCCCCATCCCTCCCTAAATCCCTTACCCTATGCAGCCTGCTAAGACCATTTCCTCCATGACGCCAACTATGACCCCACTCCAAATACTGCGCCAAATGTTCTCCCTCCCTTTGTGTCCTATAATTGGGAAATTAATATAATGTATCCCATTGAGACTGTCCCAGACAAGTGTGGATATAGAACATTTAAACCGTATTAAAATCACTTGCTGATTTCTCTCTTCACAACTAGATTCTCATAAGCCCCTTGAGTTGGTGGCCTTGTGACTGGCATAGAGCCTGGTACCAAGCAGATGCGTAAATGTTTGGTTGAATGAATGAATCAAATGTACTTGAAAGTGGCAAACACGGTCCCAGGTGTTGAGCATTTTAGTCCTTAGAAATGTGATCCTGTTGATTTGCTCTCTGTGTTGTTGGATATGGTTATCATTGAAAATTTACTTATGTGATTACTTGCCACCTCATCAGAAGAAGGAGAAGAGGAGGCTAGGACTTTCTAACCAAGAAGGTCATTGGGCAAGGAGAAGATGACAGGTGTGATGGGACTTTCACAATCCTCCTGGTCACTCAAGAGCTAAGTCATCCTCTTGGCTTCCTCTCTTTCACATCCATTGGTCGGCAAGGCCAGGCAAACCTTCCGACACCACGTCTGTCCTGTTTGTCTCCCTATGTGTCCTATTCCACAAACAGGCCTCCTCATAGGTCTCTGCCTGGAATATAATTAGCGTGAAGAAACGGTTACGAAGAAGACTAAAAAGCTCTTATGTTATTTAGATTTCCAGGTTTTCGATCTGTCATACTTATTACTTACTTCCAAGTATTTAAACATTGAAGTTCACAGTGTTCACTTGGAACTACCTTTCCTCCATTTGTTCCCGATGTTCCAAAGTGGTCAGTTCTCCATCACCCACATGTTTCTCAGGCTCTCCCAGCTCTGAGGGCTTGTTCCCTCCCCTGTCCCTACTGAGAACAGCCTCCCTTTTCTAGCCTCACACCTACATCTTAAACGTTGTAAAGCCTACTCTCTGACAAGGCCTCTGAAAACACCACCTTGGGCAGAAGGAAGCTATCCCTTTTCTGAACTCTCGTAAAGCTTACTTGGGTCTACCCTTGTACCATGTATTTGATTTTTTGTTGTATGCCTTGTCCCCTGAAATCCTTTCTTCTAAATCCCTTGAGTATAAGAATACTTTTACTTTTCACATTCCTTGAGGATCTACCCTACATTAAAGATTCAACAAAGATTTAACTCATTCATTTCTGTTCCTCAGTCCTATGGTTCTAAGGAAAGGTGAAAGATGACCCTCCCACATCCCCCACCAAAGAAGTGCAAAGCAGCAGAGTGCAGTGGTCAGGATCAAAGGCTTACAATTCCAGCTCTAGCTGCCACTTAGTAGATCTTGGGCACTTTCATTTTACTTCTCACATGTAAAGTAAGACTGATAATAATATGTATCTCACAGGAGTGCAGTGAGGTTTCAGAAGTTAATAAAAGTTATGTGCTTAAGACAGTAGCTGGCACACTACACACATGGCCTAAAGTTTGTGTCCTATTCTCTGACATGACACAGCAGGTCACACCGTGTCAAGATGTTGGAACGTCAGTGAAGGAAAGCTATATAAAAGGGCCACTTCACTCCTACCTATATTAGTATACAGAGCCACCTGTGGACTAGAATTATATGTCCTGAGAACCAAGGACCCCAGGCCTATTCAATTGCCAACAGGACACTTTCCTCAAGGTCAGGAGCAGTGTTCTAAGCGGGTGTGCTTTTAAAGAACCCCTGTCACCTTCAGCAAACTTCTCAAGCCATTTATTTTTAAAGGACTTCTATGAACACAAGCCAGCCAGCCTCAGTAGCAGTGTGTTCCCATCATTGCTGCGAATTGCATGCTTAGGCCTTCCCCATTTCCCTCCTTATTCAGCACTCAGAGCTGTGCCTATGACGGGTCTGTGGCCTCTAGGGTTCCAGCCTCCATGCAAGCGACAGGACCCTGAGCAGTTTCATCTGCGCTAAAACTGCAACTATTTGGCGCCCTGCAAGTGCGGACAAGGACGGGAAAGGACCTTGTTCCTCACAGTCTGACAAGAGTCGCCATACATGCAGCCAGCCCAGAGCCGCTCAGCCCATTCTGAGGAAGCTTGCCTGAGGCTGCTTGTCATGTTCCCTTTCTCCCCTCATCTTCTGTGGCTGATGGAGGTGCAAGGAAGAGGCACCGATGCTCAAACAAGATACTTTTGCTCTTAATCAATATCTAAAGAAACTCCAGTTAGAGGTTTTGGGAATTTCTCTGGAATCATGAACTTAACCCAAACCTTCCTACTTCTCCCATCAACATACCTTCCCAGCATCGCAGAGAAACAAAAATAATCAAACAGACCACAAAAATTCTCCTGAAAAAAAAGTAGATAATAAAAGCATCTGTGATTTTTGGAAAGTTAATTTGAGTCTCACTAATAAGGGAAAGAACAGGAGAAAGAGAGAAAATAATAGATACCAAAGGGGAACATATGGGTGTGGGCTTCTTTTGCATTTTATGTGAACATATGTTCTGACTGTGGATACCATGCCGTCTCCCCTGAGGAATTTGGAGGAATACCATTACATTGTCAGTAAAGAGCTCACAATTGTTCCCTGGAAATAGAAGGGAACCTTGGCTCTCTGTCCCTCCCAGGGCTTACTACAATGTGGACACTCCATCCCACAGCTGACCTGCACCAGAAACAACTCTTAACCCCATTGAAGGGATATGGGGGAAATTTCCCCATCACGTTTTGAGAGGGAGGCAATCACTGCCCTTCC
This sequence comes from Myotis davidii, assembly GCF_000327345.1. Taxonomy (NCBI): domain Eukaryota; kingdom Metazoa; phylum Chordata; class Mammalia; order Chiroptera; family Vespertilionidae; genus Myotis; species Myotis davidii. Next base: position 597,802 of record NW_006287901.1, on the reverse strand, counting down.
ACAGTCATCACTGGTACCCTGCACAGGACACTCATGTCAAACAACTCAGCATTGTGGTTGTTTGTCCATGATTCACTGCCCTTTGCTGGGTCTTAGGAACATGCAGGGCAGAGACCACATCTTATATTATGTGTGAGTTTTGACAACTAACCAAATTTCACTATGCTTCAGCTTTTACCACCTGTCAAATAGAGATAAGAGAGTAAACTGTGTAGGGCTATTGTAAGAATGCAATGTGTTCATACTTATAAAGCATCCTATATAATAAAAACCTAATTTTCAAGTGAACTGAATGGCAGAAGGATCGGTCGGCAGGGGGCAGGGTTGGTGCACGGGCAGTGCCATGCCAGTCAAGGTGGGTGCCAGTGGGCAGAGGGAGTGGACAGCAATCGGGTGGCGGGGGGGCGGCGGAAGTGGTGGAGGGAGGCCACCAGCAGCAGCAGCAGCGATTGGCCTGGGGGAGCAGGCCTAAGCTGTCAGTCGGACATCCCCCGAGGGCTCCTGGACTGAGAGAGGTGTAGGCCAGGCTGAGGGACGCCCCCTCCCCCGTAAGTGCATGGATTTTCATAAACCAGGCCTCTAGTTTAGAATAATAAAGATTAGCAGTGATTGTTACTACAACATTTTTTTTCAAGAGTGGGGAAGAGAGAATTAATTTTTCAAGTGAATGTATGAATAAATGATATTTTAAAATTAATATGGATCCTAACCAAATTCTTGCTTCTTCTCAGAGAAAGATCCGTAAATGGCACATGAATTCAAGAGACTGTGCTTTATGGGAAATAGTCTGAAAAATGAGGGAAAGAAAAATATGGGGATAACCATATCAGTGTTTGCGGGTAAAGGCCAGGGAATAGGAAAGGAAGGAAAACTTGCAGATCTCCCAACACAAGAATGTAAACTGCGTGGTGAGTAGTCAAACCTTCCAAAATGCAGGCCCGCTGCCCAGTGTCCACCCCATAGGCTCTTCCATTGCATACCCCGGTTCTTAGGAATGCAACTTTATCCACATTGCACTGTATTATATATGATGTGTCTTTGTCACGTGCATCTTTTAATTTGCTTCCCACACCAAGGCATCCAAATCCCCTTTGCTATTCCTTCCACCTCCCCACGGCCTCTCTCTGTTCGGTCTTCATTTCCCATTAGTCTCCCTGACGCTGCCAGCAGACCATTCCAAATCCTCCAGTGGCCCAGGACAAAAGCTGCGCAGATTTGGGGAGAGCTGGCACTGGGAACTCTAACAGCACCGTCATCCTGTCCCAGCGGGATGGTGGTCGTTTCTCTCGGGGAACCAGGGGTAGAAAAGGGGGGGAGGTAAAAAAAGAAAAGAAAGACTGAAGGCAGAAACAGAGGGAAGACAAAATAAGCCATTGAAATCAAAAAAGAAATGCATGAGTGAGATTTCTATCAGGAAACACGGTAGGGGGCAACAGGGTGGGAGTGGGGAGAAAAAAAAACACACAAAAGAGCAAACATGTGCAGGGTGGTAAAAGACAAACCACACAAAAGTCCTTTCCAGGGTAAAACCAGGGAGGAGGGAGCGGGTTAAAAAGATGGTTGAAAGGAGTTGAAAAGCAGGAACCGCTGGGGGGATTCTCAGCTGGAATCCCTCTGCATCTTCCTTTCCCCACCCTGTCCCTTCCTCCTCCTCTTTTCAACCCTCCAAATGCCCAAATTCCAGCTTTTCATAAAGGAAAGCAGCATGTTGTGAATTTGAGACAAGAAGTCCCAAAGAAGATGCAGGAGGAAAAAATTCAAGACTCCTGCGGTTTTTCAGAACGTAGCGCACATCACATGCCCCCAGGCCCCAGCCCGGTTTAAAAAGAGTCCTTAGAAGAGAAATACATTGCTGAATGTGGTGGCTGGGAGCATAATCTCCCTGAATCCTCTTCAGGGGCTGTCCTCCTGACGGGGGACCCCACGGCTCACCATAAATATCCAATGAAGAAGACACAGCAGAGGGGACAGAAAGGACAAGTAAGCAAACAGGCCACATACAATTTCCATCATGTGCCTTGACAAGAAAGGGCCCCTGATTTCTCAGAAGCCTTGTCATTAAAGGCATCTTTATGGTCAGGTTTTTTACAAACAAACAAACTGTTTTTAGGATTTAAAACTCATATGAAGCCACAGGAAAGACTTGACCCAAATGAAAAACAAAAAAACCACTAAAACTTTAAGAGAGATTCAGGCTTCAAGACTAGGAGGAGTGTTCCTCTTTATCTTTAGCACAGTGTAAAATCTTTCTTTGCTTTTAAAAGAAGTTTATGTGAATTCAAACTGCTCAGACCCCTCTATAGAACACAGAAAGGGACAGGCTGTCCATGTACTTATCTCTGACTTCAGGAGCAGGATAATTTAAAGGGGTTTCTATCATTTATCATAGATGAGTCGTTCTGCAAAGATGGTTTTCCCCGAATATACAGGTTAATACAGATTGTATCAGTAACTAAAAATATTAAAACAAACAACAATAAAAATAGACGAGCTGAAGTGCGTAGCTGTTAAGGAACCTGGTGAATTAGGCTGATTATGTCCAAAGGTCCATCAGAGATCCTGGTGAAGCAGGGAGGGTATAAGACATGACCATGGGAACTGTTTGCCTGTGAGTGACGTTGGGGTGATTACAGGAATCTGAAGTTTTTTCTCATGAGCATCACTAGTAAACAACTTGTTTAGAAAATCTAACCAAGAGAACTGGAAAAATAAGCTCTCTCCCCGAAGGAATTAATAAATTCCTTGGTGTCCTTCAGTTTTGATAGAGAGCTGCATCCTGTGATACAATCTTTGCAGCAGATACTGGAGGTGGAAGAGAAACTCCCTAAGTATCTAATGCCAGGCTTTGGACAAAGCAGTGAGACTGACATGCTAGCTGGACTTCATGCAGGCAAAGCATGTGTGTACCTATTTCTCATTGGGCTTAGGAACTCCAACCCCTATGAGTGTGGGCTACAATGGGAAGAGTATTAGAGAAATATCATCTCAAGCCTCATCACTCATGCCCCTGGGAAGACTCAACTGAGGAGCGGGTTTTCGTTTGTTTTTAGTGTATGCATCAAATATTGCATGGGACATACCTATGCTAAAAAGGGGAGAAACTTGTTTAAGAACTTGTGATGTTAAAGAACTGTTATTGCTAAGCAACCTTAGGACCCAGAACCAAGGGAAATATAAAAGCTGAGCTCCAAGGATTTCAGGTAGATCAGTAGTTCAGGACATTGAGAAGGTAGGGTCATCATTTCCAGGTGAAGAAGATGGAGAGCAGGGGAGGGTGGTAGATTAAATTCTGACACAATTGATTTGTAGCTCCTTCCATGAAGCAGTGGGCTCTATTCCCCCCCTCTCTTTGTCGGGACCAGCTCTATGACTTGTTTTGACTAACAGAATGCTGCAGAGGATACAGAACTTTCCAGTCCGGCCTCAAGGTGTCCGGAAGCTCTCATTCTCTCCTCCTGAAACCCTAGGACCATCGTGTTGTGAAGAAGCCTGAGATGAAAAACCAGGTACAGAGAAAGACTCAGGTGTCCTGGCCATTCCAGCCACCCCAACTGAGAGCCCCAAACATGTGACAGGGTCTGTCTCTTCTGTACAGATTCAGTCAAAATTGTAGCTGGTTACAGCCTCGTGAGTGAGAGACCCAGGGAGACGCCCACAGGTAACGGATACAGAGAAGAACCTGGAAGTAGGGGAAGTGCTAGTTCTTCCGGAGAGGTAAAGGAAAAGAGAGGGATAGAGGGTTCCTAACCTGTGTTATCACTCAACTAGGTCTCAGTGGCTCACCTAACTCCAGAGAGGGCACGTAAGTATGGAGTAGCCTAAGGATGCGAACAAGCACTCAGTCTCATTGGGTAAAGGGCAAACTAGAAAGAAAGGATTGAGAATGATCAAGAAGACAGCAACTACAGCCAAGCCTGCATGGCTTAGAGGTTGTGTTGATCTATGAACCAGGAGGTCACAGTTTGATTCCCGGGTCTGGGCTCTGGCGGCCTATGGATGATTTTCTCTCATCAATGATGTTTCTATTTCTCTCCCCCTCTCCCTTTCTCTCTGAAATTTATATTAAAAAAAGGAAGAAAATGAAAAACAAAAACAAAAACAAGATGGCAACCTTACAAGACCCTTGTAAAAAAAAATGAAAAAAATAATAAGATGGCAACCTTACAAGACCTTTATAAAGATTCGATGATGTATTTAGTATAAGCATCTGGCAAAGAAGTGTGCTTGATAATGGTAACTGTGTTTTGTCTGCCTATATCGCCACCATCTTCTTTCCCCTAGTCCCCTATGCAACTGTTTTAAATTTAATTATGCCTATGATGATGATTTTTTTTTTCTTTAGCCTGCAATTGCTTGAAAACAGTGACTGTATTTTATTTGTATGTGTGTACTGGTCTACAACATGTAGTTCTTACTAGGCACTCCACAAATATTTGTTGAATGATTAACTGAATGAATGAATGAATGAAATAAGCTGTTTGCTAAATTGAATTAAAAGAAGAGCAGGAACGAGTGTGACTATCTACTATGCTTTCTATTTACAGCCCAAATTTGGATGCAAAGTGGGTTGGCCACAGGCTCACTGCTAGGGCTCACAGCAAAGCTTCCAGGACCTCTCAGAGCTAAAGACTATTCCACTCTCTCCTGTGAAAACAGTCAAGCCAGGCAGATCTCACCCCCCGCCTCCCTTATTCCTATTCTTTGTCCTAGAAACACTATAAACAAGGAAAGCTGTTACGAATGGTCAAGATGTGGTATTCAGCACATGTGTGTATGCCTCTGAAGGGCTTTTAGAGGAAGATGCTAAAAACTACAAGCTGCTTCCAGCAAATGATATAGCATCAAATTAGAGATGCAGGAGGAAGCTGCCCAGGAGGTGAGCATGTCCTGCCGCAGAGGACGTGAGGCTACCAGACGTTTCTGAGAGAATGAAGTGTGACTTGAGTTGAAAAGATGAGATTCAAAGAGCAAAACATAAATAAAAGACTAGAAAGACAGGATAAATACTCTCATTAATCCTGAGAATGATTGGCTACAAATATAGATTAGATACTTGTCCCAACCAGTTAACTTCCCAAAACATAAAAGATCTTCCCCAAACAATAAAGCATATTATCCAGGCTGCATTGGTTTTTGTACATTATTTTTTTAATGAATACGCCCCCAAGTACCCTGTAATGATCTTGATATGAAAATTATTTCTACTCATTGACTGGCTAAGGGTACCCCATGGCTGAGTGGTCTACTACAATCCCGCTGTCTCAAATAATCCGAGAGTCATCTAGAAGTTGGAGAGCATTTCCACCATTCTGAAGCTGGCCTGGGTGGAAGTCAACTTACTAATTCAATCTGTTTGCTGGGTAAGTGATCTTGTGCCTACTCACCGTGATCAAGGATATATTTCACAATTTCCCCGTTGCCGGTTTTAGCTGCGTGGTGAAGGAGTGAACAGTGGTCTGGTCCCTGAATTAGCAGACTGCCTCCATTTTTATAGCTTTCTATTAGCTGAAAAAGAGACAGATAAAAAGAAGCTCAGACAGAGGCCGGAACAAGAGAAACAGCTCACTGGTGATAAAATAAGAACAATGCAGCAAACCACAAATATTTCTAGCCTCAGAGGACACAGAAACGTCAGAGAGATGAAGTAATCTTCCTCGATTGTGTGATAACTCAAATAGATGGCCAGTGTCTCACTAACTCCTGAGAGGGCATATAGGTGTTGAACATCCTAAGAAACTGAAATATACTGAATCACTTATATATTTTCCTGTGTGTGTTTTTTTTCTTTTTTTTTCTTGTCTGGGCACTGGTGCCTGTAACAAGGGAATGGAGGGTGGAGAAGAGAATAAGTTTCCCTACTTTGGCTCAGCTTTTTCTTGAGCGAAAGAATAATTATAGGCAGGATTAGTGTGGTGTCTGGTAGGTAACTCCTTTCCTGTCCCTCAGTTTTTGTTTAATCTCTAATAAACCTAGCTCCATAGAAGCGCCTTCCCATTTCCCTGTGAGAGATCACTGCACGCGAGCACACAGCATACACACACGCACACACAGGTATAGCTCCCTTCTTCATCCAGTTCTGCAGCCCAGCCGGTATGCATTCTGTTAATCACCCAACACCTACTCAACAAGGCTAGAGGTGATCTGCAGGATGAGAAACAGATTCAGAGAAAATAGTAGTAGAAACTCAAAATATCTCAAATATGAAACAGACTAGGGGAAAAAACAGATTTTGCATCTTGAGAATAAGGTAGCTAATGAGGACACAGTCTAAGTTTATGAAATATTAAACATTATAGAAAGTGTAAATGGGTCCCTAGTCTCTAAACTATGATATATCAGGATAAGAAGAGCCTTTGGATCTTCTAAAATGTAGTTTTAGGACAAATGCCAAACAAATAACCCAGCAGGCAATAAGCAAAAGGAATGTGTCTACCACCAAGAAGTTAGATGGCACATTATAAAAAAAATCAACATCTCCTACGGTTCAAAGTTCAACCTTCTATTCAGATGCAGCCATAGCACTGCCAAGTATCAGATGCCAAGGAAGCAGATGAAGACACACAGCCACTGGCCTCAGAGACCTCACAGTCCATGGGAGAGACAGATGTGGAAAGAATTATACCGGAATGGGGAGGACCATGATGGGCTACCATGGAGCACCAGGAAAGCATGAAGTGGGGGATGGAAGACTTCCTAGGAAATAGATTCAAAAAAGAGTAGTTGAATGGAAATCAGGAACTTTCACCCTACACCAGGGCAGTAGGAAGAAGTAGCTAATAGTTTTCCGGTTAAGAGAAAACGAAGAGAATCCTGTTTTGTTTCACTGCATTGTCTCACAGTGACAGTCCCTTACCGGGAACAGGTCCACAAGGGATTCGGCTCAACCGAGTAGCACAGACCCAATCCATCAGCTGCCTTGATTCTGCCTTTCTGTGGTGTTTTTAGACACTGAGCAGTAAGTTAGTCCATGGGTACCTCATGCAGCCCAGCTGCTCAAGACAGCTTTCCCACTGGGATGGCTCCTGGGGTCTTTTGTTTTCTGCTCATTTGTGCATTCTCTCTCTCTCTCTCTCTTTCTCTCTCTATCAGCCAGTTTAATATTTATTTTGCTTTCTACATGGAATAGGAAAATGAAAGAAAATGGAGAAGAAAAAATGGGAGAAGAAAAATACGAGAAAAAAAGTAAGAAAGAAAAAGAAAAGAGTAAAAAAAACCCCACCTAATTCCCCTGTATTTCATCTCTCCGTAAACAAGGTATTCTTGCATTCTTTCTTAGCCATTTTGGAAATAATTGGAATAGAGAATGTAATAAGACAACTGACTGAATATAGTTATTTCCTATATCTCAAATAATTCTCTATTAAGTACAAAATATTGTGGCGATATACCCACAGACCTGGAAAATTCATTGCCTAGACTAAAATCACATACAAAATAAAATGAAAAGGTTTCAAATGCACTATTTCCAGGGTTACATGTTGAAAGATGACTGTTTATCAAGATGCTAGCAACTGTCTCACCGTTTTCTGCTAGTGACCTGTTAAAAATGGAGCAGAGGGCCAGGCTGTTACAGCCCAGTGGTTGAAGCATCGACCTATGAGCCAGGAGGTCAAGGTTTGATTCCCTGTCAGGACACGTGCTCCGGGTGCGGGCTTGATCCCCAGTAGGGGGCGTGCAGCAGGCAGCCGATCATTCTCTCTCATTGATATTTCTATCCTTCTCCCTTCCTCTTTCTCTAAAATCAATAAAAACCTATTTTAAAAAATAAATGGAGCACAGAGTGTCTCAGTTTATTTGACAGTTGTGCCTCAGAAGAAACTGTGTTCAATGGCAGTGCTTCTCAGCTTTCTTTAAGGCTTTTGGTTTCTGGATCTGCAATGGCACCACAGGCTGGTGAGGAAGGCATAGCCTGGGCCCTTAGGGAGCTGCCCATATTACAGAGCTGATCAATGGCAGTGTGGGCTTTACAAGGATAGATGGGCAGGCATAAGTCCCAAGGCCTGAAAAGGATATGGGACCAACTATAGCTTTTAGAATAGTTATAAACTGTATTATACGTTATAACAAATATTTACATTTCTACAATGTCTAGCTCTTAAAAATACACAGACTAACACTATGCTAATAAAATAGCCAACACTTTAGAGTCCTTTCTATGTAATAGGAATAGTCAAGAGCTTTACTTGTTTTATTACATTTGATCCTCACAAAGTGAAGAGAGAGACAATACTATTATTCCATTTTAGAGATGATGAAAGTGAGGTACAAAGATAAACAGTTGTTCAAAATCATGCATATAGGAAATGGCAGGGCTGAGATCTGAACCCTGGCGGTCTGACTTCAGAATTGGCATTCACTCTAGAGGCAGTGGTGGACACTTCCTTCCCTCTAAATTAAAATTCACCAGAAAGCAAAAGAACAAATTGAACTGTTTTGGTTTACCATGATTCCCAAAATACAAAACTGTAATAATGTTGGAAGACATAGGCTCTGGCCTGAGGAATGTATTTCTGGTTGTTGACCAGATAATTCTTACACTTGCATTTATTTCAAGACCTGTCTAAAAAGAAATCTTTAAACTTCCAATATCAGCTTTCAGAGAAGAGGAATTCTGGGCACTGTGAGCAGTGTGTCCTGGGGACATGCAGTCCATTTTTACTCGTGAAGGCAAATTGCATGGTTATCTTACAGAAACCTTTTGCTGTTAAGAAGCATGGAGATGCTGGGAGGACTCCCCTAATCCTCTCTGTTTAATTCTCAAAAAAAAAAAAGAAAAGAAAAAAGAAAGAAAAAGCATCCTTCCTCTTTCTACTCAGCCAGCACAGGCAGGGGGTCTGATAAATGACATATGGGTTCATGAAAGTTTGGTGTGAAATGATATTGACTTAAAGTTCTTAAAAATCAGCAAAAAATTTGGTAGTAGGAAGATGGCTTACCTTCATAAGATCACCAGTTATTACTGCCTGCAAAATTGCTGTGAAAGACAAAAGAGAGATGTCTCATTAGTAGAAGACCCTCTCCTTAAAATACTAAAAAGGTCTGGATCCATATTTTGCATACATTGTCTACAGTGGAGGCAGGGACCAGGGAAGGAGAAACATGCCAAAGGTTGAATCTTGGAATAGACTAAGGTCTTCTTTGCAGCCCTTCCCTACCTGGGCCCCATCCCCTGTATAATTCTAGAGCCTACCAGAGTCCCCGCTGGCCCTGGTACAACAAAGAGAACATGAAATTTGGAGTCACACAGATTGGGTTCAGATCTTAACTCTGACACAAGCTGTGGAACACTGAGTGAACCATTTAACCCCTCTGAACCTCAGTTTCCACATCTGTAAAACAGCAAGTCTAAATTTTGTAGGAATCCTGAAGGTATCAACTAAATCATATAAACATTTCTAACTCTTCCACTGATGCCTAATTATCATTGTTTTTCCCCCCTCTTTCCATTTCCTTCCACTCTGTCGTCCTCTTGGGGTTCAAAAAATCACCAGTAATTTGTTGGTGTGTTTTGTAATGATAAATAAATACCCACTGCTATGGAAATAAAGGGGACTAGAGAGAGTGAAGAGGAACCACATATATTTTAATTATGTTTTGAAGAAAATAGTCATGTGTTAAGCATCTAATTCAATGGTGACTCTTACAGAAAGAATTCTAAAAGTCTTGGTTAACCTAAACTAATTGTCCTTGGAGGAAAAAGAGAAGAGTATGTGCATGTCATGTGGGGTGTAGAAGAGGAATGAGAAAATATGACTGATAAAAGAGGAACAGAATATACCTATGTCTAAGGGCAATTATGGTTTCTAGAGGGATTATATGCATTAGGTTGGAAATGGTGGCTTTCGAAATATAAATATCTAAAACTACACCAAGGATAGATTATTTTAGGCTTTAATGTCACAAAAATTTAGAAGAAAATAATGTATTTTTCAAAGTGTCAATTTATTGTTCTTGTTTGAGTCGTCTCCCATTATAGGGTTAGCCAACAACTCAGTATCATGCACCAAAGTACATGGAGCCTTTGACAGGCCCTGAGCAAAGACCTCCAAACTTTCATACGGAGCATTGACGAGCCCTGAGGGACCAGAGGCAAAGGACCGGAGGCATGTTAAACTCATTCACTGGCCCACGACCCAGTGCCTTCCCTCTGATCAAAGCAGAAGCCTTGAAAACCCACGGAAATGGTGAGGGCTGCTTGAACACGGAGGAAGAAGGGAGAAGAAAGAATAGAGGAAAAGCGGGGAACAGGAAAGAGAGGGAAGAATGTTTCCAGAACAAGCTGTAAGCAACGTACTCATTCCATCTCCCTAAGGCACATGCACAATGCTGTGTACATCTCAATGCACAACAGGTAGTTGTTGGACGGGCTAAAAAGATGGCAAAGAGAAAGGCGAAAAGGAGAGAGATAAAAATAAGACAAAAGGAGTTAATAAAATATTAGGTCAAAAGAACCTAAGAAAATGTGTCTCATTCTTCATATTATGGATGGACACTGGGGTTCAGAGTAAAGTGACTCTCTTGGGGCATAGAGCTAGTGGTCGTCTAGTCATCACCATCATGTAGGTCCCTGTGTCCAGTCCAGGTCTCTATCTAGTGCCCTCTGTGACCTCACAATGCAAGGTCTACTAGAGGCGTATAGAAAATAGAAGAAAATAGTCTCTATAGGTTATAAAGCTTATAGTGTTGTGGAAAAGGCACTGGATTGGAGTGTTAATTCTAATATCTGTAATTTACTAGATAAGTTTAACAGCTGTCCTGCTCATCTCTCTGTAGTAGGGATAAAACAAACAAACAAAAAAGCTTTATAAATAGATATGTTATATTACCAGAGGGGTAGCTTTCAGGACTTTTGAGACTATACATGAAAATGGCATGCAAACACTTCAGAAAGGAGCCTAGCAACAGGGTAAAATTGGTGTGTGGAGACACGCAGACATAGCTCTGTTAATACAGTGCCCATCAGGTGAAGGCACAGCTGAAGGGGCCAAAGGGACGCTGTGTAACTCCAAGATGTAAAGCCTACCTCAGAGACAGGGAGGGAGAGGTCAAAGAAAATATTAGTGATTGCAAGTATAAGAAAACAAGTCAGCTTGGACTTTTATGCTACGGGATGCTCTCTTCACTGAAGTAGATTACCCATATTAGGAAAGAATTGAGGTAAGGGAAATTGCCTGAGCGGGCAGTTAATGCAGAGCTGAAACTCACACACACTTGTTCAAAGCAGCATACAGCCTATGGTTTTCAAGATCATATTAAAACCTTTCCCAGAAATTAAAAGAAAAAAAAAGAGAGAAATAGAGAAAAAAAGTAATAAAGGAGAGAGAAAAGAAAAATGAATTCATTAACTTAAAGCACTTGTGTAATAAAATTTGGTGTAAGTAATAAATCAAGACAATGAAGGAATTCCCCAGGACCAAGACTATTTAAGTAAAAAGTGAACGGAAGGAAGGAAGGATGGAAAAAAGGGAGGGGAGGAGAAAGGAAAGGGGGAGGGAGGGAAGGATGGAGGGAAGGAGGGAAGAAGGAAGGAAGAAAGGAAGGAAGGAAGAAAGGGAGAAAGGAAGAAAGGGAGGAAGGAGAAGCTGGGGGGGGGGATTTATTGGCTAACTTTGGAGTTCAATAAGAGTTTCTTAGATGAAGTAAAGCTTAAGCCAACTCTTCCATGATAAGTAGAAGTAATTAGCAAAGGAGGTTTGGAAAATTCTTGCAAAATAAAGGTAGGATATGAACAAAGACCTGGAAGTTACAAGTCATGGTGTCTGAGGGAACCTGCAAAGAGCTGCATGTGAACACATCGGAGGTGGAGAGTGGTCTCAGGCAATGTGCCACAGTCACAGGGACCACTCCAGTGAGCACCATTTATGTCAGGAGAAGGCACTTGGACTTTATCTCAGGGGATGAGATTCTATTGAAGAGTTAAAAGTACATGAATGTTCTTAAGCATGCCAGTATGACTCTGCTCCTCCCCTCCTAGAAACCTGCTCTCAGCTCATGTTCTCCAGATTGCCCACATTATAGCCCCCTTCAGTTTCTACCCCAGACTCATCACAAGCATTGTGATTTATGTCTGTTCATTTCCAACAGCCTCCCAGCTTAAAGTCCACATGAGCAGGTAGAAGATCATATAACAGAATCATAACCACGAATAATTTCCAATTGCACTGGAGATAGAAAGCATGAATATTTATTTTAAGTCAAGCAATACACCCAAGGGTAGCTATTATGCAAACATTATTAAGCACAAGGCACACTTCTCTCTCCTGATTAATGTCCTTCTCCATGAACACTGTTGTTGAAAATTTCCTCTGCATAAAAAAAAGCCTGAATCCATTAGTCGCAACTCCAGATAATAACCTTCTGAAAGATCGAGCTCAAAAAAATAATAATTGAGTTGTTCTGATTATAGTATTATCCCTTATTTCTTGAGCTCTGGGCTTGCCTTCTTGCCTGTCTTAAAACTCCTTTACATTGAAGAAGCAATGCCCCAAGTGCAAAGAAGCAAAAGAAGTCAAATTATTAACGGAACAAAAGGTTGATAAGTAAATGAATAAATTCTGAGTTGTTCTGATTATAGTATTATCCCTTATTATTTCTTGAGCTCTGAGCTTGCCTTCTTGCCTGTCTTAAAACTCCTTTATATTGAAGAAGCAATGCCCCAAGTGCAAAGAAGCAAAAGAAGTCAAATTATTAACGGAACAAAAGGTTGATAAGTAAATGAATAAATTCCTGGACAATTAACATCACATAAACTTCCATAGTAAGACAGAAATGTAAGGGGGTAGAGCACTGAGAACTGTGCCATTTTTAGAGGTTAGAAGATGAATCATTAGTTCACATGAAATGATTTCTTCTTCCGTCAGTGCTATGCCTTCCAATAAATGGCTATCCAGTAAACATCCCGAGGCAGAATACTAGAACTGAGAAGTCAAGATGGCCAGGAAGGAATCTGTTTTCAGTCTCTCTTCCTGAGACCTGGATTCCCCAGAGTCAAGACATCCTCAGACATCCATGCATGGAAGAAAAAAATGGCCTATCCCCTGGAATCAGTGTAGGGACAAACCAGTCCCCGGGGCTGCTGGCTGGCCTGCTCTTGCCATGCCAAACTCTGTCAGGGATGTGGAAATATAACTACAAAATACACACCATCCTCTCAGGGAACTGACATTTTGGCAAGAAATCCAAACTAGGAAGGGATATAGTGTAATTGAATCTAGACTTATACTGACTGGGTTTAAGCCATTAACTAGATATAACCTTGGGTTAGTTACCAAGCTTAAGTCCTCTTATTAGGAAAATGGAGATCAAGTGGGTTCTTTTGAGCCTCTGCCTTGCAAATAAGCTCAAGGAACAGAGAATCTGACCACTACAGTCTGTGTAGAACACCATGGAATGCTGATTTTTTAACCCCAATACACTGAGAAAGCACCATTTTGCATCTGTGAGATGAGGTTAGACGAAGGCCAATTACAGCTCTAGAATTTGGCCTAGGACTACTTCCATAGGGATACTTTACAGCTGTGATTCTTGCTTTGCAGATGAAAATATTTAAGAACAAAACATACACAGAACTTGGCAAAGCCACATATTTGCTTGTGATTCTCAATAAATCAACTAAAATAACTACATTATTATATATCAAATAGAGTTTCAATAAAATAGTCTATTGAAAAATTTTAATCTTTCAGGTTCAGTTACTTTCAAATTTTTAAATAATTTTTTGCCAAATTTCTTCTCCTAATGACAGAAATCACTGGAATCTTTTTTTCTTAATTCTGGGGAAAAAATTAAAAGTAAAAACAAAAACCACTGAACAAAGAGAGGCTTGTGGAGACTCGGGGGGCAAAATCAGTTGACTCACTGGAAATCATAAATATATATCTAACTTTGCCAAGTTCTCCATATATTTTACTCCTAAATATTTTTATCTGCAAAGCAAGAATGACAGCCTAAAATGACCCTTTCAGAAGTTGTCATATTCCACATTCTGCAGCCGTATTTAGCCTTAGGCTAACCCTCTCCATTCATAAATGAGGAAACTGGGCCTTGAGAAGTGACTTGACATTTCCAAGGTCACACAGTTAGAATCCAGCTCATGAAAAAAGGGATTTAGGTTATTTAATTTTATTTTTTGTTTCTTTTCTTTTATTGTTTCTAACCTCTGGCTCACAGTTCTTTCCACCACGCAATTTCTCCTTGGTTTAACTTGGAGCAGGATGGACAAAAGTGAAAACAAATGGCCCCAAATAAACGTTTCATGAATTCATCACATACAAAATGAAGTCAATTTGTGGCTTTCAGTGGCGATTCTATCATGCCAAAGGAGACACTGAATAGTGAGCACACCAGGGCAAATGTTATGTTTACATTTTCCTCGAGCTCAACATGACTGGAGTCTTCATACTTTTCCTTTATTAAATGTTACTTACTGCTTCGCCACCAGAAAGCTGGCACTGACAGCTGCCTAAGCACCCACTTCTGTGACGTTCATATTCTGCATAGATTTTCCATAGCAGATTTATTTCTCTGCTTTATGAGTAGCGTTGGCTACCCACAGTACATGAGCAACAAACTGTGAAGGCTTAGCTCCCCAAAATGAAATTTAAGATAATCATCAAACACAGCAAAGGTAATCTAACACACACACTGTGATTATGCTAATTAGGCATAGATGAGAAACAGTTTGTGAAAATGACTGTAATTAATATTATTTTGCATAGTCATATCAAACAAGTCTAAGATGAGGTGAGAAAAAGGAGCATTTAAATATTTCTAAAGACTTCTGCATTTTAATGAAGGCCTAGAGGAGGTTTTGAAAGTTGATAATAAGATATGTGTCAAGTTATTTGTTAATAACAATAGGTTAAAATTTGGAGAGTTTTTTTATAATATAGAAAAGTTCCAAGATTATTCTTATAATAACAAACACATTTGTATCGGTTCTCTGTTAGCAAACCATCCCAAAACAGAGATATTTAAAACAACAATGATTTATTTTTATCAAAAATGTGCAATTTGGGCTGGATTCAGCAGAAACAGTTTGTCTCTGTTCCACCTGGCATCAGCTGGGGCAGCTGAAAGCTGAGAGATCCACTTTCAAAATGGTAACTGAGTGCTGGCTTCAGCTGGGAGTTTTGGTTCCTCTTGTGTGGGTTTCCTCCTGAAATGGTGGCTGAGTTTCAAAAGCAACCTTCATAAGGAGAGCCTAATGGAAGTCATGTTGCCTTGGAAATCACATGGTATCACTTCTGCTGTCATCTCAACTTTGCTCACATTCAGGAGAGAGGACGTAGACCCCATATCTTAATGGAAAGAATGTAAGTCATTTT
>NW_006287901.1:579821-582457 GCF_000327345.1 Myotis davidii | reverse complement strand
GAGTGTCAAAGTCATATTGAAGAAGACTGTGGGATGGATGATAAGGCGATGGCCCTTTGGGGAAAATACAATCTGTCTCATCACACCTGTGCATTGTGATGTCCATTGAGTCAGAGGATTTGCTGACTTCCAGGGAGCAATGGGAAAAGGCCTTTGCTACCTGTGCCACTGTAAGAGCGTGTTTTGCATACAATATCATCTGTTTTGTGTCCTGAGTATCTCAGCAGAAAAATAAAAGAGGCTGAGAACTGCTCACCTGAAGGACCAGCTATTTGCAGCAGGAAGAAGAAAGGTAATAAGAAGACCAGGCAGACAGACAATTGTTTGTAGAATTGAATTAGGAATTCTATCTAAGAGAGCTCAATCCAGAATCTCCATTTAATAATCAGATGTGAGAGAAGAGACTGCTTGGCTGGAGGAGGCAGGAGAGGAGGGAAGAATCACTTACTGAACTCTAGTCCTTTATCCCTCACACTCAGCCTACCAGCTTCCCCTCCTTCGCCGAAATATGGAGGATGCAGAGCACACATCTGACAGATCTCATTATCCTCTTATCATCATTGGGATTAATCCATCAGTGGCAACTAAAAGGCCATTCAATGCGGCAGAGGTCTAATATTCAAACACCACCTGTGCCAAATCTCTCTTAAAGTATAACCATAGATGGGAGACAAGACATAAATAGGTTTTGCTTCTGTCTAATGACAGTTAATCCTCCACTTCAATTAGTCCCTGCTAAGTGAATGCATGAATGTATATGGGTTCTTTCCATCTGCCGCAGAAATCCTTTTGAAGCTACTATTAGCATGGAAGAGGTTTCCTGTTTGGAGAAAAAACAAACAGCTCCCGTCCACTCTTCCTTCCTGGCAGAAAAACTCCACCTTGCTGCCAGAGGCCCCGGACAGTTCCCTTCCGAAACAGTCCGTTCCCCTTCCCTTATTCACCCCTGGAATTGGCGAGAAACAGTGCAGGGACCAGATGTCTCTCCCCAAATCCCATTTGTTTATGTGTTGTTGTGAAATTGTTCTTTGGTTGTTTCACATACCCAAGTCCCATCACTGCCATTAAGCCACAAGCACGAGAACCGGGATTTGATTGATTATTTTTTCTTTGTTTTATCCAGACTTCATCCTTCACTGAAAACTTCTTAGTACAGGAAGTATGTGAAGTACTTAATAAATACTTGGTAGATACTGGTGGCCTGGTGATTCAACTAGCTGTCATTTCAATATTCTTTGAACCCTGGATCAAGGAAGATGTTCCAGGAGGTAAAAGGGACCCACTTGACTGGTCCCTTCTGAACCTAGTCATCAATTTTGGGGTTGGAAATGTTTTAAAATCTTTTTGGTATCTTGCTCTAACCGGTTTGGCTCAGTGAATAGAGTGTTGGCCTGCGGACTGAAGGGTCCCAGGTTCGATTCCTGTCAAGGGCATGTACCTGGGTTGCAGGCACATCCCTAGCAGGGAGTGTGCAGGAGCAGCTGATCGATGTTTCTCTCTCATCGATGTTTCTAACTCTCTCTCTCTCTCCTTTCATCTCTGTAAAAAATCAATAAAATATATTTAAAAAATAAAATAAAATAAAATCTCTTTGGTATCTAATGGTGCTTATCAGATGCACTGAAATACCATTGCAAATATCTCAACAGACCAGAACTGCTTATATTACCCATCAAACCAGAGTCCTATACTAAGCAATAATGCATGTTACTTCCTAGAACATCAGTAGCAGCTTGGATCAGTGTGACAACAATTTTATGGATTAATTTTTTTTTTTTTGAGCATTAGGTAAGTGAAGACAGGTTCACAGGTTCAGAGGCCAATTGGATTCACATTCTTCCGCTGTCACAGTATGTTACTTTCATCCAGTTCTGTAAAATTTGTGCCAATAGTCAGAGAGGGACCAGAAAGGTTGGGGAATATATCTTCTTAAGAATCTATACAATTGAAGAGAAACCAAGATGGCGGCATAGGTAAACATTTGAAATTGCTGCCTCGCACAACCACTTCAAAAATACAACTAAAAGACAAAACGGACATCATCCAGAACCACAGGAAGGCTGGCTGAGTGGAAATTCTACAACTAGAAGGAAAGAGAAAAGCACACTGAGACTCAGAGGAGGTACAGAAGTGCAGAGGTACGGAGGCGCACGTGGAAAGGGCTGGCAACTGAGGACGCGGTTGTCTTTTTCAATTGGGAGGGAGTCTCAAGCTCCCAATGGCTCTGAACGCCAGTTCCAGGTGATTCTCTGGGAACCCAGACTCATACGGGGAGAAACTGGACTGTCTGGCATTGGTCGGAACTCGAGGGTGGCTTTCTCTCAGAGGTGCTTGCGGCGATTACTGGGACACTGAGACAAGGGGCCTCTTAGGGCAGGGCTGAGGATCAGCCATAGCTGTTTGCTCCACCTGTTGATTACCTGAGACCCTGCCCCACGCAAGCTGTGCGCAGAGGCTTTTGCATATGAAAGATCTGGCCCTTTGCAATCTGAAAATTACCTAACAAACTGCAGCTGGGTCAGAGAGACCCAGATCATCCAAAAGAAGGCCCAAGGCCCCACAGCAGCTTGCATTGCTTCACAGCTGGGCCTCATCTGGGCACCTCCAAATCCCCAACAAAGAAGGGGAATCTGCAG
>NW_006287901.1:568786-578468 GCF_000327345.1 Myotis davidii | reverse complement strand
TAAGGGCAGAGAGTGGGGTGGGATCCAGGAGGAGGGGAGCTATGAGGGGAAAAAAGAGGAACAACTGTAGTAATCTGAACAATAAAGATTTAATTTAAACAAACAAAAAAAAAGAATCTATACAACTGCCCTGGCCAGGGTAGCTCAATTGGTTAGAACATCGTGTGTTTTTCAATTGAAGAATCAATCAATGAATGCATAAATAAAGTAGAATAACAAATAAATCTCTCTCTCTCTCTCCCTCTCTCTCTCTCTCTCTCTCTCTCTCATCAATTTAAAAAAAAAAAATTTTAATCCTCACCCGAGGATATTTTTCCATTGATTTTAGAGAGAGTGGAAGAGAGAGGGAACGACAGAGAGAAATATCAGTGTGATAGAAACACACCAATTGGTTGCCTCCTGCACGAGCCCTGACCAGGGCCCAGGCTAGGCGAAGTACATGCCCCTGACGGGAATAGAACCCAGACCCGTAGGTCCCCAGGCCAACATTTTATCCACTGAGCCAAACCAGCTAGGGCCAATTTAAAAATTTTTTTAAAAACTATCTATACAACTCAATATTAATGTTTGCCATAGCAATGCTGTATTATCAACTTTGGATATAGTAGGTCAACATTTTTTTTACATAGTACTACCTTCAAAAGTAATATCCAACTATTCCCTTAAAACTCAAAAAATATAAATTTATTTTTAGCATCAATATTACAGAATTCCTTCAGCTATTTTTGTTCAATAAATGTTAAGCTTCCACCCTCAGGGAGGATTTTTCATATTTGTAAAAGTTTTCAAATCTGACTACACCTTACTAAAATTCATGAACCCAAAACAATTATAGTACACCTAACACTCTTTGTCCTTCTTAACCTTTGAATCAAGTAATACCTATTAAAATGCTTATTGCATTGAAAACTACTTCAGCAATGTAAGAGATTTTAAAACAAAATTCAAGAATTCTCTCAAGGCCCTTTGTCCCCAGATTGTTGAGAGAATGTCATTGAGATCAACCAACTTTGTTTATTTCTGTTTTCCTGGCCTTTGGATGATAAAGCTCTAATCCTGAGAGGGTAAGAGAAGTAGAAGAACCAATAAATAAGGCCTTTGTGAGCCTCACAGATGAGCGGAAGGTACCAAGTCAGGGCCTTAGCACCTCATGACTTTCCTGGCGGATCTTAGAGATAGCATCAGGGCATCTGGCTGCATCCCTTCCCTCAAGGTCAGGCCGCATCCTTCCTGTGACAGGTCCCTGGCACTCATTTGATGTATTTAACAGTGTCCTTCAGGACCTCTAAAAGGAACTTAGGTTGGAAAAGTGTGCTCATGTGTCCCTCAGTGATAGCTGTGCACAGAACTGATGCGGCCTGAAAGTGATGGATGGTGACTGGTTTTAACCAAACATCAAGACTGTATGGGAAATGGTGTTTAAGGCCGGGATTCCAAGTACAAATAAATGTGTTCTGGAGCTTAAGAGATGATTGCTGTGTGGGTCATCCGGCTCCAGGTGCACATGAAGCACCTTATCATCACCCAGCAGCACCCTGACCACTCAGTGACCTGACGGCCTTTTTCACCGAGAAGAACAGATTTAGCCAAAAACTAAACTGGAACAAAAGTAAAGCGAAGAAGGAGTTCATAGAGCAAAGGTCCCTTTCAGAGACATACGCCAGCAAAATGCCCATCTAGCAAAAAGTGTACAATTTAAAATAAAGGTAAAACTGTAGAGCCGGCTTTCACTCATAAGTGTAAATATAGATGGGATAATTTGTATTTGCAACTCAGTTATAATAGGACACTAATTTTGAATCTTCCCTATAATATCAGCATATGACAGATATTAACTGAAATGTAGAAAAAGTAAGCATTTTATTTCATTGACATGAAAAGTCTTTCGCTTCAATGCTATGCTAAATTGACTACGCAATAACACCTTAGAAGCAAGAATCAGAAAGTAAATGGTTAGTTCAGAAGCTTGCTCAAAAGATCCAAAATAGAATAGGTTTCAGTATATGAATAAAACCTTAATGATATTTATTACAGAGCAGATTTTACTGTCCAGTTGCTGTGAAGAGAAATAAAGTGAAGATAAAATCTTCATTCTCTGTAGTAATGCATACACTCTTTTTTTACATTTATTTTAGAGAAAGAGAGAGAGAAACATCGATTTGTTGTTCCACTTATGTATGTATTCATTGGTTGATTCTTGTACGTGCCCTGACCGGGGATCAAACGGACATCCTTAGCATATCGGGCTGATGCTCTAACCAACTGAGCTGCCCGGCCAAGGGGTGATGCATATACTCATAAGCAAGAAAAGTATGAGTCTCTATAAAGTCAGACATGAGTATTTATACATCCAAATGTAGCCCCTGGTTGCCTAAGAAATAGGGAAATGGATTGAGAGATTCCCTAGGGAAGTTGCAAGATATTTTTCATAAGGGGAAGATGAGCATTGACAGAACAGATGGGACCAGCCAGCGGAGAGGCATGGAGGAAGAAGTGATAAGAGAGAGAGAGAAACATTGATTTGAGAGAGAAATAGTGATCAGTTACCTCCAATACCCACCCTGACTGGGGGGTCAAACCCACAACCTAGGTATGTTCCCTTGTCTGGGAATCAAACCTGCAACCTTTTGGTGTATAGGATGATGCTCCAATTAACGGAGCCACTCACCCAGGGCGACTTTTTTTTTTTAATGTCAATGAAAATCTCACTCAGCAACCAGCAACTCCATTTTCAGAATATAACCTTAGCCAAGACTATCCCCCTCTTCCTCAAAGATAAAAGGAGCTTAAAGAAAGGAAGGATCACTGGGAAATCAGATGCTCAAAGAATGGCTTTGTGGGGTGGGGGGTGGGGGCACACTTTCCGAGAATGAGAGGAAGCCCACAGGGTTAATCAGGGTAGAGATGAGGAGCAGACAGAGGCGCGGTCACAGAAACAGCCAGCAGCCGCTGAAACAGTATGGCTCAAATGACCTTTTTGCTTTCTTGTAAAACACCACTCTCAGTTGTTTTTGCAGTGGCTGACATAATTACCTTCACGGACCAGGGTGAAAGGGAGTATGGAAATGTCACCAGACTAAGCAATATTGAGTGGGTTCCGGCTGATTACAAATCCCCTTTTCAAGAAACCACGGGGCTTCGCCTTGTCAGGAGAAAAGGTGGCCGCTGCATAATGAAACAGCTATGCGCTTGTTACTCGCTGAAAAAAGCCCCAGTGTGAGAGCGGCCTGCAGCATCGACGCACCTGCCAGGCTGATTCCCTTTCTTTTCAGGGAGTGGGCCCGTGGTGAGAGGTGGAAATAGCGGCGCTGCCCGTCATCACCAGCAGAAAAAGCACACGGACACTCATCTGCAGGAATCCACGCACTTGCTCCAGGCAGAGCATGGCATAGGTGTCTCCCAAATACCTTTCCAAAACTGAAGATGGCATTTTGGGGTTCTCCTTGTGTGTGTCATCGCCCGGTCTTCCTTCCCGACTCAGAGGCCTTAGAAGGCCGCCAGCCCAGCCTGAGAAGTGGCCTGCCTCATTACCCAGCCCACGAAGGACGGAGCTGCCAGCGGCTGGCTCATCTAACGCCAAGACCAAGGCTCTCATATCTGCCTGACCCCACCATCCAGGCTCAGGCGACCATTTGCCCAGGATGACAGAAGTCACTCCCGGCCCACTTGGGTTGTAACCTGAAGGGATTGTTTTGTTCCAGAAAATTTAGAAAATAATAGATTTGAATAATTTCCTAAGTCAGGATATGTAAGGTCGATTTATAGAAAAATATATTCCCATTTTGGGTATTTGGCATGGAGGGATTTTCTTGCTCTCTCTTGCACTTTTACTGTTCTGCTCAGTCCCTTCCTTTTGTCCACATTTGCAAGCAAAGGAAGTGCCGGCATAGTTTTACCTGCGTGATCTAATATAATCCTCATAGAAAATCTACTAGATATGTACTGTTATTGCATCACCCCCATTTTAAGGATGAAAAAACTGAGGGTCAGTTGAGGTTAAGTCACTTGCTCAAGGCCACACAGCTGGCCCAGGTCAGCCTGGAAGGAGGTGGTTCTATGGCTCTCTCCATGCTGCACACTCTTGTGGCTCTGAAGAGGGGAGGCGCAGTCCACCAGGTTGCAGTCTGGGGAAGGGAAGTGCCAGAGTAGTAACCGCTTCTAAGTGTTCTGTGGGGTCATGTTGATGGGGGAACGAATGTTGTATGAAGCCAAGAAAGTCACATCCTAAAGTTCTGCACAACCAAAGTGACCCAGAAAATGAGGACTGGCCTAGAAAACTAGAAAAAAAGGAAGCGTTTGTTTGACTTGCTAATTCGGCAAGAGCTGGACTGCAGAATATTTTCACAGCTCCATCCAGGACCGCACAGCCTCAGGAGCCGTGGCACACAGCCTGGGCAAACAGAAACACACGGAAACATGCTTCTAGGCGACTAATACAGGTTGAAGGAGCATATCCAGGACTAACCTTCCAGGAACTAGCTGAACAAGTCACAGCACAGCTCAGTATTCTGCAACTCGATTATCATGATAAGAGATGCTTAGGCGAATATCACGATTCAGGGCAGCCAGTCATCAGTGCTACCCAGTTCTTGCCTTAAATAAGCCTGACCTGGGAGTGGAGCACAGCAGGGAAATGTTTTCATTGGATATTAGGGTTTCCCGTTCAATAGAAAACAGACAAATGGAGCCCTGGCCCGAGTGGCTCAGTTGCATGGAGCTTTGTCCCATGCCCTGAAAGGTCAAGGGTTCAATCCCTGGTCAGGGGACATGCCCAGGTTATGGGTTCGATTCCAAGTCAGGGTGCATGCTGGAGGCAACCAATCAATGTTTCACTCTCACATTGATGTTTCTCTCTCTCTCTCTCTCTCTCTCTCTCTCTCTCTCTCATCAATTCAAAAATAAATAATAAATAAAATTACATAGAAAATAAAATAGACAAGTGGAGTTACAATTATCCTCACATAAGAATTATATGGCAATAACTTCAGGGTACCTGCCTAGTGCTTTGATTACACAGGCACTAATATAACCCAGACAGTATCCGTTCATGTAGTAACAATCTTAAATAAACACAGTAAACTTTAAAAAGCGAGCACAATCGAATTCTTCACTTTGCTATCAGAGGTGACTACTTAGGGACCAAGTGAGGCCTTTTCCATTCCCTTCTCAAACACTTATATACAGCATAAGTGACTTATCTGTGGGAATGAAATCTGCAATGAACAGCCTCACTGACAGAGGACCCATGACTTCCCCTCTGAATCGATGACCCTTTCTATCCATCCACGTAAAAGCAAACCCAGAGGTCAGCCTTCCTCCTTCCCTCACCCTTTCCTGTTACCTTCTTCTTATTTTGCAAAGTTTTAAATACTTTCACTTAACTATTCTCTGAGGCCAAAAGGCAATCTAAAGCAAAATTGTAAGTAAATCTTAGTAAATAGCACCCCCCTCACACACACATACCTATAATAAGGCTTCAAAAGATAATTAGATAATTATTACCAACAAAGCATTCCCCAGCGGCCAAATGGATCAAAGGATTATATGGTTACAATCAACAGTGAGAGTTAATAAAGGGGAATGAGAGAGAATGGTAGGGTCAGGACTTGGAGAAAGAAATATAAGCTGATGTTGGAAAGCTTAGGGGCTTTCGTTTTGTTTTCTTGGCTGGTTCTGTTTTCTTTTGTTTTTCTAATCAGCAGTGATTGCCTGTTTTCCTAGGGTTTGTGAAAGAAGACTAGCCAAGAAAAAGAAAGCTGTCATTCATTCCCTTCCTCTCACAGAGTCCTTGGGAGCACCCCGGGAGACCACCATAAAGGGCCAGCTCTTCAGCACATCAGTGCCCGGATTTCTTTGGAAAGGGACCAGGACTAACCTATCTCCTACAACAGGGGACAACATCAATGCATTGAAAGTTTCTGTTTGCCAACCACATACCGTAGCAAATGTAACAGTGAGATTTGTACACAGGGAATCAATTCAATGCCAGGGCACAGGATAGAGTGGGGCAACATCTCTATTCATGGGGTTTATAGTTAAATAAGAATGGCAACACCACCCATGGGGATGGGAGGGGGAGTTTGGAATACACCCAAAAAAACAGTAAGTGAATAGGGAAGGAGAAATCATGGGCATTTGAGTTGTCAGGAAAATTCATCATTGTGTGTCCTTAGTATCTGTGGAGGTGGTTCCAAGACCTGGGAATTCATGAGCACTGAGGGGGACTTGAGTGGAAGACAATGAAGGTGGGCTGCCAAGGAGATGGTAGGAGTTGATATAAACCATATGGCCCGGTGAATGCAAGGGAGATGGGATTTGGAGAGAAGCCCACAAGCAGGGAGTAGGAATAATTCACGAAAGCAACATGAGCTAAACCAGGGCAAGAAGAGCCTCAAAAATGAGCACTAAAAAATTTGATCCAAATTAAAAAGCCATTGTGGGATTTCCTAGTCAGAAACTGAATATGGGGCAAAAAAGAACACTAGCAAGTTCGCATTAGCTACTCCAAAGTCATGCAAAGTGACACACTGGGATGGCCAGTAAGAAAAGCACTGCCTAGCAAGGCCCAAGGTGGTTAAAGATCTGCTGATGTTTTCATATTCAATTAATATCTTATAGAAAATAAGAAAAAACAATTTTTAATTTTCCTAATCAACTCTATTATCCTATATAATAAAAGGCTAATATGCAAACAGATCAAATGGCAGAACAACTGGAACAACCAAACATCTGAACAACTGGTCACTATGATGTGCACTGACCACCAGGAGGCATGTGAGAAACATGCCAGGCTTTGGCCACGACGGGATGGTGGAGCACGTGAGTGGAGGCACCAGACCAAGGCAGGGCACCAGTCGCTGTCATTGGCGGGAGCCTCTGGTGGTTACTGAAAATTCTTTGCTCCTGCCCGGCACTCATACCTGCTGCCAGTGCCAGCCCTACTTGCACCCACTGCCAGCGCTGGCCCCGCTCACACCTGCAGCTGGCGCCGAAGCCAGTCCCAATCACTCAGAGCTATCAGCGGGTGTGAGCGGTGGTGGCTGCTGGCCCAATCACCCCTGAGGGCTTCTCCACCTCCCCCTGCTCCTGAGGGACAATTGGGGTAGCAACAGCCGCCACTCACACTTGCTGCTGGCGCTGGCCCCAATTGCTCCATGCCATCAGCAGGCAAGAGGAGCTGGGCAGGGGCACGGAGGATGAGCCAAGACCCACCCACCCTTGTGCCTACTGCAGCCTCGCAGCCCACAGTTCCTTTCAAGGTGCATGAATTCATGCACTGGGCCCCTAGTTCTGATCATAATTGTCTTTCTACTGTGATTTTTCTTAAGGAAATAGCTAAACTTCAAGAATTGTACCTTCTTAAAAATAAATGCTGTTGACAGACATTAGATCCCTGTTTTATTGAATAAGGAAGTATGGGGGTAGGAGAAGTGGATCAAGAATATCTTTGAATTCTTCTGTGTCAAGGGTACTGATCACTGATATGGGGAAAAATAACACCTTATAATTCCCACCCAATAATTATGAAGTCTCCATTCAACAAAAATAATAGCCCATGTCTCAGCAATGCTATTGAGAGACAGTACAGAGGAGTGGCCAAGAATAGAAACTGGATCCAGGATTACCTGAGTCCTAAATCCCAGCTCTGACCCTTACTAGCTATTCATGTGACCTTGGACATGTTATCTAATAGGTCCGTGCCTTAGTTTCCCCATCTGGAAAATCACAATGGGATACCATTTGACACTCTCACTAATTTGGTAAAAAAAAAAAAAATTAATCAGCTAATATCAAGTGCTGGCAAGGAAGTGGATTAATGGCAATTCTTATTGTCTGCAGTTGGGAGTGTAAACTAGGATGTGAATAAGAGGTATTTATGTGATCATTGAAATGTGTGTAAAACTGCCCGACTGGTGTGGATCAGTAGTGGAACATTGACCCATGAACCAAGAGGTCACTAGTTCAATTACCCGTCAGGGCACATGCCCAGGTTGTGGGCTTGATCCCCAGTGGGGGGAGCAGGAGGCAGCTGATCGATGTTCCTTTCTCATTGAGGTTTCTATCTCTCTGTCCCCTTCCTCTCTCTCTCTCTCAAATCAATAAAAACATATTTTAGATAAATAAATAATAAATGTGTGTAAAATCTACCACCCAACTATGCCATCCCAGGTTTAAACCCTAGAGAAATTTTTGGACATTGACACCAGGAAGTGTTACAAAAACAAAAACTTGGAGCCTCCATAAATACTCACCAGCAGAATTTGAATATATAAATTTTTACATATTCATACAATAAAGTACTATAGAGCATGAAAAATTTAAGAAAACAAATGTGGTATTAACCAATTAGGTTGAATCACAAAACATGAACAAAAGAAGCAAGTCACAGAAGATTTACAATAGAATTCAACTTATAAAAGTTCAAAATAAGCAGAACTATAAACACACATATGAAATATATATACACATGTATACATATACATTCATACATGAAAT
Organism: Myotis davidii; assembly: GCF_000327345.1. Classification (NCBI taxonomy): domain Eukaryota; kingdom Metazoa; phylum Chordata; class Mammalia; order Chiroptera; family Vespertilionidae; genus Myotis; species Myotis davidii. Next base: position 569,972 of record NW_006287901.1, on the reverse strand, counting down.
ATGCATACTGTAGTAAGGTCATAAACGTAAAAACACAGTAGTAGTTATCTCTGAAGGGAAGGGAAGAGAACATAATCAGAAAAGCAGACGTGAAGGGTCCAGATTAACTACAAATGTTTCAGTTCTTGGGCTGTGTACACAGTGGTTCCTTTGGGTTATTTAAACCGAGTTGGTACATTTTTATACGTCTTTATGAATCTTTTCTCTTATAATAAAATTACATATTGCATATATTTATATGAAAGAGAAAAATGAATCTCTGGTGTTTGAGCCAAGGGCAGCTACTGATGCTTTAAAGAACTTTGGGACTCACCGTAATGAGTTTCCTTGCATGATCTACTTCAAAGTAAAACTGGCTCAGCCTGACCGTGGACTCATCCCTCTACCCCCTTTCACTCGGGCACCTACACTAATGACTGTGGTTGTTACAATTCTATTTCCATTCATCCCTTATTCCCATCCTCATCCATTGTGCTACTACAGCAACAAAAAGCTGCCATATAATGTGAGAGCCATATGCCAACAGGGCTAGGAGATAAGACAGGAGAGGGAAGCCTGTTTTGGAGATAGTCATTCCAGAAGGAATCAGATCATTGGCACTTCGTTTCAAGGGAGCTGCCAACGCCTTTGATTTTGTAAGTGAACAGACACGAGTGAGGATGACCCTCCGTCAGCGCAGGGCACAGGTAGAAGCAGCACAGAGGCATTCTGGGAGGCCCATAAAGTAAGCAGGCTCTGGGGACGGAACAGAATCTGTGAGCTGGGAGGCAGCCTGGGCACAGGAGGTGGCTCCAGGAGCAATTTAAACAATGCTGAGATGGGCACAAAATGCAGAGGAAACTCACAGGACAGGGCCATCAATCACTGCCAACCATATCTTCTGACAAGGAGCAGGACTCCAGCTTCCAGATGTAGCATGAAAACGTAATGTGGCCCCTGGGACCGAGCATGGCAGGTTTCCCTGAAGCTCCGGTCTCACTCAGTTAACTAATTAGGAGAGAATGTGACACTGGTGTTTATTATTTCTACCGGGACAAATCCTTCCCAGCAGGAGGGAGAGGTTGTTGTGTTTGTTCTGTTTTGTTTTCTCATTAAAAAGAAATGACTGACACTGTAGTAAATAAACTCTTGTTAGAGAGAAAGGTTTTTTTTCCTCCATAAAATCCTCTCAGCTCACTTTCCTGCT
>NW_006287901.1:556726-568761 GCF_000327345.1 Myotis davidii | reverse complement strand
TGGCCCCTCAACCCACTCCCCAAGGTCTCCCTGGGGGTATTCAGAATCCTTGTTTTCTGCAGAGCTCGAGGTTAGATGTGACTATGCTGCTAGGAGGGGCTGATTCTTCAGAAGAAAAATAGCTGTTTAGGGTTGGAGGGATTGGATTGTCACAGAGCTGGATTCCTGGTCGTCTCTCCCTTCTTTGCTTCCCAGCCTCCACAAAATCACCTCCACCTGCATAGCAGCCTCGGAGAGTTTTTGTAATTGAAAGATCCTATGTACTGGGATTAGCGAGTAAAAGCTAGGAAAATATAAAGACAGAGCAACCACGCTGCAGGGCTTCTGAGGACATGGTGGCTAAATGAGCCGGTGTTAGACTGGGCTTGAAAATTAATTCTACCACGGACTAGCTGTGTGATCCTAAGCAAGTTATTTGAGAACTCTGAATTGCTTCCCCAACTGGAGAATTGGGGATGGTACCTGCTCTTGAGTGCTGTTTGTGGAGGATGAAATGACAAATAATGTAGTGGAAACACTTTAGCACAGTGTCTGCACATAATAAGTACTCGATAAATTTTAGCCTTTATTTTTAATGACTATGATACTCTAGTCTATAAATAGAAACATTTTACATTTCATTTATGCCTGTGTCATCAACTCCACATGACAAGTCATCTAATCATAAACGGAACCTTTATTCTAGTTTATACAAGCGACATTAACCATGCTACTCGTCCTCACCCAGCTGTAAAAAGTACTCCTATGAAAATTTAATATTTAATAATAATGTCAAAGGAAACAGTTCTCCACCACAAACACCACCACTTCCACTCCCCCCTCCCCAACCAGCACATCTTTTAAGTTTTCATAGGCAGCGCCAGTGCCAAGCAAACATCACTAGTAAACCCACGTCCCTGTGCACTGCTGGGCCAACAACAGCATTACATCTGAGGTGCTTTTTAACAAATTGGAAAGTGATTTCACAGGTGATTTCCCATTTGAACTCACAGCAACCCCATGATGTGGGCAGGGTAGATGGGAATAGCCCTGTTTTACAAACAAGGAAGCAAACTCAGAGGATAAATGCCAAAGCCACAATATTCAATTTTCTATGAAAAGGTAATATGTGTGAATTCAGATGTCAGGATTTTTGAACTTTAGAAAATTAGATTTTCTCAAGAATGAAGCCTGTTTTGAAGATAGCCAAAGTGACCAGTGCTTAGAGAGAGAAGTGTGATAATTGGTGAAAAGCAAATAAAATAGTCAAGAAGTATATAGGTCTTTATCTTCCAATTTCATAATCATTTGCCCAGTGTGCCCCAATTTTTCCACCCATAAGTTTGAAAACCAAAAATACCACTTCTTATGTCTCCTACATTATTCTGTGCAAATGGAAGCTTGATGAAATGATATTCAAGAGATTTTATGCTAATCACAGAATATATGAGCACAAAAATATATGGACAGAAGACAACACATTTTAAGTGCTAGTAAAGAATCTTGGTGATAAAGAAAGGAAGAAGAATATTTTCTAAGGATACATGGGCTAAAGATGATGAAAATTAAATAAAAGTAGATAAATCAGCATTATAACTTTACATTATATATTTGAGTGGTTTTGGAAAGTTGCAGAATCAAACTAAGAGTCATGAACATGTAATAGCATTTTTAAAGCCAGGGAAAGATAAATGTCCTCTAATTAAGATAATGTTTTTTTAGCTCATCATATATACCAGCTCTTAAAATAATCAATTCTGAAGTAGTGCTATCAATACTTCCAAGGACACCAACATATGCTCACTGACAGCTCATAACCTTAAAAATCCCTAGCAGACTATAGAATTGTAATTCAGAAGTCCCTTTACCCCCTTTCTCTGAAATGGGGGATAAGTTCTTATTGATTGGAAGACAAAAGCAAATAAAGGTCAATAGGTGAAATCTTAATTGCAAATACAAACCAAACACAAACTTCTAGTTTATCATTTGAACCTGGAAGCCCAAGGACCTCTAATTTTGCAGTAAAAAAAACCTAGTCATGCCAACACCAATAAGCAAAATAGCAGACAATAATAGGTCATCATTAGGTGGTCGGCCACCTGATGCTGACTTCATGGGCCTAAACATAATTTGCCCCCTGATTCTTCATAGAACATGAAAGAACTTCATTATAATATTGGGAGGGATTCTATATGAGAACAGAAGGGCTCTGTGCAAAACTTCCTCATTTTCTTCTTAACAGATTCATTTAATAAGCATATTTTTAATGTTTTCTACTTATTGGGAGTGATATCAATCTCACAGAGAAGATAGGCAAATCAAGCATCAGATTTATGTGTTAAATTCTAGAGTGAAGGAAAATATTTGCTGCAATGAGAAGTGGGTCAGGAAGCTCTCAGAGAGAAGAGATGTTCTAATGAAGTCTCAAATGGTAAGTGTATTGTTTATGTGGAAAAAGGAGGAGCAGTTTCCTGTCAGAAAGAGCAGCATGGGTAAAAGCAGGGATAATCCAAAAACAAGGTGAGTTCCAGAAATCAGAAGTGGCTCTGCATGGACAGAAGGGGAAAGATGCCAATAGAGGCAATAAGCAGTAGAGGAAGACAAAGGTTCCATCATTTAGAACTTTCTAGTCTGTGTTAAAATACAACATTGGAAATCTGAATACAGTTATTGGCCTACTGAAAATATTTCATCCTACAGGGAATGAGAATAGATTTTTACTCTAGAACAACCTGTTTGATGCTATCTAAGCATGCAGTGAACTAGAGGTAGAAATTATGGAGGCAGAAATGGCACGTAAAAGACAATTTTAGAAACCCAAGAAAGACATGGAGAGGCCCTAAACTAAAGCAATGGGGATGGAAAAGAGAGTAGAGATAATAGAAATCCAAAAAGCAAGTCTGAACAGGTGGGAACAAGGGGAAGAGGGAAGCTTAGAGCAGCTTCCATGGTATTTACTTGGCTGGCTGAATGGAGAATGGTGCCTTAGCAGGGACTGGATGAGGAGAAAGCCAGTAGTATTCCTAGAGTCATGTTTATACCTCTTTTATAAGATTAATCACATTTCACTTTGTATTGCAGTAGATAAGTGTCATTCCACCACCCTCTTCCCCACTAGACCCATAAAGTTCTGTGCCACACACCACAATAGCATGTTTGTATAACATGCTTATTTAGCATAATTGACTCACTGTAGACACTTAATGTTTTTGAACGTTTGAGTGAATAAGTGAACCACTCCAAAAGTTAGATGTGACAAAAACATACGTTTTATTCTTTCAATCACATAGTTGTTTCCTAAAATGCCAATAACTCACCTCAGCTGGATAATAACTCATACCACTTACCAATTAGGTTCATTTGAGACTTATAATACCCTGTGCAAACCCTAATGTCTGAACTGGAAGAGACTTTTAGGAGTATCTACTACTAACCCCCATTTTAAAAACATCTGTAATTCAAAGAAGTTATATGGCTAGTCCAAAGTCACAAAAGATTTCTGGCCATGGGACAGAAATCAGGCAGAATACGTCAAGCTTTAATATTTGTCAACCAAAATGGTTGTGATATAATCAAAGAAATACAAGATACTAAATTTAGCTAGGATGAATTAAGTTTTTAAAAGTATTTCACATTTCACACTAAAAAAAAAATACAAGGCAAACATCTTAGACACATTTTCTTAAATAATTCTTTTCCCTCACAATGAAATGTAAGGAGCAGAGCTCAACTTTTAATCCTGAATTAGTACAAGTAAGACACATGCTTACCGTGATCTTCTGAAGAGACTGGAGACCTAAAATGAGATAATAAGCATGATAAATCTTTTGTAAATGATACTGATAATTATAAGTACAACAATGATCAAGAAATTATAGAAATTATGCCCTCAAAATTCAGTTAAATAGAAATTCCACAGAGTAGATGGTATAATTAACGTGTTGGTTGCATAATATATATATATATTCCAATCAATAACTTCCATTAAGTTACTCCAATCAATAACTCCCAAAGATTACCTAGATTGGTGGAGGGGTAGTATTACTAGAATGTTTACTGTATAGTGTCATAGGACCGCACATACTTAGTTAAGTCTGGATTTATCATACACACAAAAAGAACTCATATAAAATGTGATAATAGATGAAATCCTGTGATATCAGAGAGCGCCCAAGCCCAGGCCTCCAGAAAAAATGCCAGAGATGTAAATATGCACTAGGCTGAGTATCTGTGGGCAAAAATTAATCTCTGACAGCAAAAATAGCAGGAATAAAAGAAATGGTAAGTACACTTATTATTGGATTTTGTTTCCACTCTTTGTGGAATTTAATGTTTGAATGAGAATTACATCGACTTTCTATTTCTGGCCGTATGTCTCTAACCTGTGAGAATCAGGATGAGAAGAGAGTAACCTTTGGAGTCCCACAAAACTTTTATAAATTAAAGACTTTGCATCCTATTTGGGGTTCAGCTCTAATTATGACTAATACCAATGAAGCATTATATCAACCTCTTTCACAGTAACCCCCTTTTTCCTTCCACAGCTGACTACTAATTGAGTTACTCTGAGCAATACAGACATAGCCTTATATATGAACGCCTCTCAAGCTTGAAAGGTACAATCTTGACTACTAACTCATTCTTTTCTGGGGAGAAAGAGAAACACTTAATACGGAATTCAGGGATGTTTGAATTTTGAAGGAAAAAGCTAGAAATTATAGTTCCTTTGGAGTCCCACAAAACTTTTATAAACTGAAGTCTTCTCCTTTAAACACTGTTAGAGCCCATAGCTGGGAGATGACCAAAGGTCAATGCAAGAGTTTGGTAATAAAGCTAACCATTAATATAACTAATATTAATGAGATGTGATGACAAGGTTAGGAAAAGAATGATTTACTGGATGCATACTGGTTGCAGGAAAATTTTAGCTACTTTGGGATGCTTGATACTGCTTTACTCTATCTACAGATCAGTAATATTTTTGTCCATTATGTGAGTAAACTGTATGGTATAAAGACACATTAGTGTCATCAGTGGAAAGTGTGTAATCATTTCGACCTACAGGTCTCTTCAAGTAAACATTTGCATGTGAAAATGACAGAAGGTCCCAAGACTTTGTAGGGAGAAAATCAGTATGTAGGACAAGGACACAGGGAACAGTAAGAAGGAACCTACTGTCATCCTAACTATCACTGCATCCCTCCCCCTCCACCTCCACCCCAGGTGGATCAGAGCTATCCTCTCTTTGGAGCTCCCCTGTTCCTTACTGTCCACACACTGGTCTTCCCCACAAGGCTGTGTGCTCCTTAAAAACTAGGACCAACTCTTATTTTAAACACAGGGGCCCCGATTAAAATCTGTTGAATTAATTTTAGCAACACCACACTAATGTTCAGACTCAAGACACACTCTGGGGCTCCATAAAAAGTCATCATGTCACCTTCAAATGCCCTTCAAGACAAGTCTGTCAGCTCCTATATCAGCTGTGAGGGAAGAGCCTAGGGAATGAGCATGAAGCTCCAGACTGGAGACAATGAAGTCACTCTCAGAGCCCAATGCCACCCAATGCACCTGGCAATGGAGATACCCACAGTCTGCTTAACAATTAGGGAAAAAATAAAGACGAGAGCATGTTGAATAAAGGTGAAATTGGACTGGAAGGTGACTCTAAACAAATCATATATTGAAATAGGATGAGATAATAATCTGTGCAGGACATAAAAAGGAGTCAGCCACAAGGAAACTTTTTCACTCCTGGTGTTTTCTGATGGGAAGTAAAGCAAAAATGTGTCTCCGATTGTTTGCAATTAATTTCTCACAGAACTATAGGAACAAAGAAAAACTCACGGAAATGAACGAAGCAATGTCTCAGATGGAGGAGTTGGGCAGCAGGCTTTTGCTGCCTTTCTGCAAAAGCAAAGACCTAATATTAAATCTGAAAAATTCCAGATGGCTGCGATAAAGTCCCATGGGGATACGCTCTGCAGTGCGTCCAGGCAGCGGGGGAGAAGCTATCGATTTCAGAGTGTTTTCTAAGGATTAGTCATGTTGAGTTTCTATGCTCAATGTCTCCCGCACGCCTGGATTTGTGGAATTTCAAGACATATGGAGTACTTCAATCCTCACTCAGTATTTCACCTTGCACTGTAACAAGTCACTAAGTTATACGACTGAGACACATACATCATACATTATGCCTGGAAATGGGCAAAAAATGTTTTACAGAATTTAGCTCAGGAGAAGAGAAATAATGTGAAGTCAGCAATCTAAGTAGTTATTTGTTAAAACAGGGGGGTTGAATCTCAGGAATAGACAATCTTCCTCCATCTGACAACTAAGGAATGCATAAAAGCTCACGACTTCTTCCTCCCACGGCACCTGGGAGATTTGTGTTTTTGTCCCAGGCTTTTGATTCCTCTTCCATATTCACTTTATCTTGGAGAGAGCATCAGCTAAACTATGATGAGCACTCAAATAACTCCAGAATTTAAAGTTCTCTTCCTCACATCTTTCTTGATCACCAGTCTTTTATTACAGTCTATAGAATATTTATATTTTATTTTGCATTTTTTGGTATTTCTTACACTTTTATTTACATTTCATATAAACTCAGCAAAGTAACACAACAAAAACAAAGACTCAAGCCCTGCATGTAAAATTGTTACTTCTATTTTATTAAACCTTAATAATTACTATTCAGCTTTAAATATTTCAATTTGTGTTGATTTAAACCTGAATAATAATTATTACTTGAGACCATATTAAGTTCCAGGCCCAGTGTCAAGTGATGGAGATATGAAGGGGAACAAGATATCAATTTCATGGAGCTGATAATCTAGTGGGGAAAAAATGTGAACAAATGATTACAATTAAGTGAAGAAATATAATGATCAAGACCTATATAAAGAGGCTTTGTAGAAGAGAGGGAGATCAATTTTGTCCCTAAAGAGGTAAAGGAGGCGTCAGAAAACAAGAGCCATCTGTGCTGGGCTTTGCAGGGTAAGTAGAAGCTTAGTAGGTAAGTAAGAAAGGAGAAGAATGCCAGGTAGAAGCAACAGACATCTGAAAAGGAGTGCAGATGTGAAATTTCATAATCTGGTATTCGATACACAAGTAATTCTGTGTTGTTAGAATGTAAAGAAGTAATTAAAGATAGGACTAGAGACATAAGAGGCAGGGCCATGTCATTCCAAACTAGTGGTTCCAAACAGAATGTACCCCATGCATATATGAATAATACACAAAAGGAACCAGCATATCTACAGAAAGGTGCCCTGAGAAAAAAAAAAAAAAGCAAGACAGGGATGAGCCAACAAACGCAGGCTGGGAACATACGAAAAAGGTGCGGCATAAAGCAGGTAAGAACTGTTAACAGATTTCCATGAAACTTAGAACTGGAGAAAGAAGGACGGGAGGAAGGAAGATTTAATGGAGGAAGAAATAAGGGATGCAAATGGACCCTTCTAGGAATAGAAACTTAAAGAAACGACAGCAGAGGGAAGGAACTAAGATTCACCCAGAGTCTTTGAATTAGTAATTTATAGAGAAAGTGTGAGGGCTTTTTCCTCTGTGTCACCACTGCACTGGGTAAAGAAGGTGAAGAGGAGATGAATGATAATTATTATATATTAAGAAATGATCCATTCATTTATTCATCCATTCAAGTTCTATGGAAATGGTTTTGCTTTTGTTCACTTTACTTTTCTATTAAATTTTGACTTGAAGATTTGCTGGTAAAAGTCTGCGTTGGAATATTATCCTGCTTGGTAGAACATTCATGCTTTTCTCTCCTTTTAACTGAAAGCAACACTTTTCAAACTAGGGTCCGTGTGGGAACTTGAACATGAAGGAAGCTCCAGGAAGACGACACTATTTTTAGATGATGAATTATATAATTTAGTTGGTAAAATTATAGTATTATTTTTATATTGAAACTGGCACAGCCATACTATGGATTCAAAAGCAAAAGTCACTTGAATTCTTAAAATAAAGCAAATAAACTTCAAAAATATCTGTGTTTAAAGCAGACAGCTTCAGGCAATGTCCCCATGGTCCCCAGAAGGGTGTTTGTTCTCTTCTGGAATAGGGATGTTTCCAAGGAAGTCTGAAAATATGACATGACCCACCTAAATGCATTAATAACATCTTGGAATGAATCATGTTTTGAGATTAATGTATGCAGATATCAATAAACTGAAGGAATGAAACATAGCGCATACATTGGCTAGTGGCCACTCTATTGGACAGAACTTGTCATCACTTAAGACACAAGGAATCTCTAAGAAACTCAAAGGTAGGTATTTAGATTGCCTTGCATCAGCACGTTTCCCTTCGAGTCTTCCAATCTGTCTAGTAGATCAATTATAAGGCTTAAGGACATTGAAAAATGTGCCCAGTTTTTACCAGCAAAGTAGTAATACAGAAGAGCAAAAGAGTGTGATATTTATGAAGACAAAAGAAGTACTGCACTCCTTGTGATGTTTTATTGCTTTTAATCAACAAGCCTGGAACTGAGATGATGGGCATAGTGACTATTTCAGTCTTTACGACAGGCTATAATGCTTTGCAATACATTTCAGGTGCATGCATTTCTTGGCAAGCTGGGTGGAATTCTCTAAACCTGCAAGCTTATCCTAACACAATATCTTAACACAATGTGTCTACTTTTTCAGCCTCTATAGTTTCTTTTGTTTTTATTTCTTGTCTTCAATAGCATCCATGTCTTTCCTACTTGGCCCTCCTTGGGACGTCTATATAATTTCTTTCTTTGGGGAGAGACAGGAGGTCAATAGACCACCTATTTTAGATAACCTTTCCTAAAGACAAAGGATAAATTAGATGACTATTAGGGACCCATCTACATGGGTCTATTACTTTCTGGAAAGAACCACTCCACAAATGAATGTCTACCTCCCTTCCCAGTGTCCCCAACACATATACTGACTTAGCACTTATAAACCATCACCTGGTGGGGAGTTGGCCAAGGGATGGAGTCACATGGAAGTGAGCTGAGAACAAGCACAAAGGACAGGCTAAGCCCTGAGTCTGAATTGGCACAAGAACAGAGACCCATAGTCTGAAAACACTCAGCAATGGAATATTTCCCTGAAACTGTGGACGGGGCAGGGGAGCTCTGACATATTCACACCAACTCACAGGCCTGGCTGGAGGAGCCAGGGACCCTTCATTTCCTGGTTACCATCATGGGATGATATAGAAAACAAAGGAGGAATGCTAGGGTGAGCTAGATGCTGTGCTATCTGTCCACTCACGTGGCCCACCACAAATAAATTGCTCCTTGGCTGTGAAGTCCTCACTGGGGAACAAAGAAGCACGCACACTGAGAGCAACTCTCTCTTTCATGAATTTTCCTTCTTACGCCAGTCTTTCCTCTTTGTCCTGCACCTCTTTGTCTGTCACCTTGGGGTGAGGACGACAGCAAAAAACACTGTTTCCTCCAAGCACGGGTGCCTGTGACCTCAGCCGTGAGAGCCCCCTAGGCTTCTCTCACCCACCTTTCTCACACTTCGGTGGGATCCAATCCCTCTGTAACACAGCCTCCCACCAGGAGCATTCAGGCCTGGGCCAAATCACATAAGTAGGATTCTGTTCCCTGCGTGAACCATTCTTGCTGGTTGTCTGGTAACAAATTCCCGAGAAATGGCCCAAATGGAAACAGATTTCCCAGCTTGGCACCCCTTCCAGGCACATTTCAAGAGCTCCCACCACTGCTGTGGAATCACCATCTCTACTGTTCTTCTGTTTCACCTGGAAATGATGCTGCTGCACACATTCAATTTATTCCCTGTTGATAAACAAAGACTTTCTATGGAAATCAAGTAAGCCCAAGATTTAATGTGATTTGAAAGCCCGGCCGTAGGTTACCATCTCTGGAGAACAGCGTTTCTCCCTTGAGTTACCCTCAGGGATGTGCATTGCCTAGAGGACGATGACACCATTTTGAGGGCTTGAGCAAGAAATAGTGAGATCACAGATCCAGGTGGCATCTTTACCACCATCCCTCTGGCCCCAAAGCATCTCTAACTAGGAAAACTAGAACCCCAAATCCCTTAGCGCTGAGAATCCCTATCAATGATATAATCCTCTCTTTCTTTGCTTTTCCTCCCTCTAATTATGAGTATTGCTATTAAGACAATGCACAAAGCGCATACAGTAAGAGAGAGGGCAGGCAAGGATGAGAGCAAGAGAGATGAAAGTTACAGAAGCCACACAGAGTGGCATTGAAATGAGAGAAAGACAAACACATTCTCTATTCAAGTGATCACAAACCCATTCAGGGGGTGCCAAACAGCCTCAAAGGTAACATTCACCACCACGAGGGGAGGGTGCAAAAAGAGCAAAATCCGAGGAAGCAGAGAGAGAGAGAGACTGGCATTTGTGTGGAGGTAGGAATATAAGTCCCAGAATTCAAATAATAAGGTTTGGTTGTGAGTCCTTCATTTGATATAAATTCTAATTACCTTCATTCTCATAATTTCCTGTTCTTTTAAGAATTTCCTACCCAAAGAATTACTCTAATAATCACCACATGAGCTATACTTGAAATATACTTACGTGTTTTTTAAATAAGCCCCTGTGTTAAATTATATTTGGCATTTTGAAAATACCTCGGTTTTAGCGCTAGTTTGTACAATTCAAGTTTTCCAATGCAAGTATCAGTTTGCTGAGAAAGCCCCTAAATGCCCTTTGAGCTTGAAATGTTACTGCCACCTCCTGTTCATTCCTAAGAACTGCAACAAAATGAGGGGAAAGGGGTTTCTTTGAATTCTGTGGATAAAGAGATGAGCAAAATTGGGCAAAAGTGAGCTGTGGACATAGGAAAATAGATAAAAGAAAGAGATGGCTTTGAAGAAACTAATGTTTAACAAGTTCATTCAACATGAAAACTTGATCATCACACTTTTTGTTACCTAATATGAACACTGCCGGCATACCTTTTAAAGTTTTGAAAGAAGACATAAAAACGATTGCATGTTAGACGCAGTACAGTCATGCAGACATAAAAGATGTGATACTCCACATAAGAAATCAGTATTCGCAATATACTTACTGCCTGCCTAATTTCTAAAGTGGGAGGGAAAGAATAGAAAAGTCGTTCCCTCCCACGTTAAAGTCCGCCGAGCCAGTAGGGGGCACCCTTTAGGCGAAGCTAAGCCTCGGGCTTTCTCTCAATGCCCTGGGAGCCCTGACCCACAGCTCCTACTGGGAACAATCTAGCGGCAGTTTTGTGAATGTGGGCATTTTTTTTTCTAAAATTATAGATTGAAACACTAAGCTCCGAACTGGGAAGGCAAATCATGTGAGTGCCATGTTTAGTGTGAACACAAGAAATGCATACAAAAGGTCAGCTCAGAGATTACATATAGAATATGCCATATCTACCCTGAGAGGCCACGGTAACCGAGCAGGGACTTACCCAGAGCTCATTGTTTTCATGAAATCAAGTAAGGGCTTCTGAATCCAGCTTCAGAATATGGAAGGAAAACAAATTGCTGGAGTTATCTCATGAAGATAACTGTAATATATTCCAGAAGTTTTCCCATCAACATCTCCCACCTCGCCCACTTCTTGGAAGAGGGAATTTATGTGCAAGACACTGGCATGGGAAACAGAATATAAAGTGTCTGTCTCCTCCTGATTCGGCGTCTAAAGACGGGACAACTTCTGAGTCATATTATAAACAATCAAAAACAGTAAAGGAGCACATAGAAAAACAAGAGACCTCATCATATTATTAAAAATGCTAAATTAATACAAATAGATCACAATAATATTGAGAACAAGAAGTGACCATGAGCTCCACATACTCTATCTTTGAGAATAAATGCAATTAATTCAATGCTTAAATGTTAAGCACTGCCTTGTCCTAGCAGTGGTGAGAGATACTGCATTTATACCATTTCATCCCACATTCCAGGAGATTCTAGGGGGGCTATGGCGTGAGATGAACATCACACGGAGTGCTGGAGAAAACGGGGAAGCAGCACTGGAGGTGGTAGTTGATCTCATGCTTGGTAATTAGCGCGAGCCAGACA
>NW_006287901.1:556183-556704 GCF_000327345.1 Myotis davidii | reverse complement strand
GGGGGAAAGAGAAAATGTGGTTCTGTCTTTCCGAATTCCAAATAAGTAGTCTCTTCACGTTGTAGATTTATTTCACGTTCCAGTCTCCTTAGGGTTCCCCAGAGGTTCCTGAGAGAAGTTCCACAGGCTATACACCCCCGCCCCCGTGTCTAATGGCACCAAAGGCATCCCCTTCACGCCCTGACCCCATGCCTGAGCACCAGCAATTACTGGTCCCTCCAACCTGAGATCACAGACAAATATTTTTGGAAGGATTTCAAAATTATCATTCATACTTTCAATCAATTTAATCAAATTACTCATCTAAGGCTGGTCCACTTGAAAAGCACGCGTTTTGTTGGGAGTCTGGGAAAGAAGCAGAAGGACCGACAGGTAATTCTGGAGGCGAGTGGCCAGACCTTTGGGCATGGGAAGCACTGGACTCTGAAGAAGGAGGGACACAGAGGTCCACTAGGACCGCCTTGCTCTCCTCAGCGCTTCCTCAGCTGTGTTCCCTGACGCCTCTGCCCCTCTGTGGAGGG
>NW_006287901.1:535818-556161 GCF_000327345.1 Myotis davidii | reverse complement strand
AGAGTTGAGGTGTCGTGAGCTAATTCCTAGGTGAGCCTCAGAGGAATGCGCGGGGCTGACGGTGACCTCAGAAAGGTGAGTCCCAGCACCAGTGGTCAGGAGAGAGGGCTTACTGCAGAAATATCTCACGTCACAGGGAGATGTACCAAAGGCACATTCAGAATAAACTATACTGCTTCTCCTATGCAAACTCCTGGATCAAACAGACCCTTATCACAATCTGAAATATGTAAATGGATTCCACAGCCTAACAAAAATGTGTAACATTACATGTCATTTTGTGACAACTGCTACGGGATTAGCACTGGGTTTACTACAGCACCACAAATAGACATTCTAGCTTGGTTTCATGAAGCCCCTTTTCTCTAATGTCCAATATTCACCCATTCACCCAACAAGCCTGCCCTTGTGAATGCCTGTTCAAAGCGTGTGGTGCAAAGTGCTTTGGGTGCAGAATGAGCAATCCAGTTTGTCCATCCAAGGAACTCACACTTTAAAGAAAGATCCAGTCAGCTTCCCTCATGCTCACACTATTCCTCAAGTGTGAGTAGGTAAGGCCGCCTTGTTTTACAAATGAGAAGAGAGCCACTTAAGGGCAATCATATTTCCTCACATTATAAGCATTGGCAAAATGTAGAACTCATAGAAATGGAAGGGCAGAATTTCTTGATGTCATTTAAAATAAAATGAATGTTTACTATTAGAGCAACTGATTGTTTACCCTAACAAGTTTCTTTTTCCCCTAATGTGGATCAATATAAGATCTGGTGCATAGAGAATTCTTTCCTGGCTCTGCCACTAACCTTGGAAATGAAAATCCATTAAAAAAAAAAAAGGTTTAGAGCCCTAATATCCATAACTGTTTGAGGAGCAATTATAAAAAGATCAGGAAAAAAAACTCCTATTAAATATTTTGCACACATAAAGGGACAGAGTATTACTATGTGCTTGGCTAAATGGAAAGGGTAACACCTTGAGGAGAGGCAGGGAGAAGAAGGAGAAAGAAAGATACACATCAGCGAAAATGTGACTTTCTCAGCCTGAGCGATTAGCCGGGGAGGACAGGATTTAAAGCAGTCGGAGGTAAGGAGAGATGAGACCCAACTATCTTAGTGAAACAGACGCACGGGTCAGTCTCTATCCTGACAGCACTGATTGCATCTCCAAGACATAGTCCAGCAAAACCTGCACCCCACTAAGAAGATTAATTTCCTCCCACTTATCTGATTGTGATGTGCGAAGGGTATTTCCACAACCCAAATCAGTGCTCCATGGTCTGCCTTTCTGTTGAGAACCTGGAGCTCTGACAATATGAGCAATTATCTTTTTGTATTACAGTCAGGCCACCACCGACTGTCCCAGGAAGAAACTGGGGAAAAGAAATAGCAGAAGGCAGGAGGGGAATGAAGCTATTGCTCCTGTGCTGAGTCCAGAACTTCTGGGGTTTGGAAGGGGGAGGGGGGTGAATTTCAGAACTATCTTCTCCATATGGTGGTTCAGAATTGTAGACTACACTAAAAAGGATAATTTTTCAGTTTAAAGCATTATTAGGTGTTTTGGATATCTCTATATGTGTTGTATATTCTTCATTGGAGTTGCAGGCTCTCCTTGAGGATCTATGTATAAGTGGTCCCTATTATATATAGACATAGATGCTTTTTTCTAAAATATGATGTTTCTATATGAAATCATAATACATATGCAACCAGTCCCAATAATAGTCGAGATCTAATTCATTCAGTTTGTTTGTTCTGTTTTACTCTCCCTGAAGCAGGAGGAAGGTTGATGAACTTAAAAAAACTAGAGTTTAAAACTATGAGAAAACCGCAAGGGGGGTGGGTTGGTTTGAGTTTGGAGGGGAAAGGGTTTCCCCACACAGATGCAGACTGGCTGCCATGGAAGAAGAATGGAGCGGGGAAAGCACTGCAGTTACAATTCTTTCTGTTTCCCATAGTTATTTTTTCAATGAGTTTTCCATAATGTCTCTCTTATTTATCTTTTTAATGAATCATTTTTAAATTTTATTCTTGATTAATCCCTGTTTTGTTTGTTTTATTGGCCTTGTCATTGATTTCTGTCTTTATTTTTATTATTTTTCTCTTGTTTCTCTGTTCTCTACTCTGGGATTCTTTTTCTTGGTTAATCTAGTTGAATGCTTTCTTTGTATGCAATCATTTTTCTCTTGATAAATTAATTTAGAGCCACAAATCATTCTGTAACTTCCACTTTAATGGTTTCCTACTAATTCTGATAAATAGTATTTTTGGTTCCAAGAATTAAAAATTTCCCTTCTGATCTGTTTATACAGGGCATTATTTAACATTGTGAGTAGGATGTTAAAATTCAACTTTTCCTATCTCCACATTATCTGGGACTCTATGGCTGAAAGCTATAAATGCCTGCTGTACCTAGAATTTTGTGCTGATTCTTTAGGCTCTTTTCACATATTGATTCTTAAATATTCCTAACGGGAAGGTAAATTTTACAAGATTGAGTAAAATTGATATTTCATATACCCCTTGAAACACAAAAAGACACACGTAGCAGGATGTTTACTGCATTTCTTAAATAATAAGTTATTAGAAATCAATATCAAAATGGAGAAATAAGTTATGGAATATTTATAATAAATAAATCAAATTAATGGATTTAAAATCTATATATCAATATGAATACATTTTTTAAAGTATGATGTTAAATGAAAAGGCAATTTCCGAAAGTGTACACATTGTATGTTACAGGTGATGGAAACAGATAAAACAATACAAAACCAAAAAAAAACCACCACATAAAACAATATACATTTTTATGCCACCCTATGTTGTTTATGAATTAAAAGAAGACCTAATGTAAATAACATCAAACAATAACATAATAATCAGGATGGCTGGCACATGAAGACCTTGCATATAATTTTGTACTTATTTAGATGGAAGGATATTTAATATATATTTAATAATCTTTAAATAAAAGTGTATCATTCTTTTTGCTACAATCTCTTTTTTTAAAGCAAAAATAATTATTTTAAAATTAATTCTCAACCATATTTACTTTTGGTTTAATCTGTAGTCATATATACATATTGCACTTATGTAGTTTCCCTATATTATAGAATTTTCCACTTTGCAAGTGCTAAAAGAAAAATAGAAACCAAAGTAGGTCTTTCTTGGTTCATGGGGCTCTGGGCACCGGGCCTTTGCATTGGCCCTTTAGGAAGACAGTGTAGTGCAGTGGGAAAAGCATGGAATTAGAAGTCAAGCTGACCTCATTCAAGCTACAGTTCTCACTGTGGGTGACGTAAGATCAATGTTTTAATCCTTGTGATTCTCAGTTTATTCAGCTGCTAAGCAATAGCAAAATATAAAACCTATGAAAGAATCAAAGAATATTTAACTATGTACAAAGCAAGTATCAATACTCATTACTGACATTATATATTATTATATATTTATATATAATTGCATTATTCTGTACCTGCAATTATACCTATTTATCTCAGAAATGATCTTTAATGGAAATAAAGGGATGTTCTTTTTAAGAAATTATTAAACACAATAAACATTTTTAAAAAGAATTAATAGACAAATAAGGGTAAGGTATATATAGTATTTACTTTTGTAAAAAGTGATTTTAAAACCCCATTTTTATTATGCTCACATATTCTGTGAGCCAGGGAATCAGACAGACTGGTGGGGATTACTTGTCTCTGTTCCACAATGTCTGGAGTTTCAGCTGGACAGACTCAAAGGTTATGGGTGAAGGTTTAAAACTTACTTTGTTTTCCAAATGACTTGGCAGAAAATGTTTTTTAACAGAGTTAGCTGCTCTCATGTATTTAAGAGCTAAGGTAGTATAAATAGCCAGGAAAACTGATGTCTGCCTATTAAGAGAAATCCCTGAAAAGATAATATAACCCAAATTTAAAAATGAGTTGATTTTGATATAGAGTTGTAAGAACTTGGATGTTATATAAAGTGGTACATTTATTTGTGATTCATGGGAATAGTATTTGTTATCTTAGAAAAAATAACTTAACGTAGCATGATATATACATTAATATAGTATATACAGAAAAAAGTGGGGTATAGGAACCTGGATTGAGATCATACTCAACTTTTTTGAAATAACCTGTGTATAAGAACAACTAAAATGCTCATCTGGTATGTCTAGATTTAATTTCTAATTCTGCAGCTAACTAAAACTCTAGTTTCCAAACAAATCTGCTCACAGCTAGATGGCCACTATTTTAAACCATCAATGAATGGCTGACTCATCCAGGTTACAAGCCTCAATTCTGTATAAAAAATAAATGGAAAAACACCCTAAATTGTAAGCAATCAATACGCTATCAGAAACTAACAATGTGCTTTAATTAAAAAGGAAAATCCATAGTAATTCACTTTTTCCTTTCCACTCTTCACACAAAACAAGAAACAAGAAATAATATAGAAAAGCAATTAAAATGAAGTCACCTTTTGCCCTTAGAGTGTCTAAGTACAGCTTTTCCCAATGAAATAATTAGCTTTAGATTTCTCATTTTCCTCCCCTTTGTCATACAGAAATTACTTCCTCTCTTCCTATGGAAATAATGCCTGAATTGCCTCTTCAGTTACCCCTAGGCTTCTAAGGATCTCAGTAATCTTGTTATTTCATGAAAATAGTAAGACTGCATGGTTACAGGGCCATTGTCCCTATTGGATTAGGACTTTGGGTTGGTCTAGAAAACAGCCTCATTTGGTTAATTGCAATAAACTTGCATAACCTCTAAAACTGAAGTCAAATACTGGGTGTGAGTGAGTGTGTCATGACCACAGACTGCACCCAGCACCTGCTCTTGCAAGAAGGAATAACTGAAGGGAGGATTCACTGGACACAAATGTACCAACACCATTGCAAACTCCAACATTCATGGTACTTCTGACCGTGATCAGACGTCAAAAGAAAGCACACCCACTACTTTGATCTATGAACCAATGCCGAAGCTACAACACTTTGGACAACAAAAATCTCTTGGTGGCATTACTCAGAGCACACACACAGGCTCAGGACAGAACACAAATGAAACAGAGTGGCAACACATGGAAATGTTCATACAAAGGAAAACTGTATGTCCCTTCCAAACTATACATGATCACTCTCATGCATGTATTCATGATGTGGCCAACACAGAAATGTCTAGTCAAACACTGTTGGGGTTGAAAGTATTTATAGATCCGCATGAAAGACTCAGTGTGGCTCATGGGAAAGAGGAATGAAAAGTGAAGCTCCATGGGGAGTTTGGGGATAAAAAATTAAACATGGAACTGCCATTTGACCCAGGGATTCCACTTCTAGGAATATATCCTAAGAAGCCTGAAACAGCCATAACCAGTTTGGCTCAGTGGATAGAGCGTCAGCCTGTGGACTCAAGGGTCCCAGGTTCAATTCCGGTCAAGGGCATGTACCTTGGTTGCAGCGACATCCCCAGTAGGGGGTGTGCAGGAAGCAGCTGATCGATGTTTCTCTCTCATCAATGTTTCTAACTCTCTATTCCTCTCCTCTCCCTTCCTCTCTGTAAAAAATCAATAAAATATATTTTTAAAAAAGAAGCCTGAAACCACCAATCAGAAAGGAAATATGCACCCTTATGTTCATAGCAGTGTAATTTACAATAGCTAAGATCTGGAAACAGCCCAAGTGCCCATCAGTAGATGAGTGGATAAAAAAGCTATGATTCTGATCTCCTTAAAGGTGAGAAATCTGAATTTCAAGATAAATCATGTGGATAAAAAAGCGATGGGCACTTGGGCTGTTTCCATATCTGCATACCATGGAATGCTATGCAGCTGTAAAAAAGAAGGATCTCTTACCCTTTGAGATAACATGAAGGGACCTGGAGAGTATTATGATAAGCGAAATAAGCCAGTCAGAGAAAGACAAATATCACATGATCTCACTTACCATGTGGAATCTAATGAACAAAATAGATTCAGAGACATGGAAGCATGCAATAGACTGAAGGTTCTTGGAAGAGTCGGGGGTCGGAGGACACAAAGACATTAATCAAAGAACTTACGTGCATATATGCATAACCCATGGACACAGACAATAGTTTGGTAAAGGCCTGGGAGGGCGAAGTGGGGAGGAGAGGTTCAATGTGGGGAAAAGGGGACATCTGCAATACTTTTAACAATAAAGATAAACAAATAAATAATCTCCTCTGGCATTAGGAGCTAGCCAACCTCTCAACGTACAAACTGAGTGCGAGATACCAGGCAAAGGGCATCCAGGTTTGTTGCATATCTACCATGTTTTAGGCACAATGTTATTTTTTTTAAGTGAAAAAAATGTCAAACCACAGGGTGACACAGTCGTGAGATAGCATGAACACCCCTGAAAAGAGAAGACTTCCCATTGGTGAAGATCCCACCCAATCTTCTCCCAGGAGTCACAGTGGCACATGGGTAAAGAACAGAGAGAACTCTTACTGTAGAGCATGGGAGTGGCTGAGATCTTTCATATCGGAGTCCTCGAAACGCGGAGTTATCATTCCCAGACCGCTGTCACTCAGCATGCGTCTCCGTAGCGAAGGATTCCACCAGTCTGACATCCTGGGAGAGGGAAGGGCACCAGACAGGTAAGCAAAGTCAGCCACAGGACTTACCTACACTTTCTCAAGGTGATTCTTGTCTCTAAATGTGAAAAGGGAAATCCATCTCTATTGGGCATTTACTAGGCACTTCACGTTTATTGTTTCATGTAATTTTCTCAACCGTCATGAACCATTTGTATGATTCTGATCTCCTTAAAGGTGAGAAATCTGAATTTCAACATAAATCATTTAAATGTAACATAAAAGAAGTAAAGAAGCCTGATACTGAAGTACGGATAAGAAAATAATAAAGCCCATCCTCTTCCCCTGCTCCACTGTTCCTGGTTTATGTCTAGTGGGGGCCCCTCATGAGAAAAAGAAAGGGACTGATTCAAGTACTTGCGGATGTTCAGGCTGTGGTATTTACGAGCTAGAGATAATAGAGTTCTAACCAAGAAAAGCCATTTCTTTTGGCCATGATTTGACACAGAGAGAATGACCAACAGGTCGAAGACTAGGGTGAGCTTGGCAGAATGGATTCACCCTTATGAGATCAAGGATGGATTAGGTCAAAGGGATGTGAGTCATGCGTATGCCCAGTTCGGGTAAGGTGGGAGGACAGCTAGACTCTAGTACCTACTGCACCTGGGGTAGGACTCAACACTTCACTTGTTTTCCCCACAACGAATAGGCTTGATTTATAGTCCATGGACCACAAAGAGGGCCCTCTCCATCACCTGGAGCTCCAAGGGTTATCACCCTTTGTGCCTGTTGGCTTTACCTTCACACTGGGATAGCTTTGGTATCACTAACTCTGGATTCCTAAGCACAGCTATATATCTGTTCCATCCTACAACTTCTGTCTTCTCTTGATGCCTACACACTCGGTCCACATCACGGACATGAGCTGGCCCTGGCAGAGTTGGAGATACTTAGAAATAGCAGCAAGTGAAGAGGGGTAAACAGGCATAAGGGTAACTCAAATGAGTAGCTCTGCTTTTACTGTATAGGTATGTGTGTACACTTTGTATATGCTACTGAGTGCGCACGCGTGCGTGTGTGTGTGTGTGTGTGCTTTCTAAGGAAATCTTTATTTTAACCAGTAAACCACTCAAGTTCACTAGACTTCACAAAGGGCAAAGATTTTTGTCTATTTTAATTTTGGCATTCTTGTTCCCAAGTGCTTACACTAGTATATGGCACATAAAAAAAACCTCTAAATAAATATTTCAAATTGTTGAAATAACCTAGAAATATCAATATCATTTTGGTGGTTCAATGTCATGGTTAAATTCATGGGTTCTGACATCAGAAAACCTGTAACTACATCTCAATTTTTCCATTTATTTTCTGTGCAATACTTGGAAAGTTACAGAACTCTCAAGTCATCAATTTTCTTATTTATGGACTTAGGACATAATAGTAGCAAATTACAGGGTCATTGTGAAATGATGACAATGATTTGAATAAAAATAATGCTTAATGAGTATCTATCAAGTGCAGGAACTCTTCTAAATGTTCCACATGTATCAATTACTTTAATCTTAGAACAATTCTATGAGTAGGTGTTATTATTTTCATGATACAGATGAGGAAATAAGTACAGATGACTTAAGGTTATTAAGTCACTATGAAGTAGTGGCAGGGATATAAGAAAGGCATTTAGCACAGTATGTGGCTCATAATAAGTGCTTGGCATGTGACAGTTATTGTTATACAATCTCAATGCTTCAGGATGCTTGGATATAGCAAAGAAGAGGGAGGAGGTGGAAGAGGAGAAAAATAATTGTCAAATCACTTGTGTCAATTTTTATTTGGCTAACACAGGCCTTGTAGATACAGATGCACAAATGCAAGTGCTCGTGCTTTCTAGTTTGGTAGGAAGTGTGGATGTGATGGGTAAAGAAGGCTCAGGCAAACCTGGGTGGGAAAGTGTCCTTCCACACAACCATTCATAAGTCAGACTTATAGTGAATCCGCCTGTACAACACTGATGAAACACAACAGGAAAAGCAGTAGAGTAGCCCCAAGTTACCTGTGGTCTCACTTTCTGTGATTTTAGTTACCAGAGAAATAATTCTTAGGTTTTAGATGTCATGACATTCTGAGTTGTCTGATGAAATCTTATGCCGTCCCACTCTGTCCCACCTGGATGGAAACCATCCCTCTGTCCAGGATCTCCACACTGCACACTACCTGCCCATTAGTCATTTAGTGGCTGCCCATCTAAATTATAAGATCGTGGGGCGGGAGGTATGGGGGGAGGAGATAGAGACTATTCACATAACATTTATCACAGTATATCATTACAATTGTTCTATTTTATTACCAGGTATTATAGCTAATCTCTTATTATGCCTAATTTATAAATCAAACTTTATCATAGGTATGTATGTATAGGAAAAAGACTAGTATATAGGGTTTGATACTAAACACAGTTTCAGGCACCCATTGGGGGAGTGGGGTTCTTGAATCATATCCCCCATGGATAAGAAGGGGACTATTGTATTTTAAAATAGTCTGACATCATTAGAAATGTCAATGCCAAAGCCAAACAAGACACTGTGGGCACCCTGTGGCCAGTCTCACCATCACAATGTCAATGGAGCCGCCTACTCACCCTGAGGCTTGCTCCACCACCAGGTCAGGCAATCCTGGCGGTGTCCCAGCCTGCTGTGACAAGGCCATGTCTGGGTCCAGAATAAAAACCTCATCTTGAGAAATCTCCATCACAAAGTGCAAATGTTCCTAAGGAAGAAAAAGAAGTTTGTCAGAGGACTGACAGGATGCTCAAATCCATCATCTGAAGGGTAACCAGAAGAAAGCTTTTTGGACTTGAGGAATAATGAAATTCCGTGACTAATCAAATGACCACAGTCAATGTTCAGAGGCCTGACCAGTGGACATCCCTCCCTGAAGCAATATCATAGCAAGAGGCTGGGGAGGGAGAGAGGTGAATCCCTCTTGGTTTGGATTCCTAGTTGACCAGGATCTTGTTAGGTATAACCAGAGATGCCCAAATACTGCCAAAGAAGTGACATCCGCAATGAACTTGGTCCAGCATGAGTGGACTTCCTCCCCCTAGGATCTGGTCAAGGCTAAATAGCATCATTAACTAGGTGTTATGACCGGATTCCACACTGTCCTTTCTTTTTGCAGGAGAATTTGGACAGTGGGAACATGTTGTCATTAGGCATAAACATTTTATTTTCTTATTACGGAACTCTGAGAGGTGAGGAGTTGAAACTAAGTAGCCTAGATATACCTGTATACCTGAGATCTTAAATTTGAGGTGTCAACTTTTCAAAGGCACCTGTTTTGACTAGGAAGCAGTATTTATAAGTAGTAATGTAGGTAAGGATCTGAAGTGCAGGCTGGCGATGATACAAGTCTAGCTATTTTCTGTACTCATTTAAAAGGTCAAGCCATATCATCTCCAGTCCACAGATCACAAAACACAAGACAACTCAGGGCTTAGGGCGAAGATTATAATTCCAAAATGTGTGTTTCTGTGTTTTTGTTAGAAAAATTTATCAGATTAGATACCAATAAAGCATATTTACTAGGGAATTTTTCACTTTCACAAGCAGGCTCAAGAAAACATACCTGAGATCTGTCTATTCGATAAAAGCGATCAGCAGAAGTTGCTAGAAAAAAAGAAAAAAGGATATGGTATTCAGAGTGTCCTGTGATTTGGCACTAAATTTCTAACTTTCTGTTCTACCACATCAATCAGAAACCTTCCATTCCAGTTTAGGGACTAGTGACCGGTCCCTAAGTCTATTAGGAAAAACGCAGGACTTCCTTGCCTCTGCTGTTAGAAGGCCCTGCCTTCCCCATTACACCTGCCTGTCAAAATCTTACTTGCCTTTTAAGGAGCAAGTGAGATGTTACCTCCTCTGTGAGCCCTCCCTTAGTCCCGTCGTCCCTAACCACGGACAGAATTCACTGCTTCCATTTCTATGCACACTAACATTTTGTTTACACTTCTTATAGGAACTATCTTCACAGATAATGATGAGACTAAGGTATCTGCCTCTTTAATGGTTTGTCATTTATTCTTTATGTCTCCAGATATTAGGCCCTTAAACAGAGCTGGGACTCCATGTGTGTTTATTAAGTAAATAAAGCCTAGAAAAAAACCCTTACAAAACTCTCAGTAGCCAGACTTCCCAAGAAAGTGGTTCTTATTTTGAAAAAGATCTTGAAGCAGAGCCAAAAACTACATCCAGCATTAAAGGTATCAGTTCACCTTCAAACTGAGTCCCTAAGCTATGTCTGAAGAAGATAAAAACAGCAATAACAATAATACTAATACATATATATAAATTATTACATTTATAAATTAAATTATATACATATAATTTAAACATTTTTAAAAGGGACTGGGCTGTAGCTGTGGCTTGAGGAAAAAAAGTCTTACAAACTTGGGTTTTCAAAAATTATTCTGATTATTCTTAACATTTAAGAATTATGTTTCTCCTTCCTTAAATCTGTCTATCAGAGTCCAAATATTATAAACAGATTTTCTGCATAGTACTAGAAGGGAAAACTCAAAATGCAAACAATCATTTGAAAACCATACTTAAGAAGAAGCTTTCCTCCAAATGAACTAAGAAACAAAACTGTCCCGGCCCCTGCCCTCTAAAAGTAATAGGAGAGGAGACCCCGCCTGAGAAGTACTTTCTCTACTCTGTTCTGTTTAACCAATTGTGGATAATGGTCTTAATCTCCATATTAGTTTCACTCTATAAATAGTTTTATTAGAAACAATGTTTATTTAAACATTTATTATAATTTTAGGAAAGACTGTATATAGAACAGACTATCTGTAGAACAATTCACATACATTTCCATAATTTTATTAAATATAAGTCGTTCCTCTGCAGATTCAGGGGAGAAATGATTGCTTTTCATCATCAGGAATAGGAGAGCTGAAGGAAGAGCAGCGTGATTTACCTTCAGAGGTAGTTGATAAGCCATCAATAGAAAGGTAGGTCATGATTTATAATGGCTTAGATTTCAGATAGATACAAGTGCTCGTCTTCGTGATACTGATCAGACATCTCACATCCTGTCATACTCCTATCCACAGTTATATCCTCTCGGATGCATTCACAGATAAACAAAGATGGGTCTGTGATGAAAACCACGTAAACTAGAGAGACACTGGGTGGTAGATACACTGGGAAGCATATAAAAAGGAATGGATTTCAATATAGGTAACTGAATAGAAAAATAGAATTGAGAAGCATCGAGGGATTGAGAGATGCTTGCAATGGAAAATGGACTCATTGACCGATCAGAAATAACTGACCTATTATGCATTCAATGTCATGCTCAGCTGGGCAGGTATGAACACAACTGAAATTTTCTACGCTTTGATAAAATCTTATGCATCACACTGAAGTGATGATTTGGTGACAATGATATAAAAGCTCCAAAATATGCAAGAGACATACATGCTGGTACCTGTCCCATGGTTACTGAACCTAGCTACTGGCCTCAGTGTAAGAGAGGCACTCAACTCTTTTCAGGAAGTGGTGGTGAGAGCAGGGGTGACAGCGATGAAGGGAAATGCCAGCTTGAGCAATCTGATGCTGAGTTCAGCCAGAGTTAACCAGCTCGCTTTGAGGAAAATGACTTCAGAGAGGTGTTACAACGTCAGCAAGTCCACATCATTGAGGAACCACATGAAGGTTTCTGAATAATCTTTTGGAAAACTGGAGTCCAATCCATCAATGGATGCCTTGCCCTGCAGCTTCCCCAACCCCCACCCTTCCATGAAATACAGGAACACTCACCATCTAGAAAGCACCACCGTGGGGAGAGTCTCTGAGCTGAGAGTGCCCTGGGGAAGGAGGTTTCTTGGTCCTGGAAAAAGACACACACATTCTATGGCTCCATTTGAACGACCTGAGGAGCTTCCCTCACTCTACATTCTGCCACATCATCTATGTCTAAGAGCAGAGCGAGCAACCTTTCCTAAACAAAATGCTAGTGCAAGACCAAATCATCTATACTAGTAAAGGGTAATATGCTAATTAGATTGGGAGACCTTCCAGACACCCTTCAGGACAAAGTCATGGTGGCGGTGCCAAGGCAGAGGCAGTTAGGGGCGATCAGCCAGGCAAGTGGTTAGGGGCCAGTGGAGAGGGATGTCCGACTGCAAGTCAGACATCCCCAAAAGGGTCCCAAATGGGAGAGGGTACAGGCCGGGCTGAGGGACACACACCCCTGTGCACAAATTTTGTGCACCAGGCCACTAGTATATATTAAAAGCGTAATTGCTAATTAGATCAGACATCCTTCTGAATGGTATATATATATATATTTATTAGAAGCAAGGTCTCTGCTTTGAAATAAATCATTTCACATAGAACTTTTTAAAACAATTTCCACATAAAATTTCTAAGAGGTTTTCAATTATTCCATTCAGCATTCATAAATGATAGAACGTGGGACATTCACTTCCTTTAAGGAATTTCTTTCCTTTTGTGATGCTGAGAAACTGGCTGCCATTTATATCTGTGTTCTCCACATAGATATAAAATATTCCCTACAAAGAGAATCTCCAGGGGTAGAACCCATCAGTCTTTTACAAGGTGAGTCTGTATGCTAAAGGCTTAGAACAATAGACCTAAAGTTACCAGAACAAAAGGGATACATTTTATTGTTAAAAAGCTGGGGTATATGGAGTTTTTAATATGAATGGATTCATATTAAATAATTGACAGAAGAAATTTGGTCTCACTGAGGACTGGTACCAAAATTTATATTTATATGAGTAGAATTGATATGGCTATGGATACAGAGATAAATACATATTCCTCTGTTTTGGATTGGCTTTGTCACCCTATTGATTAAGCTAAATAAAATCTTGACATGTGCTCAATAACTATTTATATGAGAATTATGTTCAACATTTTGAAAATTATATTTTGACGTATGCGCTATCTTGTTTTTCAGAAACTTAAGGTTCTTAATGTTACCAACATGTCTTGGTTTGGTGAGAAATATAATCATAAATCAAGAAATTTGTAACGTACTTGAAATATTGAGAGGCAACTATGAAAGTGAATAAACATCTTAAACAAATATGGCTGTCTTCTCTAGGAATAAAAGAACTTGAACACTAAGGATATTGTCTGAATTTTTATGTGGAATGTGCTACCAAGACCACCATGAAAAAATATCCTAATTTCCCTAGGTTAAAATACACTCTGAAAGAATACAGAAATACTTGATTTATCATTTCTAAAGACTATTCAAATTAGAAATATTCTGCTAGAATATTCAAATTAGAAAATGTTGGATATTATTTAGTCTAATGTAATAAAATGCAGATTGATATATTGTCTCAGCCACATAACTTGCTTACCCACAGGCTGATAAAGTAATACTCATATCATTATATACCTCTTTATGTGAGAGCATCTGTGTCTGGAGAATTTTATGCCAGTGCCTGACTTTTCTTTGTTTATTTTGCTTATTTTCTTGTCATTTATTTAGTCTCACCTTAATTCATGAAGCATTTGATATCAATTTCCTTAAAGGAATTTGGTTTAAAGAGAATTTCAGAAGCTTGCTCTGTGAAAACATACTGGTTGCCACAGAGCAATTCAAATCACTTCAAATAGATTCCAATAGACCCCTAAATAGGTCCAACAATCCTTGAACTCCCTCATGATTTTATGCTAAATTTGGGGTGCCTATGTGTATGTGCATTTTACTGGGTAGAGGAACCACTATTTTCTATAATTAAACCCTCTAAAGGTTAAAAAGCTATTAATTTAAATAATCAAACATTTAGACCAGAGACAATTCAATAAAATAAGAAGATTTTAATCAGTAAAAAGCCTTAACAATATTCAGACACACAAGAATAGGAATTATTATAAAATTACTGGTGATTACAGCATCAAATAATGGAGGCCCTCTGAGATTTGTAGCTGTTCTCTTGGTAGTGTGTTAGATTCAGACTAATTCCTAAACAGAAGGATGCAATGAACTTGTTGCTTATTCCTATCCATGGTCCCTCCCAAATGCGTTTCAGCCCTTCAAGTAAGGCACTGTAAGTTCTTCTGAAGTTTATTTAAAAAAACAAAAACAGACAAGAGGAAAGCCTATTTATATGGAGAGTTGGATTACCTTAATAATTGAAGTTAAACAATACTTCATCAATTTAAGGCACAGGATTTTTATGGAAAAAAATTATTGAAAAATATTTCGACACTTTCCGCATCGCCTGAAGATTAAATTGCAATCTTAGAAAATGGCTATAGAAGCACAAGTACAGCCCTAACTTCTCTGAAATGGCTTCCCTGAACTAGGTTTGCATCCTCTCCTGCCTTTTTTCAACTTTGTTAAAAACAAACAAACAAAAAACTCTTAACGAGATAATTACTAACATAATGAGGTCCTATGTTGAAAGTCATTTGAATTCTAAAGGAAAAATGTACTATCCACCCAAAATAGGGAATATTCATAATGCAATGCAATTAAATTAGTGATTTTAAAATTTTAAGTGTTATAAAAAGATACAGAAAAACAGTGAAACTTCAACAAGATTTTTTTTTTTTTTTTGCTCAACAAAAACTTCCATTAGAACTAGTGTAGCCACACACACATATGCAGATGGAAGGATCTCACCTGCATTAGGACCCTAAAGTTGGAGATTTTCCCGAAATCAGTGTTAAAATGATGCTTTGATGTAGCAGACTGACAAAATAGAAAACATACTCACACAATATACCGACACACTCTAAGACACAAAAAAGTCTGGCCACTAAGCACACCCAGACGCTGGGACTTCATCTACGAGATGTGACGGAGAAGAGAAGGGAAATCTGGTGGTGCTGAGATTGTTGTATTTCATCTGAGTTGAAAAACTGAGTAAAAAGTTACTTTTAGTAAGAAAGTTCTACTTTGGAAAACTTAAAATTTTGTAGGATGAAATCAGAAGACTAAGAATTGAGATGACAAAAATGTTCTTGTCCTTGAAATAGTATTTAAGTACCATAGGAAAGAGAGATGGATAAATGGGGAGAAACAATGTCATAGACTGTAGATGATCTAGCCTCAGTTAAGTAGCAAGCCCAGAGGCATGGAACTCTGATGGCCAAGAGCACTAACTGTGAGCACAGGACATCCCTGGCTCCATCACCTACTAGCTAAGATTTTAGGCAAGTTTCTTACCCATTCTGTGCCTTGGATGCTTCATTTGTGTAATGGCTACCAGAGTATCTACTGAAAGGAGTTTTTCTGAGGAGTAAATGAAATGGCATGTGAAACGCTTAACTCATTACCTGGAGAGTATTGTGCTAAGTGAATAAGCCAGTCAAAGAAGGACAAATACCATATAATTTCACTTATATGTGGAATCTAATGAACAAAATAACAAACAAAATAGAAACAGACTCATAGATACAAAGAACAGACTCACAGTTGTCAGAGGGGAGGGAGGTTGTGTGAAATAAGTGAAGCGATTAAGCGAAGAAGAAAAAAATCATAGACACAGACAACAGTATGGTGATCATCAGGGAGAAAGGGAGTGGGGGGAGGTAGAGGAGAGTAGAAGAGGGAGTAAATGGTGATGGAAGGAGACTTGACCTGGGGTGGTAACACACAATACAGTATACAGATGATGTATTGTAGAATTATACACCTGAAACCTATATAATTTTATTAACCAAGAGAGGCCCAGCGCACGATTGAAATTGCGTGAGGAGACACCCCGCGGGGGGCCATGACACACTCCTGACCCACGTAGCACAGGCTACCGAGTTGTGTCGGCTGGGGTGGGGGCAGGCGCTCCTGTGTGTTGTGCCTCCACTCCAGCCCGCCCCCATCCCCAGCCTCCCTGTGGCTGCTGGGGTCGGGGTGGCACTCAGTCCCCTCCCGCCCATCTGCGCACACCTCCTCCTGAGTGGTCATGATGCTCAGCTAATTAGCATATTCCCTGTTTATATAGATAGATATCACCCCAATAAATTCAATTTTTAAAAAAATAAATTCTTAACCTATTGGCTAATATATGAAAACATGCAGATACTGGGGCAGCTAGTATTTTATTTATTTTACCTAAAGCAATTTTGACCTTTAAACACAAGAAGAGCTCATCAAGCCACATTTCAGATCAGATCTTTCAGATGGTGCTATAGCAACACTACACTGCTTTATCTATAAATGCATTTGTTATCAGTTTTTGGGTTTTAAAGAAAAGAAACAGGACAGATTCATGTAAGTGGACACAGAAAAGAGTGACATCAAACAAAGGCTGAAATCATGCCATTTTTGATTTGGTGTTTGTAGGACTTGTCTTAATCAGAAATGCAATGCCTCTTTTCACAGAATTAACAACTACACAATTGTCTTAAATACAGGGTATTGTCTTCAAGGTTGAATATCTTGCATCACCAACAGCAATAATTTTCAGAACAGTTTATTTTACTGACCTTGCCTCATTCAATAGTATTCCCCATTTTTCATTTGCTGATTTGGGTTGTTACACAACTATCCATTATTTTATTCCTATAACATAATTATGACCAATCTCTTCAATGCATAGTTATTAAAGCTAATATAGTGCAAGGCATGTGATTCATAAGGTCATGAATGAGAACAAAGCATTGGCCAACTCTTCAGAGGGTGTCTAATGCACCATCTACATCCTCCGAGTTCCTTTCTTGCTCCAATTTTTGGAGTTGCTATATGTCTAATTTATCAGATTGCAACTTCTTTTCCAAAGGGATGGTCATTGTGATTTTAATTTATTTCCTAACTATTGTCAGAAGTCACTGATTTTGAGGAAAGGGTTTTTGAGTCAGGTGCCCAAAGAATTGGAGTCTCGTAATGAAAATAGCAGAAGACTTCATTGGGAAGCTTATGGAAGGCTCAACTCACATTTAAGAAAGTCCTTTCCTTTCAAGTCTGAAGTTTGGGGCTCACAACCTATGGTGGGGGCAGAAGTTTTCAAATAGCCCTGACACTGATGTTAGCTAAGATGTGCCAAGCGGTCCAATCTTAAATCATACACTCCACTGATACAGAGGCCAGTTGTCATGATGTCAAGTAGAGCAGAGGCTGCTGATTCTTGCTTTTCCTTTATCGCTCCTTCTACTTTAAGACCTCCACCTACAGCTTCTGCCCTGACTCATTCTCATTGTCTGGCATTAAAAGGCAATTTCAACAAGCTGTCAATTACTCAGTGAATAACATTTTAGGGACTGGTACTCATTCTTTCCTTTTTTCAAATCTGCAGTATACTGACAGTATACTCCCTTTTGTTATTCAGAGAATTTTTCCATAAATATTGTTCCTCTGTATTCCTTGATGGTTCTATATTAAATAAAATTTAGACTTATCAGTCCTTTTCTGTTATTTGATCTACTGAATACTCTCATATTTGGGGAATGTCCCCCATCAGAATATGTATAAGAAAAATTACTAGAATTCACAAAATCATCTCACTTGGTTGTAGAGTTAGTTGGCCACTGCTAGAGTTCACTTAGAAGTATTAGGCTACAGTCTAAGTTAGTGAGTTGATTTTAATCCATATTCTTATGCTTATTCTAAATCCATATTCTTTGTGTCATTAAGAAGGTGCATAATCTAGCCCCTATACAACCATCCTACCATCTACTCTACTATTCTCCCTGAACCTAATTTATAGCACCTAAAAGCAATACCCAAATGAAAACCTGGAGCTTTGAGATTTTAAGTAAACTCTCAACAGTATCCATTTTTTAGGTGGTGGAGTTGCAAATCAAATGCAGGCCTCTTTTCACTACAGAGCCTGTGATCTTATATGCCAGGTTTTATGGCTTCTAGAGGAATGGGTCGGGGAGGATGACTGAATATGCTTAAGTGAAGTTTTTTTTTGACTCAGCTCAAGCAAAAACATGAAGAAAGCAAAAGTTAGGAAGATCTTAATGGCTATGAAGACCTTTCTTCGACTCCGATATTCAAGGATTTTTTCCATAGATTCAGCTTTCGTTAACTGTCAAACTAAACCTCCATATTTCTTATCACAGTTCACTGCCTGGTAACTCAGAAGTTTTCCTCCCTCAAAGTTTCAGTCACTGCTGCCTGTGCACTTTCCACTCTTATGAACCTGTCTGCTTAAGAATCCCATAGAAATGTGATAATCAATGAGGACAGAGAACCACAACCCAGAGACCAGGAACTGAGATAACATTCATGTAAAGGAAATTCTGATTACAGAATTTAGATAACTTTGCTGTACATGTTATGTGACTGCAATTCTAAGTTTCATACCAATATGGGCCAATATTAGTAGGCTGTTTAGCAGGTGATATGGTTATAATTTATGCTATAATTTTATTTTCAAATCTGTACAGTGATGCTTGTTGAAATACTGTTTACAAAATCAATGTATAGCAACCAAAACTTTATATAACCTAAATTTCTATCCAGAGAGATAGGGTTAAATATATACCATAGACTAGAACAGAGTTTTTAAAAATTGGGTTAGAGTATTATTTATTAGCAAGATATAATGTCCATGGTATATTATTGTTAAAAATAAATAGTGGTATAATGTGTACAGCTAGTGTACAAAGAATATAAGTACATTTTCATTTTTAAAAAACAAACAAAACATCACATATGTCTATGTGTGTAGCTTTGAATAGATTTGGAAAAAGGTACAAAAGGATGCATAGCAGAAAGGTGCTATACTAATGTCTACTTTAGGTGGGGAGTTGAAAACCAAGCAGAAATCTAGAATTGTATACAATCAGAAAACTAAGATAATCCAGGATTATAAAATCTGGCAGATTTCATGACATAAATAGTTAATGAAAGTCAAGAAAAATGCCTTAAGGATCTTCATTTTAAAGATAACTGCATATTTGGATGGATTAAAATGGAGCAGTAATTAAGAGAAGCTGATTGTCAAAAAGGAATCACATGCCCTAACTGGTTTGGCTCAGTGGATAGAGGGTCAGACTGCGGACTGAAGGGTCCCAGGTTCGATTCCAGGAAAGGGCACATGCCCGGGTTGCGGGCTTGATCCCCAGTTGGGGGCATGCAGGAGGCAGCCGATCAATGATTCTCTCTCATCATTAATGTTTTTCTCTCTTCCTTTCCCTTCCTTTCTGAAATCAATAAAAACATACGTTTTTAAAAAAAAGGAATCACAGTAACTTAAAGGCGGTCCATGAACTTCTTTCTAACATTCTTCACTAATCATGGCCACATAGGCGACTAGGTTCTTATATACTCGGGATTCACATGATTCCTACATCTTGTCTATCTACACGCCTTCCTTTCCTACTCAAGAAGGAGAATCAGAATACAGGTGAGTGAGAGTGATGGTAGGAAAGAGGTAATCCTGAATTTGCTGTAACTTTGTTTTAAATAACTCTAATTGCTAACACATTGTAGATGATACACCTCCCATCACTGTGTCTTCACAGAGGGCCACACACTCTACAATTCAGGAGCAACAGAAGAGTAGCGAGCAGTGTAGTATGAATCAGCCTGCCGGGAGCTGGTCCATCCTTGCTGTTTCAAGGGACCTGGCATATATGGCATACTGTTCTTAATATATTTGCTCACCTTCTTGGCACTATGTGTTTTAACCAAGGTCACCTCTCCGAGAAAGGTTGTTTCCCCAGGTAGGGATTTTCCCCTGAAGTTAGGGAGGGAATAAAACTCCTTCACTAAGTGCCAGGCGGGTAATTAATCTCTTTAACTACGAACAATCATGCTTAAGTACATAATCTTTACTCCCTGGAATGGAGATA
>NW_006287901.1:531991-535114 GCF_000327345.1 Myotis davidii | reverse complement strand
ATCTTTACTCCCTGGAATGGAGATAAGAAACACCCTAACCTTTGGAATAGAGATTGATAGGATTGGAATCAACTGGTATAAATACAGATGTAACAAGACAACAGGACACAGAACTCAGATGAAGATCCTAGAGACGGAACTTAGAAGACAGAACCTACACAGAACCTAGAGACAGAAGAACTTCGCTGGAGAGAACATGGCAAAAGATGCTGGACAGAACCTGGCTACAGAACTTGGTTGGAGAACCTAGACAGAACCTGGCTGCAGAAGCCGGCTACAGAACCTGGCGACTGAACCTGGCCGGAGAACCTAGCGAGAGAACATGGCTACAGAACCTGGCTGGAGAACCTGGATAATGTGGCTGGAGAACCTAGCAAGAGAACATGGACACAGAACTTGGCTGGAGATTGTGGCTAGAGATCCTGGCAAGGCTGCTGATCAACTGAACACTGTCTCCGTGTCATTCCTTCTTCGCCGACTCTGTCTACACCTATGGGGAACCCCTGGACCTGCTGGGGTTGGACCCCAGCACCCCAGCATCAGCCTTGAACAGGAAAGGGGGCGCTAGAAGAAACAAAACAGCCCCTTACAAGAGGTCAAACTTTGGTCCCAGGGCAGACCTTGATTTCACGGATGAGCTTGAGTGAATATGGCAAAGTCTATGTCACTAAACAAGTATGGTTGAAGTATGTTTGCTTTGTGAATATACAGACATAATTTCTGATAGAACCATAAAAAAAAAAAACAAGCTTAAAAATATGCACCTGCCTGCAGACACTTAAGAAGTGTGATTGTGTGAAAGTAGCTACATTTCAGGAGGTATTCACATCATTGCCTGAGTTGTGCCCCTATCACATCAATAGCTTTGGGGGCTAATTTAGAGCTTCCAGTTTCTTCAGTCCTCTCACATTGCATAATCAAATCAATGATTCATCAGAGAGATAAGGTACTTGACTGGCTCATTTTTTGGTTTGTTATTTTTCTTCACATAAATGGTGTGATTTAGATGAATGTAACTGTCATTGCCTTATAATATAGGCAGAATGAGGTAACCTTGGACATACCATGCTCCTTTCTACTTTAAATGTATTAATCCTCTAAAACTTCATGCTCTATAGACAAATAATATTAAGAAGTACTGCCCATTTTAAAAATCCTGATATGTAAATTTTCTCTTTTGAAAATGCTAACAGAAAATACTTTCTCATGTTAAAAATAGAGTCATATGCACAAAGCAAACCTATTTCTTTTACATATATATTTAAGTCAACTGGCATGAATTATATGTAATTGGTGAGGAAATTATCTAAACCACTATTTGGCATGCATATGCCAAACTTGCCCTTAATTTAGATTCAATTACTCATAGCTGATACACGCATACTTTAATGAAGGCACAGCAGTCCCTCAACACACTCTAGTAGATTATGCAATTAAGCAATATTCACCCAGCATTTAACTATACCTTCACTGTGAATGAAATTCATTTTCTTTCATAAAATGTAGGAAAGACATAAACAGAAGCAAATCAGCAGTCCCTTTGCATTGGGAATCCCTGCTTTTGTTTAATAATGTCCAGTTAATAATTACTTTACTTTTAAATTTCTCTCCTGTTTGCCTATCCAAATTTTCCTTCTGCCTGCCTTGACATCTCCTGTGCTCAACCTATCTATTTAGTCATTGCCCCCTCTAGTTTCATCACCAAGTTATATAGCAATGTCTCTTTATCCTTGGTGAATGGATCCATCAGGGATGGTTAGAAATACGTGTTTATGTACTGAAATGCTCATTAGTATACTGACAATTATTATGGTCTTTCAAAACTCTTTACCACCCACAACTCTTGCAGCAGAATACAGAAATGGGATGCCCATTTCCAAAACCAGTGTTGAAAGATGAATAAATAGTTATGGTGTAGTAGGAGATGGGAATGAGAGTGATTCTAATATTTTCAAGAGCCCTTTTTGTGTGTGAGAAAGTCCTCCATTAACAACTCTTGTGTGTGTGTGTGTGTGTGTGTGTGTGTGTGTGCACGCGCATTAGCAGCAGTATCGCCTTCATTGTACCAGCAAAAGCAAACAGACTTGGCCTCAGGCAAGTCTTATTTTAATTCCTTCTACAATCCATTTCTGACAGCTTTGATCTAGCCCAAAGGAACATTCTACAAAACCCTTTACTCCTATCCTTCAAGATTAACTAATTCCCAAAATGACTCCCTTAAACTTATTTCAACCCATCCATTGAAAGACTCTTCTAAAATCCAGAAAACAAATTAAAGAGCAAGAGATTTCAAAGAACAGAAAGAGATGAATAAGGACAAGATAAATAAATGAAATATTTGTGGGTTAATACTGTTTGCCTAGGACTAGACAGAGTTCTGCTGAAATACAACACAAACCTATCCCACAGAGGAAGCTCGGGTAGGTGTGCAGGAAAACATAAAAAGGAGGTCAGAGGACGAGCAACTGGATGTGGACTCAGATCTGACCATCTGACCAAGATTTTTTCCTTATGGAAATAAGAGACATCTCTAAAGGATACAAATTCTTTTCAAAAAATATTATATCTACTTTTACATCTTCCAACTATTCTAGTGTTAGTTTTAAGTAAATTCATTCTTAAAGAAAAAAATAAAAACTAGATAGATCCCTCTTTGAACCTACTACAAAATCCTATGATATTCATTAAAATATCAAATTATTAGCTCATAACATTCTGGAAAGCACACTTTTGTGTGCCAACCACATTGGTATTTCATGAGTCTTATGCTGGGAAAATGGAGAAACTGAGTGTCTACAAAAAAAAAAAATTGTGGCTGGTTCCATTGCTCCTGGTTCTCTGCTTATTCTGCCTTCCCATGTCCAGATGCCTCTATTTCAGTGATGGCGACCCTATGACACCTCTGACACGCGAACTCATTTTTTTGGTTGATTTTTTCTTTGTTAAATGGCATTTAAATATATAAAATAAATATCAGAAATATAAGTCTTTGTTTTACTATGGTTGGAAATATCAAAAAATTTCTACATGTGACACGGCACCAGCGTTAAGTTAGGGTTTTTCAAAATGCTGGCACGTCAAGCTCAAAAGGTTCACCATCATTGTTAGACAAAATACCGAACC
>NW_006287901.1:510955-531935 GCF_000327345.1 Myotis davidii | reverse complement strand
TTTCCCTGCCTTTCCTCAACTAGGACTTACATCTGCCTAGTCATGTCCTGAGGCTCGTCAGAATGACTCCAGATTTTTTACGTTCCTCACTATTGACATTTAGGGCTGGATACTCTTTTTTGTAGGGGACTGCCCCATGCACTGTAAGATGTTTAGCAGCATCTCTGGCTTCTACTCAACAGAATTCAGTAGCACCTCCTCCCCTAATAGTGAAACACAACATGTCCCAATTGCCAAACTGCCTGTATGAGGGGAAAAATCTCCCCTACCTGAGAATCACTGGAACGGTTGAATTAGCTTCACTTCTTACCAACTTTAGGACTTAGGGTTAACAAGGGATATAACGAAGACCGAGAGGGAGCAGAGAGAAAAAATTAGCTCAAAAAGCATCTATATCAAACAGGGAGGCAGAGTCCAATTTCTTTATAAATTCTAGATTATCTGCCAACCTCAGGAGCACCTGTGAGCACAATGCACTGTGCTTGTCTAAGTTATCGGTTACAGGTTACATGAGATGCCACTCGGATGGAGGGGCCTTTGTGTTTTGACCTTAGAGACGGTGTCAGCTGGAATTTTGAGCAGGCTATAAACATCCAACACACTCTTGCACAACCCACTATGCCGTGTGAGGTTAATACAAGGTGTCACTTCTGAGCCGTGGTGCTTTGTTGGCAGTTCACTATGAATTTGGGAAAGGAAGAAACCGCGGTGCTCAAATGACTAGAAACCGCCACTAACAAGGTGCCGTGGGCTCCTGTACTCCTTTCTGAATGCGGGCTTTTTCTTGAGTTCTCTCTAGCCTTAGAAAATAGCCAGCTAAAATCCCACCTGCAAATCAGTGAGCTGAGAGGAATTTCTCAAGTTTTTAGACCTGCTGGCATTTATTCGTTCTATCACAGTTAGTTCTCCACACATATTTAGTGCCACCTCATACGAGACAGTTTGTTTAAAAGCATATAAGGCTTTTTGTGGTCCACATTTCTGACTGGTTTCTCCTACATCACCCTCTTACTCCCACTGAGAGATTCTGATATGATGGGCTTCTGCATTAGGAAACGAAAGATTTAGTATTACATTGCCTGCCGGTGGGTTTTGTCACTTTCTACATAAAACGAATAGCACCTCTATTCCATGTATTGCATATGCATCCTCAGAAAAACAGACAAATCAATCTGCATCATCTCAGCCTCTCAAAAGCATTTGACACATTTCATTACTTCCTTCTTCTTTGAAATATGTCTCACTCTTTTCCTATCATAACACCAACTTCTCCTTAATTCCAGCTTCCTGCTGCTCATCAGTTTCCATGACTCTTCTTTTTTTTTTAAAAAAAAAAAAATCCTTTGTATTTATTTACCTTTATCATTGAAAGTATTACATGTCTCCCTTTTTCCCTATTGACCCCTTCGTGACCGTACCCCACCCCCAGGCCTTCACCACACTATTGTCTGTGTCAGCCAGTCTCAGGGTAAATTAGGCTGCCTTGCTGAGGGTACAGGGTGTCCATTTGCAAGGGAAAGAAGCTTCCTAGAGGCTACAGGTATAGGGTTGTAGGAAATGTTGTTCTATTGCTTATGCAAAAGGATGCTAAACTGAAAGTTTTAGGCATAGCAGAATAGACACCACAACCTCCAGGGAGGTGCTAATCCGGATTTACAAGTTTAGACATATTTAAACCCCTCCTCCACGTGGATGTAGAAGGGCCTAGGAGAGGAGTTATTTGGAGGGAGTCACTGGCAAGCTCTGACTCCCACATCCCCGTCCCAGCGGCAAGTTCATGGGCCCTCGCAGTTCAGGGTGACACTGTGCACTGGGATCTGAGTCCTGCCTGAGAAATCTAATGGGAAAGGATGGCTGGACAGGCCCGTGCAGGACAGTAGAGGTGGGAAAGGGCTGGAGGAAACTGAGCACACAAAGACTATTTAGGCGAAGAACATCTGAGTGTTCTGCATGGACTGGATGCAGGTCATTAGGGAGAGGCTGGGTTCACTGGATCCTGTCCAAAAGGCCAGGATGGGCTAATCAGATTGCATTTTAGAATGTTTGCCTGATGGTTGAGGGAGGCAGAGAATTCACTTGCCTGGGAGTAAAGGAGAATCGTACGCCCTGGTTGCTAACATCTGTCATCTTGGACCAGGGAAGCATCTAGTCTAGAGGTGAAGTCCACAGAAAAGAAGAACAGCCAAACGACCAGCAGAAAAAGGACACATGAAACACGGCCAAATGCCACGTGAAATCCACCCTTGATCTGAACGCTTCGCTGATGTGAATCAATAGACTCCTGCCCTGTCAAGTTAAGAGTTGAGTTTTCTAGCATTTGGCACTGAGAAACCCCTTCATTATACAGTCTTTTCTAAATGACCTGGGAGAAAAACCACAGCCCCAATTTGAGCCAGACTAAGAATGTCCAAAACCAAAAATAGGCAAAGGAATCACAATGTCAACTTCACTAGGTTCTCAGCGTAAACCCTCTCTCTAGGGAAGATGTGGACTCTAATCCAAATGAGACATTCAACTTCTTTGGGCCAAAAGGCAAGAAGCAGGGAGAGTCAAGTATGTGTTACCTGGTAATGAACTCTGTGGGAGCCAGAAGAAACTGATTGCAGGTCCTAGTGAGAAAATGGAAAAAATATAGTTTGAATAAGCTGCTGCTACAACTCTCCCCCCTGAACTCCCAATTTAATATTATTAAAGTCATCTGGAAAGCATCTAACCCACCCAAACTCCTCAAGGTTAAACAAAGAAGACAATGCCAAAAATAATAAAAGCACACCAAGCTGGGCTGAGAGAAGAAAGGCCATTCGGCTATAGAAACTTTTAAACAGTGTTTACAGGTGACTGATATATTACAATTCCAAGGAACAAGAAGACCAAAAGTAAAAGACAGCAGCTTTGTTCTAATAAGCGGGGTCATGTTTAATTTGCACCTGATCTTTTGGCTTGTGAAGACAGCTTCTAAAAGTCCCCCTTGAAGCACTCAGAAAGAATTTATTTATCTTAGACCAAATACATACTGTCCTGGTAATTGTGTTTATACTGATAAGTTGCTCGGCAAACACGGGTTTTCACAGACCGCAAAGAGAAAAATCGCCGGAGCGCCTCTGCATTAACATGGAGAGCAAATTAACAGGGTTGAAATTAATGAGGTTTTACTGGCAGATTCTGAGAGCCTGGCTCCCTTTATAAAGTTTTATAACTAAGTTGCCATCGCCATCGTCATGTCCCGCAGGCTTCTTTGTTAATGAGTGTATTGCTTTTAATCGCAAATGTCAGCAATCCTGGGTAACTTTGTTCTCATACCTGCTTCCCACTAGGATTCAGCAACTTTCTCTCTGTGCCCAAGGTAGTTTTAAAATGTTGCCTCTATGAGTTCACTCTTTTCCCCCTTTTTTTGAATCCCACTTCTTGTGGAATATTGGTGTAATGAACATGGCAATAAGTTGATCTTCAACAGTTATGTATTTTAGCTACTGTGAAATCTTGTTACTCGAGTGTTAAGGAAAAAAACATTTGGTAGCATTTATGATGAACTTTCGATTGCAGATTTATTGAAAGTGGTTCCACAATAAAATACAAACATTATTTTGAAAAATGAGATGCAGTGTCCCTGAAATATTGATTTGGACCTGAGTCACATGCTAAAAAGTTCACAGATTTTAACATGTTAAAGTTATCCTTGATAAAAAAAAAAATAGCCAAGGAAGTAACAAGTATAAAATTTGTTGACTTTTCTATTCTCACCCTTATCAGTATTCAAAATTTAGCATTTATCCCAAAATATTTTGCACTCACAATTTCTCTATCCTTAACAATGCTGAAGAGAAAAATTAATAATTTTTCACATTACTTTATGCCTCCTACCTGAATTTATTTCAAGAGAAATAAAATCCAATGTTTAAAGCTAAGTGGCTACAACTTGATAGAATTTTAAACACTGTATATCTTCTTTATTTGTGACATTTGTGTGCGCATGATGTGTTGTCTGAAAGAGAGTTGCTAATTTGGGGGTACCTTTTAGAATCACCCGGTAGCTTTAAAAATATAAATGGCTAGACCACATCCAAAACAAGTGATTCTAATGTGCATCTTTAATCAAGAAACAATGATAAAGAAGTCGCTATTTATGCTCTTTACCATTTGTAAAATAAAGGACGTGACTACTCCCCTCAAAGCTTTATAAAAGTAGCCCATGATCACTGCAGTGAGGGGGCTGGGTCTCCTGGCTTTACTGGTGCAGCTTAAGTTCATGGGAAGGTCATACATGAGATCTCTTCCTCTCTCTTTCTCTATGGTAAAACCAGATTGAGAAAAAAAAAATAGATTATTCTTTTGTGTTCTGACACAAGTTTCTATGAAATGTAGAAAGTTTTTCTTTCCTGTACAATTTACATTTTTTTAAAAAAAAAATCTGTCACTGACAGAAGTCTGTGCTAGAGACAAAACATTAAATAAGCCCAAACCTCTGTTTTCTCTCATTATTTATTAGTGCCCTTTGAAATTCTTCAGAGCTCACAATTACAGGGATGTAGCCTGGCTACGGTTCCAAGCTACGGTGTGGGTCACAGGAGAACAACACCACGCTATAGTTAACCCAACTGATCCTTGGCCATTTCACACCTGAGCTGGAAAAGCTGAGGTGTGTGATTCAAACACAAGGCCGCCACATTTCCATTTCCCCCCCAAGTGCATCATTTCAGAAACAAATAAAGATGGCTGGGAGTTGTTTACACAAATGAAACACCGAACAAAAGGTATACCTGACTATAGAAACTCACCTCCTGCAGGCGATCTATGTACATACGGCAAGTCTCCAAGTCACAGTCTCCACGCACAACGAGAATACCCAGGGGAATGGCTAAGGGGGGAAGGAAAGAGAAAAGTCTAGAATAAAATATTCGATTTTTCTAGATTGGCATACATGTGTTTGTGAGGGTTTAAAAAAATCTCAAAAATATAATTTTTCTTTTGGATCATTCAATCCAAACTTCTCCCTATACCTCCTTTCTGACCCCAACCTCTCCATGTCTGCAGCTGTCACACTCTTTTCTTGAAGTCCACCTTGTCCCCTGACACCTGGCCAGCCTTCATTTCACTTCTTCTCCTTGGCTCTGATATGAAGTGCAATCTCATGGAAACAGAGGATTGGCAGGACCAGGAAGCTGCTCACAGCCAGCGGGTAACCTACGCCTCCATTGTAATAGCCAAAGTACCAGAGAGGAATGAAAACAAAATCATGATCCTGGACACTTACTTCTTTAATATTTCTGTCTGT
The DNA here is from genome assembly GCF_000327345.1 of Myotis davidii. Taxonomy (NCBI): domain Eukaryota; kingdom Metazoa; phylum Chordata; class Mammalia; order Chiroptera; family Vespertilionidae; genus Myotis; species Myotis davidii. The sequence continues at coordinate 526,663 of NW_006287901.1, read as the reverse complement.
TTGCAATAGTTTGCAGCCTGAGAGACTCACCTACTCAAAGCACCATTACTACCTGGTGGCCAAAAGCAGGCATAATGTTGAAGAAAAGAAGAAAAAAGAGAGAGAAAAGAAAAAGCTTCTAGAAGGTTAACAGCTTAAAAATCCAACTGATCTTGCCCTGGCCAGTGTGCTCAATGGTTAGATCGTCAGCCTGCACACCGGAGGGTCTCAGGTTTGATTCTGATCAAGGGTACGTACCTGGGTTGCAGGTTTGATCTCCGCCCCCAGTCAGTGTCTGTGTAGGAGGTAATAATCAATGTGTTTCTCTCACATTGATCTCTCTCTCTCTCTCTTTCTCTCTCTCTCCCCCTCCCTTCCTCTCTTCCACTCTTTCTAAAAATCAATAGAAAAATAGCCTCACTCCTCAGGTGAGGATTAAAAAAAATCCAGCTGATCTGAAAGATGGTCACTTTAAATGTTCAGCAGCAAATCTTCAGGAAACAATAAAGTGAAGCTACTAAGTGTCTTAAGCACCCTATTTAGGCGAAGAGAAATGCCATACCATGGCTTTATTGGACAGAACCTCCTACTTCAGAAATAACCATAAGATTCCTGAAATACTGAAAAAAAATGTCTTCTTCGCAAAACTTAAAAAAATGCATGTGCTTATTTCTGATTTTAAAAGTACAATTACACTATTAAATCCATGATTTAATAAGAAAATCTCAAAATCTTGAATTAACCAGCTAAAGACCAGCAAGCGGATGATATGACAGTAGGACTCACTAAAGATTTTTTAAAACCTTGCACTCATTGAATTTATTTTTAAAGCCTAATCATCAATAAATGGATTTAAAAATGCTTTACAATTTAATAATATAGATAATAAAATACATTTAAAGTGCATGGAAAAATCTTGAAGAATTCACAGAGTAGAGAAGGCATACATATAAATAAATAAAAATAATGATAACCTAACATAAGCTAAAGTAAATATGTGAACTTAGTCATTTTGAAAACTGTACAAGAGAGGGACTAATTCTTGCCTAAAAGTCAGATTTTAGGCTTTTTGAAGATATGAAGCCACATTAGGTTTTTCAGTTAGAGGAGCAAGGGTGATCGAGGGAAAAAGAAAAGAGTCTATTTCTCAATATTACCTCCCAGACTGGTTTCCACTAGAGAGATCAATACCCTCCCATTCCTGTAGCTTCCCAAAGTCTTGCTGCATAAAACTTGAAAGCAGCCGTCATCTTGACCGTGATGTGTAAGCCTGTGAATGAGTATGGGCCCTCCCATCAGAAATAAGGCTTGTTTGCCTTTACTGCTCCAATGTCTGGTAGGTGTTCAATAAAAGCTTGTAAGAAGAGGAAGGAAGGCAGGCTTAGGACCTGCTCAAGTGTGAAAGGGAAGTGTATCTTTAAGGGCCGAGAAAACTTTCCAGGATAGGCAAAGAAGCAAGGGTTTGGAGAAGGAGGAGAGAGTATGCATTGGGTTGGAGCTTGCCTTTGTCCAATCTTCTCAATACTAAGCAAGAGAGGCAGTAAGCAGAGGGGCAGGAACCCTGCGGCTGTCGTATGTTTGAGATACAATAATCTGGAAAATACTTTTTCCCTCTTTTTAAATATAAACAGAAAAAGTCTTCAGTCGGATAATCATGCATCTTTGACAGAAATGGAAAGGAAGTACCATAAGGAGATACTTTAAAGAACTGATTAAAGTAATCATCTTCAGCTAGACTACTAAATAGATCCAAATAAGGTGATCCACTGAGGTAAGAGAAGAATAGGGATTTATACATAGGGATTTATACATCATTCCTAGTACATAAGGAATGATGAGGAAAAGCTACACTCTTGGCCTAAAATATAAGTCAAAGTGTGTGGCAGCAGAATATAGTAAAAATTAACATGAGAGCCTATGTTAAAATCTTGCTGAAGGATATCTTCTTTTAATTTCAAATGTGTAAATGTAAAGGAATAAAATTTAATCAATATGTAACTATCTACTTAAATTAGAAGACATTCTATAGGAACACTGGAATCCTGTCATCACCCCTGATTTCCTTCTATTATCAACCCTTGGGTTAGTCTGCTCATACATTCAATGGACTTGGTAGCAGATACTTTAAATTACAATTAGACAATGGATATTGTCTCTCTTTCAAGCATCTTTAGCTAGAAAATGGATTCATCCAATCATCTACCTTATAAATTGTCATAATACTATAAAGATTAGCTGGTAATAGTTCTATAAGTTATATTCCTGCTTACTTAAAATTAACCTCTCCTTTCCTGCAATGGGAAAAATAATTGTAAAAATACTGTAATCTGACATTTCCAATGAGGGCTTTACATGGTTAAGAGAAAGCAAAAGTTGTAGGAAATTACCATCTTCCTTTTCTCTTTGGATCCTCCTTTTCCCTACCCAGTTGAATCAAATGTGCTTCATAATTTCTAGTAACTATATTCCTTGGCTGGTTGAGGACAAATTTTTTTCCCTTACTCTATACCCTACCTTTCTTATCCTAGCTTTCTTATTCACTTCTCTGTCCCTCCTATCAAACCATGTTCTCTCATGATTCTTGATTCTTGAGTATAAATGACTAATAATTGATTAAAGTGTTCATCCTCTAAGGAACACTTGAGTTTTAACATGTCTGACATTTGAGCTAACATAATTGTCACAGGCGGAATTGTGTGTGACCCCAAAACTGATATGTTGAAGCCTTAACACTCAAAGTGATGGCATTTGCAGATGCAGCCTTGGGGAGATAATTGGGGTTAGAGGAAGTCTTGAGGGATGGGACCCTCCTGATAAGGTTAGTGGCCTGATAAGAGGAGATACCATAGAGTTTTCCCTTATGGGCACTCTCTCTCTCTCTCCCCTCCTGCTACCATTTGAGGACACAGCATGAAGATTGCCATCTATAGCCAGGAAGAGAGCAATCACCGGAAACCAAGTCAGCCAGCACCTTGTCATGGACAGTCCAGCCTCCAGAACTGTGAGAAAATAAATGGTTTAAACCACGCATGCTATGATATTTTGTTATGGTAGTAACCCTAGCCGACTAAGACAATGATAAAGCTTTGATAAATTTAGGTACAGAAATATGAAAGACACTGTGCAATTAACTGGCGATCCTCAGCGCTAAGAAAATTATCCTACCAATTACATCTTCCCAGCCAACGCATGAGCCTTGATCTGGCTCCCCTCTCAGGCTTGACCCAACCTCAATTAATCCCCTTTCCCTATTTCAGTTTATATAAATGCCGCATAATTCAGACTGTGATTAAGTTAATTGGTTAAAAGCTCCATTATATATTTTATATGTGCATGCTCTGGATTTTATGTTTGAAATAAAATGCCAACAGGTCATACAAATTAATTTGGCCGTTTATACTTGAAGTTAGGACTACTTGGACTCATTATGCAAATTTATGCCAAACAGTGCATAAATTAACATCATTCATCTTCAACAAATCCAAAATCTTCTAGCAACCACTCCACAAATATACTGTTATCTGTAAAAAAATCTTCCAAAGTACATGCACTAAAATAAAGTATGGTTTCAAAACTATAGATTTCTCCACAAATGATAAGCAGAGTCAGGGAAGAGACCAAGCTCAGGCACCCTACATATGGGTTTGAATTGCCCAAAACTTTAAAAACCAAAGTTTTAAAAAGCTATTAAATTGAAATTTCTTAGAGTTTTTTTTTAAACATGATTTTATTGATTTTTAGAGAGAGAGGAAATGAAAAGGATAGAAACATGGATGAGAATCATCAATGGCTGCCTCCTGCATGCCCCCTACTGGGGATTGAGTCTGTAACCTGGGCATGTGCCTTGGCCAGGAATCCAACCAGCTACTTCTTGGTCCATGGGTTGGCACTTCAACCACTGAGCTACACGGGTCGGGCTAGACTTTTTTAAGAAAATCTGAACAATGCTTTACAAAGAGTTGGAGGTATGATGCAAAAGACAATCAAACAATTTCTTCAAGTGAATTAATTATTTGACTGAAGAAAAACAAAAGACCCTTGTGGACCAACTCAGAGATGAAAGCCCTTCCCAGAGATCTCTGCAGCAGGTTGTACTCTGGGACAACCATAAGGATGTGCCTGAATTGCATTGAGGCCAATGAGTTCACAATGGCAGGGACTCTGAGGGAAGCGAAAATACAAATTTTGTGTCTTCCCAGGTGCAGACCTATTTCCCGTGGCCTGCGCAAGGAGCTGGTCCTGACACAGGTGATCTGAGGCCAAGCCTGCTGGCTCAGAGAATTGGCAGTGAGAGGAGAACAGGACGTGGTCTTATATTAGGGAAGAGCCCTGCCCCTCTAGAAAAGCCAGCGGGGGCAGAACAGACCTTTACTATCACCTCCTCAGGGTGCGTGATCTAACCCATTTTATAGTTAAAGATACACAAACTTCAGTCTTGTTACAAGGGTTATACTGTATACACATGAAGCAATGTGACACCTTTAGGCCTGGGAGCAATAAATCTGGTTGAACAGGAAAATGATAATAATGATTATATGATCTAAAGAAGGAAAAAAAGGAAGAGGAAGAACAAGAAGATGAGGGGGATGAAAGGAAAAGGAGGAAGGAGAGGCCAAGGAGAGAGGAAAGAGGAGGAAAAAGTAACTTACATAATGAGGTAACCAGCTCATCATTTTATTGCATCTTTGTCTCAATCCTAAGAGGTGAACATCAATACTCCTATTTTTAAAACGAGGAAACCAAATCTCAGAAAGATTAGGTAACATGCCCTGAATGTAAATATCACAGCTACTAAATGGAACAAAGATTTCATCCCAAATTTCTTTCATTCAAGAGGAACTATTCTAAACCATTCCTACTTCCCATCAAACATGGGCCACAGAAAGAATGAAGTCTCTCCAAGCTTACAACACTGAGCTCAGGGAAGTGAAACCAAGAAACCCTACCACAAGCGGACCAAGGAGTGAGGATGTAGTTAAAATTATACAAGAACTGGGAAAACTGTGATCAGCAGGTGGCAGAGCTATGGCGAACAGTTCCAGGCAAAGGAGCAGGACCATGGGACTCAGAAACTATGAGTGAAGTCAAACATATTTTCATAACCAGACTTGGCAGTAGCGGAGGCACATTTAAAGACTTCCCACTTCCCTCCCTTTCCAATAGGCCAGTGGTCGGCAAACTGAAGCTCGCGAGCCACATGCGGCTCTTTGGCCCATTGAGCCATTGAGTGTGGCTCTTCTACAAAATACCACGTGCAGGCGCGCATGTATAGTGCGATTGAAACTTCGTGGCCCATGCGCAGAAGTCGGTATTTTGTGGAAGAGCCACACTCCAGGGGCCAAAGAGCCGCATGTGGCTCGCGAGCTGCAGTTTGCCGACCACTGCCATAGGCCAACTGCAAGGGGCCTGATAGTCTGTGAATCAAAGTTATCAAAACTGTTGACGGCCTTGTGATAACCTTGTACTTAATTTAGGGTTCAGAGAATGAAACTGACTGCTGCTTACTTTACAAAGAAATGCAACTATAAAGCCGTGAGCAGGATGTTAATCATTCTGGGGACCGTAGAGATAACACGAGTCCATCAGACTTTAATCAGAATTGTTTTTGGAAAATCACATGACTTGCTTTGCTATTAAAATCTTTGCATTAGAATTCCCAGTATTGAACTGGAGAGCTGATTGACAATTAACATAAACCAAACATAAAACTCAGGTTCTCATATCAGGTGGGAAAAGTTCATTCCTACAGATGAACAAGCTATTCAAAAGTGTTTCCCATGGATTTTTTGATAGAGTGTTTACATGAATTTCAAACATGGTTAACATCTGGCATTATTAAGGTGGTAGTTTCTGCTATAATAGGTATCTTATTGCATTCATTTGAATGTTTAATTATTCTTGGTAAACATCTACATTCAGGAAAATTATAATTACAGACACTTTTGATTATTCAATTAGATTATTTTGCCCTTGATTCTTATGTGAAGACTCTATATAAAGTAAATAATCATAGTTCTAGTAAAATAAAAAAAAAGGGGGAGGGGGGACAACAGGCCCAAAATGGAGTCACTTGTGCTAAGTCCCATGTCAACAACCAAGACTTAATACCTAACCTCATTGCAGTTTTAGCTTCTCCCAGAAATGTGACCTTTACCCAGATAATCAGAAATGATCAGATCAACACCAGTGAGGTAATCTCTGGGAGAGATCCCTGCCTTTCCCTAAAGGAAGGTGGCCTTGCCTGAAACAACGTGCAGAACTTTCTTGCCTCACCTTCTTTCTGATTATAAAAGCCTTCCATTCTGTTTGCTATATAGGATGCTGCTTAATTCATGAATTGTTAAATAAAGCCATTTAGATCTTCAAATTTACCCAGTTAAATTTTGTTTAACAGTATCTACCTGTCTGGGTTATAGTAAAGATTAAATAAGTCAGTGCTGGTAGAGCATGTAATATCTGAAAATCCATCCTATATTCACCCCCCTAAGCCTTAGTAAATTAATCATTTCCCTAATTCTAATATCAGCATGTACCGGTCATTTGTAAAGCCTCAAACCAATTTCAGCAGACCAGATGTGGAGACGTTTACAGCAGATAATGTGTCCTACCGGTTCCTAAAGGCTCCAGCCTACTAAGCCAACGCATGTAAACAAAAGAACAAAACCTACAAGGAGATGAGAGGAATCACAAGCAAAGACTCAGAACCAAAGCAAGAAAGAGCCACCTTTGCCACTAAATCCACATGAAACTCTTAACAGGATTTTTCAAAAGGGAGAAAATGCATAGCAGCTAATTCATTCCCTGCAAGATACTGTGATGTGTTCAGCAAGGTGTTACTATGAAAAGAAAGGGCTGAAAGCTCAGCATTTAAAAATAAAAAGAAAGGATTTAATTTTGTAACACATGAGCAATTACAGTGCAATTCCTGTTAAAACAGAACTGCAGCTAAATGGGGCTATTTACCTGTTCAAATTACAAACAAAACTGTCTTCAGTGGGATCATTAAAAGATGGTATGAGAACTTCTTTTTTAGAAAAAGCTTCTCAGACCTGCAGGTGTTTGCAAAGATTGGGTTTTAAGCTCTAATATATACGTAAACATATTACAATTGCAGAGGCTCTGTTGAGGCTAAATAAAAAAGCTGTCACTTTCTGAAAAGAACAATAAATAAACCACAAAGTTAAAATTCAGGAAATAGGAAAGTATTTGGAACAGGATGGTAAACCATCAAAAATATAGATCGTTTTAGAATGAATGCATTTTATGTTAATATTCAGAGACATATTTTTTAAAACTTGACATTTTTTTAAGCATCAATTTTAAGATTTATTGAGGTAATCAATTCAGTTTATGTCAAGTACTCATTTTCTTTCCATCAATCTAGATGCAGACTTAGGAAACTTAAGTCTGAAAAAGAAACTGTTGCCTAGAAAATAACATAAGAGAAACGCTAGGTAAGCTTTGTTTTGGTGATGACATTTTATTTTATTTATTTATTTATTTATTTTTTGCATCTGTAAAAGACATTTATTCTGAGAATCTAAAATCTTTTTTTTTTTTTTTTTTTTTTGGTGATGACATTTTAGATACAACACCAAAAGCAGGGTCCATGAAAGAAAAAAACTGATAAGTTAGACTACATTCAATGGAAACTTCTGCTCTGTGAGAAACACCATTAAGAAAATTAAAAGACAAGACAGACTGGGGGGAAAACATCTTTGTAGAACACATATGTGACAAAAGACTGGTATTCAAAATATAGCAAGAACTCTTAAAACTCACAAATAAGAGAGTCAATTGAAAAGTGGGCAAAAGATCTGGACATTGCCCCAGAGAAGATGTATAGATGGCAGATAAACTATATGCAAAAGCTGCTCAACATCATATGTCATTAGGGAATTGCAAATTAAAACAACATACCAGCATCACATACCCATTAGAGCAGCTAAAATTGAAAAACTGACATCAACTGCTGGTGAGAATGTGGAGCAGCAGGAACTCACATTCATTGCTGGTGGAAATGCAAAAGGGTACCTCCAGTTTGGAAAATAGCTTGTCAGTTTCTTTCAGAAGTAAACAACAACAACAACAAAACCTCTTAACCACAAGATCCAGCCATTTCACTCTTTGGTATCTCCCCAAATGAGATGAAACCTATGCCCCCACCAAAATTTGCACATGAGTGTTTACAGCGTGTTTACTCATAATTGCCAAAACTTGAAAGCAATCAAGAAGTCCTTCAGCACTAGCTGGTTGGAGCATTGGCTCACAGACTGAAGGGTCTCAAGTTCGATTCTGATTAAGGGCAGGTATCTCCATTGCAGACTCCACCCCCAGGCTCCTGGTTAGGGCGCATGCAGGAGGTAACCAATGGATATGTCTCTCACACATCAATGTTTCTCTCTCTTTCTCTCCCTTCCACTCTTTCTAAAATATCAATGAAAAAATATCCTCAGGTGAGAATTACAGAGAGAGAGAGAGAAAGAGAGAGAGAGAGAGAGAGAGTTCAATAGGTGCATGGATAAACAAAACGGTCATCATACAATGAAATATTAGCCAGCAACAAAGAGAAATGAGTTTTCAAGCCATGAAAGACAATGGAGTAACCTTAGTGCGTATTGCTAAGTGAAAGAAGCTAGTCTGATGTGGCTGCGTACTGCTTGATTCCAACTACATGGCATTCTGGAAAAGGCAAGATTATGGAGACAGTAAAAGGATTGATGGTTGCCAGAGGTTAGAAAAGAGGAATGAGTGAATAGGTGGAGCCCAAGGGGTACTTAGGGCAGTAAAACGATTCTGTATGATACTATCATAGTGGATTCATATCATATATATATGTTAAAACCCCAACATTGTAGAATACAACTGTAAATCCAAATGTAAAGTATGGCTTTAGTTAATAATGTATTCTATTGGCTCACTGATTATAACAAATGTATAACACTAATGCAAGATGTTAGTAAAAGGGGAAATGTGTGCTCCAGGTGTTGGGGTGATTTGAGGGGTTATAGCAAACTCTGTACTTTCCACGTCCTTTTTCATACCTTACACTGCTCCAAAAATAAAGTTTACTAATTAAAAAATAAAAAAGCAAGAGAAAGTAAATTGTCCTGAATTTCCTAAAGACAGATACTTTGCTGTTATCAGCAAACATTGACATACAGAAAAATAAACGCCACCTACTTTCTTACCCATAGTGTTAACACTCTTCACGAAGTCAACAGGATAATGGGAATAGGGACTAGAAGTTAAATCAAGAAGGGGAAGAAGGACGGAAGGCCCTAAAGGAAAATGGTAGGGGACAAGTGGAATTTTTTCATTTTACCTCATTAGTTCCAAACATGTCAGGGTCTCAAGGAACTACAATTCTAACTTGAAAGTTGACAACAATTAAACAGAATGAGTTGACAATATTTCAATCCAATGCTTTCCCCCCGGTGTGCCACAGTCCATTTTATAACAACCTGTCATCGTTAACTGCACCCTAGCCACCTGGAACCAACAGGGGAAAGTGACAGGCATATTGGCATTCAAGAGAAAACATAACACCTGGGAACTGTGTCCCTCACCCTGCCAGGCCTGGGTCTGCCACGGGCTTCAGAACCCCTGGTTCTTGTCATTAAAAATGATCCTAGAGTTTTAACTCCAGAGCTTGAGCTAAACAAAGTCCTTTCCAAAGTTAATTCAAAATGTCAGCCGTCAGATGAAAGTAACTGTGTAGTGGTCATTGCGTTGTATGTGAAGGTAATACTTTGAAGGTATGCTTTTCAGCAATTAGCAGGTTCTTTACAAATCTGGGTTTCAGACAACACATGATATTTTCCTTTTTATCCTGATAATATACTTCCTGAGATGGCAACCCAAAGGATATGCAACTCACTTTTTTAAAAAAAAATCTTAAATGTTATGGCACTTATAATCTTGAATAACAACCCCTGGTGTTCATTTTCACATAATTTTGAAAATGTGTATCATATAAAGAAAGAGTTGTGCCAAAATGTCTTCCAGGTCTATAAGCCACTCAATCATTCAGCACAAAGTTTTGAGGATTTTCTTGTCAGCAACAATTCTCATGCTAGGAGTTGGGCATACAACACTGCACCTGCCTTCAAGGTGTCACAGACGGGGAAGAGGGGAGTGACATAACATCCTCCTCCTAATCATGTACCTTGTGGTGGGAATTCTGACAGATAAGAACCAGTGTGTCCAGAACCCAGAGGACTGCACACTTCCCAAGGAGGACATACTTCCACAAGGAGTCATTTCCCAAAAGAAGAAAATAAGGTAGTTGGACAAGAGAGACAAAATTCTTTCAGACAAAGGAAATTGTCTAAGTCTTAGACCATCCTTAGGTGCTAAGAAATCGAGGCATAAAAAGAAGCAAAGATTGAGGACTTAGGAAGATAGGTAGTTGCAGAGTAAAGGGGGATGACCCAAAGCCAGAGGCTTGGTTTTTTAATGCTAAGCAGCTGAGATGTGCCCTGGCAGCCCTGGTTTAGGAGGCAACCAATTGATGTGTCTCTCACTTAGAAGGTTCTCTCTCCCTCCTTTCCACTCTCTCTAAAACTCAATGGGAAAAATATCTTCAGGTGAGGATTAACAAAAACAAATAAATAAAATAAATAAACCCCAAATAAACAAATAAGAAGCTGAGATGCTAAAGAGTTTTCAACAGAAGATTTACATTTCAGATTTACATTGACCAAGGAGACCTTAAAGTCTTAGCTTCACTAAACTTGAGATAGATTTTTCCCCTGACTATAGGCCCCTTCTTTACAAAGAAGACTTTCAACTGCATTTTTTTTCTCTGTCCCCTGGGAGATGAAAATCTTCTCTTGCCAGTTTTACCACCCTGGAAAAGCTTTCTCAAACACCTGGGAGCCATCCTTTTGAAATGTAATCATTCTAGGAAGATAGGACCTCTAGATCAGCAGTTCTCAACCTGTGGGTCGTGACCCCTTTGGGGGTCAAACGACCCTTTCACAGGGGTCGCCTAAGATTGGAAAACACATATATAATTACATATTGTTTTTGTGATTAATCACTATGCTTTAATTATGTTCAATTTGTAATAATGAAATTGGGGGTCACCACAACATGAGGAACTGTAATAAAGGGTCGCAGCATTAGGAAGGTTAAGAACCATTGCTCTAGATTCTAGTCTCAATGGATGGGTAGGAACCTAACTAATTGTTGCTGGTAGGTGACAATTAGCAAACACAGATAGCCTAAATGCATTGACTAACCTCCCCACTAAAGTCCTGTACTTCTTTTCTACTAGTTCATCCCACTGCCTAAAGAATCTCCCACCTGTTTTATAGCAGAGTTGAATGCACTTTCTCCTTCCTATTAAAAAGTCTTGAAAATATCTAGTGCAATTTTTCTATGACAACATTTTAGGCAAACCATTGGCAGAGAAATGAATGACAAATTAATGGAAGACAAGGGGAATGGCAAGAAGATTAGTAAATGAGTAATGGTGAAGTCTGGAATAAAGAAGTGGCAGTGAAGATAAGAAAGGAGGGGCATATCAGAGAGATATGAAGTCAAAGAATCAGCTCTTTGACTGCGAGAAGGAAAAGGAACAAGGGTGACTCAAAGTTGTTTAGAGTGGGCATGGCAGTTACAATTTTTTTCTAACTTACTTAAAACCATAGTAAACTGAGGCCAGCTGAGCCAAAGCGAGAGTACAGAGAAACAAACGGTGGGGTGGGGGAGCAAGCAAGGAGGGAGAGACGGATTATAAAAATAATATAAAAGTGGCTCTTGCAATGATGGATGGCAAAGACCACTTACAAATGCCTCATACACAGTTGATAACACACCTAAAAAGCTGAGAAAGTTTTCTGCATTAGAATGTTAGAATAATGATACAGGAAGAACTGGGAAAGACTAGTCTCAAGTCTGGAGAACCAAGAACAGAGGGAAGAAGGAGGAGGACAGGGAATGCCCCCCAGATATCCACCCAAAGCCTAGACTACAACACCACAGAAACAGAATCAGTTATAGATCCTTTTCTTTTCCTCTTTCCAGTCATCAGCATAAAGGATATGATAAATAGAAAAGCAGCGGTGAGAAGGAAAAATTAAAAAAAAAAAGATGTTAAAGCAGTCTACTGAACAAAGATAAAAGGAGTCAGATAGAGAATACAACCTAATCATGGTAAATGTGTTTAAAACTGCATGAGTTTTCTTTGTTCATACATCTAATGAACTCATGTATTACCAGTGACAAATCAGGGGAAAGTATGGGCAAAGGCCCAATACTCTTTTCTAATAAATAATAGAAACCAAAGGTCCGGATCAAATAGTTCTATGAAATGTCAACGTCTTCCAACTTAATATGAAAGTTTACTGACGATGCAAATTTCTATTTTCGATGGACATTTTCCATTTCAATGCAGATTCCTAATGACACAAGCAATGAAATTCTAGTACAACCAAATGACTTGGAAAATTCCTTGCAGTTCATTCCCAGTGTTGAATGTGACAGAAGCTTTCTACTGTGAGGTTCTAGAATGTACTTGATGACAGGCATTGGAAAACAATATAATTTTTTTCCAGGTACATTTATCAGGAAGATGATGTTTGCAAAATCCTAGATCCAGCGCAGAACCACCGCTGAAAATATCCTGCAATTGCCCTAGTATTTGGAAGGGCGATAACAAATACATTTCTGTGACACTGGAATCTTGGCTATTCGGCCTGGCCAGCCAAATAAATGTGAAAGGCAAATGAAACATTATGCATCCAAAAACAAAGATTTGTAAATGTACCCAAAGCATAGTTAATGCTCAGAAGGATGGTTAGAGGCACTGGTTCAAATCTCTCACACAATTCCAAAACCATACTGTCCATTACATTGTTTTATGATGGGCAAGGTCACCAACAGTGTGATGCTGGGCACGCATTAGTCATGCAGCTCTGAATTTCTGAGTTGATTGGATACATGTTGAAAATTAATGACAGAAATATTTCCTAAAATCTGCTGAAGGAGCCTAAGTCTCTTTCTGGAAGCAAAAAGGATAAACAAATTATGCTCTGACAGCTGCGATATAGAGATGTGAAATCGGGCAGTTTTAAGTAAACACACCCCTAGCACCTGACAACCTAGGGAATGCTCTAATTCTGCTTATCAGTGACTCCAGGCGAGTGGCGTGAATCAGTGACTCAGGAAACGCACTAAGTATTAAGAAAGAGTGCTTTCCACCATCTGAACTATGAAAGGCCTGTAGCTTTTACCCATGTAACTAGCAAATAAAATTGTGCTTCTGAATCAATCTGCAAAGAGGTTATTTTCGGACCAGAGCATATATTTGTCCTTGGGGCTATTCAGTTAATATCTTTACCAATAAATTGAAAGAATGTGTAGAAATGTCCATCTTACTGAAGATCTGGAGTTATTTCTGACTATAGTGTTAGATTAGAAATATCCTGAAATTTAGATAGCCTTGCATTTATTTATTTATTTTATTAACTTGAGAGAAGAGGGGAGAGATGGAGGGAAGAAAGTAGAAAGAAAGAGAGAGAAAAAAAACATTGATTTGTTGTTTCACTACTTATTTATGCATTCATTGGTTGATTCTTGTATGTGCCCTGACTGGGGATTGAACCCACAAACCTTGGCATATCAGGATGATGCTCTAAGCAACTGAGCTACCCAGCCAGGCTTAGATTGCCTTGCATTTTGGTTTCCAATTTGAGCTACTTAAATTCCAAATGGAGAATATTTGGCTTGACAATAGTTCCTGCCAAAAAGAACTTTTAAGAAAAGGTCAGTGTTCACATGCCCTAGCCTGTTTGGCTCAGTGGATAGATAAAGCGTCGGCCTGAGGACTAAAGGGTCCCAGGTTTGATTCCAGCCTGCGTTGCAGACTCAATCTGCCTCAGGAGGAGGTGTGCAGGAGGCAGCCAATCAATGATTCTCATCATTGATGTTTCTATCTCTCTATCCCTCTCCCTTCCTCTCTGAAATCAATAAAAGTCTATTTTAAAAAAAGAAAAGGTCAGTGTTCACATTTTAGGTTTTCCTTTCTTAGCTAATTCTGACACATCTAAAGAAAGTAATTAACTTATTTTCAAATTTTCTGAATTTGGAATAGTAGGGAGATCAGGTCAAAAGATACAGAGAGGAACTTAGAGGCTAGTGATCATTTGAGTCTAATCCCCACCACCTAGAACAGTGCTGGCTACATAGTAGGTCCTCAATAAATAGTTGTTAGTGAAGAAGTGGATGGATGGTCTCAAGAATTTTGGTGTGAGGAAGGTTCCTTCCTGGCCTTAGTTAAAATATCAGGTGCTGAGTTCCGTAGACAAGATGGTGCTTTTGGAACTGAAGTGCCCCACCCACATCCATGATGGCACTGAGACACCCATCCCGTCAGCTGCTGGCAGTGCTGGCTATGCCGATAGCTCACAGCTTCCCTCTCCAGAAACAAGGCTTCCTCACTCAAGCTGTGCTCCCTCCCAGGGGACAACCTGACCTGCATCTAATACTCCTTGCCTCACTGGGACAACTCTACATGGCCACCCCAGACCAAATGTCCCTATGGGCATCTGCAGTTATTGCTTATGGTGGTCCCTTCCCCGTTGTTTGTTTCTTTGCAGGAATATCACCAACAGTCTTCCCAATGTAGCGCTTCCAAAAGTTCCAAGTCTGCCTCTTAATCTTCCACAGATTCCTACTTTCCTCCCTCTTCACAGCTGTTGTCTCCTCTTGGAGACTCTCCAGTAAATCTGCTACAGGTAAAACTCAAAAGTGTCAGGGGAAACCCAACCAATAACAAGAACTATGATCCCAAATTCTTTTTAAAAACACATTTCCATAAGTGCAGAGCTATGTCTTTACAGAAACAAGGGGGAGTACTAAAAAGCATCCTGGATTAAGAGAGAGAAGACGTCATAGCTGTATGACCCCATGTGAGGGCATCGAAGTGCTCCTATGATAAAGCATGCGATAGTGTATATGCAAGTCTTCTGGGAACCCTGAAGCACAACACCAGGTGTTACTATTTATTAACTACGATGCCATGACTGCAGTGGCTGAACTCACTCATTAACACAGTGCATAAAAACATACCACTTTTATATAAGACTCTTAGAAGAAAGACTTAAAGAGAAAGCTAACCACTGTTTGAGTGGACATCCCCAAGCTATCAACCTGGGAAGGGAACACGATGGAATAGGTTGGTTATATCATCAGGGAGAATTGGTCATCATTGTGTATGTGCGCGTACATGGAATGAACCAATGAAAAGGAAAAATAATCCTTCAGGAAGAGACTTAAGAATATACCTGTAGTTGATTGTTCCCATTACCAAGGACTAAGTTTTAACAATAAAATGATCGAACATCATTATCAACACTTTAGGCTCATTTCCTTGTCGGAGACCTGACATTAGCATCTAACACAGCACAGCGCTGAAAGTACTTCTTATCTTCTTATAAACGAAGCATGACTTTAGATCATAAACAGAATTAGACAACAAAGGAATTTATATTAAAAACAAGATCATCTTTCAGCCTACTATTCCCCCGGCATCTGAAGCTTTGAAGTTAGAACACAGAGTGTGCACTCATTTATAAGTCAAGACCCCCAGGCCCTGAGGCGTCGTTCTATGTGCTGATGGAAGCTAATGAATTCGGTGATTCATATCTAAAGTGCTGCTCAGCAATTCTTTAGATATGGCCACTCATTGTCTTGCTCTTGAAATTGACTTTCAAACTCTCT
>NW_006287901.1:449726-510893 GCF_000327345.1 Myotis davidii | reverse complement strand
CTAGTAGGCTTCCTTCTTATTTCATTGAGTAAAGTAATCAGAATACAACTTCTGCTTCTCCCTAGTCCCATCTACTGCCTCTGTACCCCTCCTCTGCCTTCCTTCCTTGTACCCTGGAAACCACTGTGCACAATCCCATCTCCACCTACTCAGGGGCACTGCTCCTGCAGTTGGCCATCTGTCTCCTGAATCATCAGATTAACATCTTAAAGCAGCTATGGAGGGGTGTGAGGGGAGGGAGTTCTTCCTCTCCTTCCATTTGCATATGAACCCACTCTATTCACCTGCACCTTTTTTCACTGTACAACCTTTCATGGCGTTACTAATAACCACCCTCTACCCAAATCCAAAGATGCATTCTTAGTGTGCATCTTATGCCACCTCTCTGGAGCATCTGACAGTTGTCACCCCTTTTGTAAAACATTTTTATTCTCTTGGCTTTCAATCAACAAGCTCCCCTGTGTGTTTTTTCCTATCTCACTATATGTAGGGTCCTCTACATCTCCCCTACCTCTGTTTACCACGTTTTTGAGGCCAAAACCTCAGAGGGAGGCATCCTCAAGTCACCTTTTTTCTTACAGAGTACAGCTAATCCACCATCTGATCCTACCAGCATTATCTCCAAAACAGATCCAGAATCCATCTGTTTCTGCCAACTCCCTCAACTTCTCTCCCTTGGAATATCATGTTAGCTTTGTATCTGGTGTCCCCATTGCCCCCTTTGCAATCCAACCATCAATTCTCCTTTCAGAATCTAGAATAATTCATAAGAAATGCAGGCATGTTACTACACATCTTTTAAAATAATTCCAGTACCTTCTCATTATACTCCAAATAAGATCCCAAGCCCTCTCCATGGTCTGTCCACAAGCCCATCTATGTGCTGGTCCTTTCCTACAACTTCAAAATCATTTCCACCCCTGCTTCAACCAATCAGGTTCCAGCCACATAAACTTCCAAGGATTCTGTCTTCCCAGGGCCTTGGCACCTACTGTTCCCTCTCTCTGGGGACACTCTTCCCCCAGAAATCCACATGTGCACTTATTCTTTACTTTTAGGCCTCTACTTATATGTCAACTCTTCAGAAAGTCCCTCCTGATAGCCTTATCAAAGCTGGAATTCCTGGCCGGTTGGCTAAGTGGTTAGAGTATCGGCCCATGGACCAAAGGGTCTTGGGTTCGATTCCTGGTCAAGGGCAGGTACCTGGGTTGCAGGTTCAATCCCTGGTCCCAGTCGTGGCACATACAGGAGGCAACCAGCTGACGTGCCTCTCTCACATTGATATTTCTCTCTTTCTCCCCACCCCCTTTTGCTCCCCCTTTCATTCTCTCTAAAAATCAATGAAAAAATATGTCAAACCTCAGAGGAAGCCAGGGGAGGGGGAAGTAGGGGTGGAAAGAGATCAACCAATGAACTTCTATGCATATATGCATAATACATGGGCAAAGACAATAGAGTGGTGAAGGCCTGGGGTGGGGGACAAGGGCAGGCTAGAAGAGGTCAATGGGGGGCAAAAGGGGCATTTGTAATACTTTCAACAATAAAGATGAAAAAATATATATGTATTCTCCAGTGAGGACTTAAAAAAAAAAGCTAGAATCCTTTGTCACTCTTTTGCTCTATTTCCTTGTTATACTATTATATTATTTCTTTGTCTGCCTCTCCCACTGGAATTAATATAAGCTCTATGAGCGTGGGGACACTCCAGGACCCCCATCACTTGAAACAGTTCCAGAACTATGGTCAGTGGTCAGTGAATATTAGTTGAATTTATGAATTTATTATTTATTTCAGGGTAGAGAGAGATCCAAAAACAGAAACCTGTTCAACAAACCAGAGTAAAGTAAATTAAGACCAAGTCAGTTTAAATACAAAAAGGCCTTTTAAATGAGATTGTGAAAGATTTAAAAACAAAATTAATATTAAAGGTATTTTATATATAAAAAAATAAGAACTACTACACGGAGGAAATAGAGAACATAGTGATTAAATAAGTGTTCAGAATGTCAGGCCTTTGAATGGTTTCCTTAAGTTTTCTGTGCCTCAGTTGCTCAATATGTAAAGTAGTACCTATAACACAGAGATGTTGGAAGAATAAAATTACATGACATGTGTAGAAAGGTTAAGAATTTCCTAGCTCACAGTGCTAGTACAATATGTGTTAACTCTTCTTCTTATTATTATTATATTTATTATATTTTTAATAAAAATAAATATAAGATTTATATATGATAGAGAAGAATAGTAAAATAAACTAATCACAAAATTCTGGGTAAAGGTTGCCTCTTGAACATAGGAATAAACATAAACACACCAGCAAAAGGATGGCCAGTGCCTTCTGAGGACAGATTGATATCACTTAACTCAGATTTCAAAATGGAACGCTGACCTCTACCAAACAGAGGCCTAATCTCTCCTGCACAGCATGGTTGTCAACTTGTTAAATGAGGGGGAAAAATTCAACTGTAGATGAAGCCATTGAAAGAAAAAAAAATCAGTGTTTCTTGAAAACTCAGTGTGTTCCAAATGCTTGCACTCATTTATAATGAATGATGCTCGAGTTTTAAAAACTTTCCTAAGGAAACATGTCAGGAACAAAATTTTAAATCCGATGTAATTCCTATAGGCCTAAGGATTTACTATAATGTAGTATGTCCTTAGGAAAGAACTAACTTAACCCCTGCATTCAGCAGATAAGGCAACTGAAGCCTGAAGAGGATAAATGCATTACCAAGGTCATATGACTAATTAGAGGGTAGATTAGCTCTTCTCATTCTTGCGTATATATTCCATCCCTTCCTCTAGCTATTTAAATGATATATGCTAGGAAAACAGGTACTCAGTGTTTCTATAGCTCTATTACAGTCCTTGTCACATGATAAAAATGCTCCAGCAAATCAGGTACTATTTCTGTTTGGGGATTTTTGGTTTTTGTTCACCACTGTTTTGCTCAGAGTGAGCACTCAATAAATATGTATTGATTAAATAATATTGAAGTCATCCTTCCATGCCTACCTAGCATCTGGTATGGTATCTAGCATAGAACTGACGTAAATGCATAGCCTTCGAAAGCATGGATGCATCAACGAGTAGATAACTCCACCATTGTGGCATATTTATGGAATTCAATTGAGTTCAAATATGGGAACTGAAAACAATGGAAAATCCAGTGATCCACCTCCCCCAGGGTGAAGATGGGTTTGACTTAGTGACTCACTCACAAAGAACAGCATAGGGAAAAGGAAAAATTGTACTGATAAAGTGGAGAAACCTAGCAAATACAACCGTAACCAAGTGAGCAGACTGTCATCACCAGGGATGTCATGTGGATATCAGGGAACCCCTGATAAGATGGGACAAGAAGGGAACTTCACCTCTGCAGTATTCTTAGCAGGAACCCATAGCTCCAGTCTAATTAAAAGTAAGACAACAGAGAAAGCCAGATTAGGGGATATTCTACAGGATACCTGGCCAGTATCCCTCAAGACCATCAAGCTCATGAGAAAGAAAAAAAAGAAAGAAAGAAATACTGAGCAAGTGTCCCAGAGCAGAGAACGCTAGCAGACAGCTAGTCCAATGCAATGTGATGGCCTGGACTGGATTCTGGAATACAAAGTCCAGGTTTAGTTAACTGTAATAAAGCAACATCACTTTCATTGGCAAAGATACCATCATAATGTAAAATACTGAACAGCAGGGAAGCTGGGTGAGGAATATAGTATAACCCCGAGTAGTATCTTTGCCACTCTTTTGTAAACCCGTAAATAT
Organism: Myotis davidii; assembly: GCF_000327345.1. Lineage (NCBI taxonomy): Eukaryota > Metazoa > Chordata > Mammalia > Chiroptera > Vespertilionidae > Myotis > Myotis davidii. The sequence goes on along the minus strand of NW_006287901.1, from coordinate 507,125 downwards.
TCCAAAACAAAAAAGGTTTTCTTTTAAGAAATTGGGTGATGCATACCAGATGATGCAATTATGAGACTGTATTAAAACTTAAGGAAGGGAATTTGCAGATATCTGGCCAAATCACCAAATATGAGCTTTCAGTGTTTACATGTTTCATAGGTTTAAACATCTTGCCATCATGGCAGCCTCTTGTACTAGTCAACACAGGAAAAGTAAATTGAATGATTAATTGTGTTTTGTTCCCACATTCTTTCTGTGATATTTTTCAGTGTTTTCAACTCTATTTTGGAATGTGAGAAAGTGATTCGGTGGGTAGTGGTGGGTCACTTTGAAGTCACTTTTGACCTATTCTAAACTTATGAAGTTTAGAATAGGTCAGCTGCTCTGAGCCTGGATTTTTAGACCTGAGATTAAGGAACAGTGTGACAGTAGCAACAGCAGCCACAACAATCCTCGCTACCATTTTTGGAGGGCATGCTAATGTGCCAGATGTTGCACCAGGGGTTTCACATACAAGATTGCATTTAACTCTCAGCACTCTATGAGGTTGCAATTATATTCTCATTTTAGAGATGAGATATTTGGTGATCAGAGAAATTACTTTGTCAAGGTCGTGAGATTCAAACACACACATTTCCAACTCTTCTACTAAGTCAGTAAACAAAAGGCAGGAAAATTCCATTACAATATCATTAGTCTATACCACAGAATCATATACTGAGATTATATATTATCTATTATACATTATATATTACATATTATAAATATCCAGATAATATCCACTATACTGAGATAATGTATATAAAAGGGTTGTTGCATGTAATATTTACTATAAAGCAAATGTTAGTCCCCTCCTACTTTTATAGGCTACATCTGCTTTCAATTAGTTCTAAACTGGTTTTTGCTTTTGTGTTTTAAGCCCTAGACTTGTATGAATTATCATAGCAGCTCAAAAGTGCAGAGCAAGCTAATGCCAGAAGTAAAGTTTAGTTTATGTGGAATAGAGTTAAATCTTGGTCCATATCAAGTTATTCGAGATATAAAAAATAGGTCATATATCAATGAAACTCTTTTCAAGTTAGAAATATAACAGATTTCCTTTAAAATTTTTTAAAAAATTAAATGTATGGGGGTGACATTAATTAATAGGATCATATAGGTTTCAAGTGTACACTTCTATGATACATGATCTATATATAATTACTACATCCCACCCTAAGTCAAAAGGGGTGGGGTTGTAAAGAACAAAGGGGGCCAAATAGGCGGCGATGGAAGATAACAGATTTTCAAAAGCGATTATCCTTTGTCTAGACTACATCAGGGAAAGGAAAGAATCTCCATACATCCCCTAAACTTTTTTACTTCTTACAACTAGTCTAATAATAAAATAATAAACTTGACACAAGGCTAAATTAACAGGACAAAAACAATTTAATATGTATGCATGAGCAGTTATAATATGATCACAAAATGAAGCTCAAAGAAATCACTGAATCCGAAGCCTTTTTATGATTTTTAGACAAACAATACATTTGTGAAGAATTGACAGGACAAAAAAGTTACTGTCTGTCAGAAAGTTATCTAAGCAAGGGTTGGGTATTGATTAGTGAGGAACCTAAACACTTTGGGCTTGGGTAGTAAATTAATAAAGAGGCAACCAGGTTTGTTTATACAGACTCTTTGGCTCTGGGCTCTTTAAATCTAATGATAAGAGAAATCTCTGCCTCCAGGTCCAAAAGAGGGCCTTTAACATGGGAGATTTATGCCCTACTTTTAGGGGCACAGAGAGGTCAGTGTTGTTCTTGCACTGGCTGTTTCTGAAGTAAACAACATTAATTCAAAATAATCAATATGCTACTGTGGGATACGTCAGGGCCTGCTGGGACTCCAACAATTATATAATGATGTGCTTTATTATGGACTTCTTTATTCAGATTCTAAGAGTGAGTCTCCGCTATTATTATATTATAAATTTATTTTAGGAAAATTTTTTTAAATATGGCCACTTTCTCTTTATGTTCTACCTTTTAAGTTGAATAAATTTCCCACCCTTGGACAGTATAACCATTATCTCAGGGTTAATAATTCATAAACCCTGTGAATAAGGCTCAAATTGCTTTACCTAAGTCTAAAATTTACCAGCAAGAGCTGAAGGAGGGACTGGCAAAGACTAACCTTTTCGTGCTATTATTTTAGGGTGAATGCCCCCAGGTAAGCTGGAGCCAAATGAAAGGGGAATGAAATGTATCTGAAATAGCTCAGTCATCCTTTTATATGCTGAAACAAGCCAGGCTACTGAAAGGGCTGCCGTCCTGTAATCACTGAGGAGTCCTGCCTTACAGAGGAAAGCAGGGCTTTGTGAGACAACAAACATTAGATTTGTAATGTAATATAAATAATGATGCAGGCACATGAGCAAGATTCTATTAAACAGTGATGGCAAACAGCCTGTGATGCCTGGGTCAATCGCTTGCTGTATCACCAAGAAAGGGAACTAATTTTTAAGCCAAGTAATGCAGTTCTGCTCTAGTTCAGACTGTGAATGTGGACAATAAATAAATGATCTAAGAGGATTCATTCCCTTTGTTCTTCTGGGATGCAGGTCAGTGGATTCCTAGACTCCTTTTATCTGGGTGTGTTCTACGAATTTCATTTAATTAATGCTTGTAAAATAAGATATCTACTTTGGCATGTATGTCACCGATGGACTGGAACTGGTGTTTGCCTTTATACTCAACTTGACCTCTGCCAGCCTTCCCATGAACCTGTGGTCAGTTTCAAGTTGAACCCAAGCAAAACAGAGTTAGAAACAAGTAAAATCCCCAAAGGACAAACTTTCCTGTACAACCACAGGTTAGAAGCGTCGTCACCATATATTAAAAGCAGAATGCCTGAGTTGGCCATCTTTACTTCTAATTAATATAATCTTTAAACCCAAATCTTTAAAATGAGATAAATCCTTGATTCCCTCTTTGAGTGTTTCTTTGTACTTTGAGTCTCAAAGACACTGCTGAATTTGTTGGATTTATATGTATAGCGAGTCACCTCCCACAGTTTGATATAGGATGTTTCCTCACACAGAAACTGTATCACATTAAGATATGATGAGTAAAGCACCTGCCAAGAAGTATCATCTTGTGAAACTCAGATCACAACTACCTCTGGCAATGATGGACAGATAATGGATAGAATAGACAGAACAGACCATTGAAATGCACAGAGAAGCCAAAAATCCCTCCCCACTCCCAACTGACTAGCTTCAGAGTTGATGGTAAGCTGCAAAATAGTACAAACTTGAGATCGGTTCTCTCTTTTTATTTTTCAAGAATTGTAATCTCTTTGCTTGACTTGAGAAAGAATAAAAACACTATTCTTTACAATTAGTTATCTCTGAAAGTCAGTTTCACATACATTGTAACTAAACCTCCCATTTCAAACATATATATCCATCACATTATGGGTTAAATTAGATTTTGTGCTAATCTGTCACTTGTAATCTCATTTACATTAGAAAATGTAATCTCTCATTGACAGAAGGGAGTAATTTGGGAAATTTGCCCTCCTCCACCTCCAACTTTCCTACCAAAGGAAATATGGGTGAAGGACAGAGTGGGAGAAACGAACCGGTAATGACACAGAAAAGAGCCAAGAGCACTGAGGAAGCTGAAGCAGCAGAGAGAATGGAGAAGGCAGAAATTTCACACAGAATACCCTAGTAGGTGACTGGGCTGCCATGGAGATGGGTCCTTACTCATCGCCACCTCCAGATGCAAAAGTCCCTGTACCCACTCTTGAGAGTGTCCCTGAATTCCAGGATTTCCATCCACCAAATCCCACTCCAAATCACAGGTTCAGGAACAAGAGCTCAGAAGGCATTCTCTCAGGGATGCAGCCTGACTCCACCCCTGCCAGTTTTAACTATTTGCGTCTTCTACAACTCCAGGCAGGTTCAGCTTGGAGCCAGTTTGGAGTTTTAGTTCATAAACCTCTGGTTTGGTACAAAATGCCTTTTCCTCTATTAGCATCCCTGCTGTATCCTTGGACACCGGACCTGATCTTCTCTGACTTTAATTGCAATTGACTACTGACCCCCATAATTATGGGGGGAGGCATCATAGTGACTAGAATGTAAAAAAGTGCCCAATAAGTACTGAGGGACAGATGTAGTGAATACAAATTAGTTCTCTATTTCAAGAAATATTTAGAAAATGTGAACATAGAGAAATAATTCATATATTGACTGAATTTAAGATTTTGGAAACAGTGACACATCCTTAAGAAATCACTTTATCATGACATTGAATGTGACTTGGGCCTTGTTTTAACATCATACAATCACGTAACAGCTAGAAGTGTTAGACATGTCCTCACTGATAACTGTCACGAAGAACAAGGACAGTCCTCAATGATACCAGCTTCCAGGAAGACACCTATGCTAGATGTTACTCTACTATGTGGTGTCACAACCTTTCTGCTTTCTCATTTTAAATAAAACCAAGACTTAAAGTAGTTAATAAACCAACTGGTCCTAACTTGGCATCTTGAACAGGAAAATTTTATTCCATGTTCCTGTTGCATTTTCTTCAGTCCACGTATCATTACCTGGAGTTCCCATGTTACTTCCCTTCCCTTCATTTCTCTAACCATGGTTTTCAGATCTGAGATGAATCTATCCATCGAACCAAGGAAGATCAAAAAGACGAAGATAGGCAGATCACAGGAAATCAATGAGGCACTTCCAACTTACAAGCTTCCCGGAGTTTCTCTTTGTCATAGTGGAACCCTTCATAGTCTTGCAAACTGATTTTGTTCACGCGGATCCTCAGGCGGTCTGGGATAGACTGGGGACTGCAAAACAAGAACCGCATAGTCAGACCAAAATGAGAGAGTGGAACTGGGAGTCGTATGCACCCGGGGGGGACTACATGTGATCCTGTCTTCGTGCTTAGAAGAGAAACTTCACAGTTAAACAGAACTGTGGGCTCTTACAGACTATAGCAATGACCTGGAGAACACTTCCCCAGAACCGCAAGTTTCTGAAGTTTAGGTTAAAAACATGGAAATAAGCCGGAAAAGCTTCTGGAGACCAGTCATATCATATTTGCTATTAACTTGGTAAAAATTCTAAGATCGTGTGTTTAGTTCCACAATAAATTACATGCAGTGAATCTGAAACAGTGAATAGTAGGTAGAGTGATAAAGAAATGTTCTAGGCAAATATGTCCTAACAGCCAAATGTGCCAGCTTGACCCTTATAAGAGACAGGAAAACTACAAAAAGCGAGCTAATGATCCCCAAAAGCACAGGAGCGAGACTGAAATAGCTCTAGACACCTCAATAGTCTCTGCGAGCAACTCTTGGTCAAAACATATCACAGTGAACAATGCCTGTGAGGGAGCCTCTGAGCATCGCAAAATAAAACTCAAAATTAAAAATGTGCACCAAGCACCTTCCTTAGGAAGGGAATGAAGTATGCATTTTGATTTCAAAGAATTCAATCCATTCTAGTTCAAGATATTAAACAATAAAGGGGGTAGTACCGAACTCTCCGAAGCAGCCTGCTCATCTTCACAGACTTCATCTGGATTCCCTGAATGTTCTTAAGTAATATTTTCAAAATAGTTTAATTAGGGGTATTAGTGGAGTGAATCAATTTAGTTTTCATCATCACCATTATGAAACGATATATTTCTTTAATATATTAATAAAACACAATCCCCACGTGTCCCTGAATATTATACTTAAATTTCATTGGTTCAGAAAATTTTCTCAAATAAAGGATTACTTCTTTCTTATATTATGGGATAAAAGTCACCATTGACTAAAGTAAAAAGAAGAGCATTACTCCTTCATTCATTTTGGAGGGAGAGAGGGAGGGAGGGAGGGGAAAGGAAAGGAAAGTGAAAGAAAGGGGGAAGGGAGGAAGGAAAGATAAAGGGAAGGAAGGAGAGAAGGAGGTAGGAGAGGAGAGGAAAGAAAGAAAAAAGGAAAGGATGAATGGAAGGAAGACATGATAATTTTAAAAAATTGTCAGAATACTGCTACTCCCACCTCAAACACACACACACACACACACACACACATGTATTTAATTTCATTACAACTCTGTTAGATGTAGAGGAAAAATAATGTAATCTAATTCTCTTGTCTAAAACCACATTTTAGGGCAAAGTATAGTTAACTCCCTCCATATAGACTCCCACTCTACTCATCCCCAAAGTAAAACACATACTCCCCTTTATAGATATATGTATACATCCATACATAGTTCTCCCCCCAAAACACACACACACACACACACACACACACATTTATATATAAATGCATGAATTCTAAAGAGAAATGGTGAACAGATAAAAATGTCTATAGTTTACTGAATTAAAAATTAAGCCTACTAGTATACTAAACCATGAGATGAGTGTTTCTGAGGGGAAGTTGAGAAGCCAGATTTAACAGCTGCATTGGTCATTCAGCCAAAGGTGTTTGCTGGGAGTCCAGTTTGTATTAGGCATTGTGCTGGACATTGTCAGGAAACTTACATAAATACTTAAGTACTTAAAGAGGTATAGTTTGACAGCAGCTTTGTAAATTAGTGGGATACACTTTAAATATCATGCATACTCACACCATCAGTTACAGATAGGAAAACTGAGGTTCAGAAAGATAAAGTGAATTCATGGTCACATAGCTACTAAGTGGCAGAGCTGGGAGCAGAGCCTTGGACTTTCACTCAATGGTTTCATGTTCCTTATATTATATGATGCCAAGAATCCCACGGATTTGACAGCAAAGCCTAGAGCAGTGATGGCGAACCTATGACACGTGTGTCAGAGGTGACACGCAAACTCATTTTTTTGGTTGATTTTTCTTTGTTAAATGGCATTTAAATATATAAAATAAATATCAAAAAATATAAGTCTTTGTTTTACTATGGTTGCAAATATCAAAAAATTTCTATATGTGACACGACACCAGAGTTAAGTTAGGGTTTTTCAAAATGCTGACACGCCGAGCTCAAAAGGTTCGCCATCACTGGCCTAGAACCTGGATTCGCAGAATCAGATGAGCTCAGTGTTGTGCTCACAGTCTTTTCTTTGTCAGTCGACAATCAACAGTGGTGGCTTAGTAAACTGGTACATTCAAGCAAGAGAATGCTGGGCAAATATTACACGATTGTGTAGATCTACATTTATCTAGGGAAACGTCTGACAACAACATACTAGCAAGTGAAAAAAGTCATGGGAAATTATACATGGTGGAATCTCCTTCATGTACACTGTGGAAGCCTGGAGTTTGTATATATAGAGAATTGTCTGGAGAAAATGTTCAATGAACTGGTCCCAAGTGGTCATCTCCATGTGATGGGATTTGGCAATTATTTTACATTAAGCGTCATCATTTTTAGAAAAATAATATAATTATTCTAATAGTATGTCAATATATAAATGAATGATGATAACTCAGGACAAGAGTAAAAATAGGAATTATAGCAGAGTGTTAGGTATTAGATGGGAGTAGTTGGGAAAGATTTTCAGAGATTAACAGAGTGACCACACAATGTTCATACCAAATGCTTACCCTGAAATAAAGAGGGGTCTAATCCTTTTATTTCCAAGTTCACCCCAGTGACCTGCATGGACTATAATTAGTAAATATTTTCCTGCAAGTGAAGCAGATAAGAGGGAAGCTGAAACCATAGAATGTGGTGACCCATCATATTCTGTAATGGGAGATGAGTGAGGATAGAGGTCGAAAGATCTCTCCCTATACAATATTTGAGATAATAGCAGGTCACTGACAGTGACCTCTTGTCTTCTCCTGTGGGCTGGAGCTTCCAAGACTAAGACCTGGCTACAGCAGTAGCAACAGAGTGGGAAATAGGAACCAGAGAATGGATCCAGTCACTGTACCCCTCCTCCAGGGAGCTCCCCAGGGCTAATAAGTGTGTGTCACCTTTATCAAGTTCCCTATCAACAGCCTTCTGCCTCCCAGCCTGTCATCTCTGCCTACCAATTCCAACCACACACTGTTGCCTCCGGAACCACAGCCTCCCACCAATCTTCCTGACTTAAGGGTGGGCACAATGTGGATGAACAACAGAAACTTTCATTTGAACAGAGCTTTCAGATCCCACATGAATTCACATAGTATCTCATTTCATCTCTGGAATGATCAGCTAAGCAAGATGGAAGAAAACAGAGACTCTCTCTAACCACCTGTCACACTTTTCTATCCAGCTTCCTACACAAGCACTGTCTTGTTCTCAGTTCCCGTCTTCTGCCAACAACACATCCCCCATTCCTGCCAGCAGCAGGTTACTTAAAGACAGTTTACTGCTCAGGACCCTGCATTTGGCCTGCCATCAAATGTTGCCATTGATGAGGCCCATCAGCAAATTTCAAAGCCTTCAATCCTGGAGACCACGGTGGAAAACCTCTTGGAATTATTCTGTGCCTCAGTGTAAACAGTAGCTAAGGAACGCAACTCGACAAAAGGGCAGCTCAGATTCCAAGTCAGATGGCCTGGATTGGAAGGAAAGCTCTTCCCCTTATTGGTTAATCAGGAAACTCTGTGCTTCAGTTTCCTCGTGGGTGAAGCGATAATAACACTATTCACCTCATAGGGATACTATAAGAGTTGAATGAGCCAATGCAGGTGATGTGCTTAGAAAACTGGCTGGAGCATTGTAAGTGCTCAATAGATATTAGCTATTATCAGTATAATTATCATTCTGAAGATTCTGCTCTTAGATAAGGTTCTGCCTAATAAGTCACAGCATCTGCTAATACCAGGTATTGGAAGATGTTTAAGGCGTATACAGGAACCTCCTAGACACTTGTGACAAGCTGTTGGGCTTCCTCTGGGTGAATACTGTCTAGCCTGGCTGGTGTCACAGTTCTTCTGGGTTTCCTCCTACCTAGTATTTTACAGGGAAATCGATAACATGAAAACAGACTAGTACATGGGGGAGAAAAAGCACACAGAGATGAAATGAAAGCCAAGTAATTCAGTCGTGTCCCTTTATGTCAAAATATATTAGCGTCCCATTAGTGGCTGACTGGAGTGGAAGATGACAAAGGTGTTCCGTGGGGTCTGGGGAATAGCATTGCTATTAGCTTTCTAAATTTAAATTTGCCAAGGAAGTTAGTAGAGCACAGAAGAGACTAATAACCTGGTTAAAAATACACTCGCCTCCCTGCCAACATCTACCACAAGCTACTCCTATCCTGATTTAAGTAAGCTCTATATTAGGGGTTCCAATGGGGCCTCTCAAGAGTCTCAAAGGGACTCAGCAATCTGTGAATTACCTTTGAAATTGGGCAGTGACCTTAACTTGTCACCATCTCACTCATTTTCTCTGAAGCATCGAGTTTGAGCTTGGGCAGAGTGGAAGTTCATGGCTCTGAACTTAACTCCCAACTCTCCCCCATGAGGACTTTCTCAAGAACCATAAGAACACCTCTCATCAAAGTCATTCGTGTGGGCCTCCAAAATCTCCAGGCCACAACCCCCTGTCCACAGTATGCATACCTCTTCCCCTGAGATGTTGGGGGCAGGGAGTGGAGTGACATCAAGACAGTCACCTGAACTCTCACTGCTATTCAACTTACACTGAGTTCTAATCATTCTCTCCTCCTCTGTAGGTCTTGTCAATAGCTTTTTTTTTCTTTTAATTGACTCTTTGTTGACTTTCAATCCATTAGGGTTAATTCTTCCCTCTGCCTTTAAATTTCTTCATTCTTTCAATTTTCTTTACTACACAGTTTCTCTCAGACTGATAACAGACACTCCCATTCCCTTCTCTTCCATTTCGACACCCTCTGTGGACGAAGGGGATGAGCTGACTGTCCTCTTGTTTCCCAGAGTCACTTCTAGACGCCTGATGAACACTATTCCCTCTTCTCACTGGAAACATGAATCAACTTGGAGTAATGCCTCTAGTGCTAAGACAGTACTACAGTACATAAAACAGGATGTCGAGTCAGGAAAAATTTAGTTCCAATTTGAACTCTGCCAATGCTTAACATTATTAATGCTGATGTTACCATCCTTAAACCATTTTCTGATCTAAATATTAAATTAATAATAATGTATTGATAGTTCTATTTTTTAAATTTTTAAGAAGTACAAATTGCCAGTCATAAAAACAATTATGGGGATGTAAAATATAGCATAGGGAATATAGCCAATAATATTGTAATAACTAAACATGGTGTCAGGTGGGTACTGGAAATATCAGGTTGTCACTTCACTAATTTAACATTGAATGTCAACGGTAAAATTTAAAAAAGAATTTTTAAAGCACTTATCGAGTTGCAAAGAAGCTGGGAAAAATAATGCACTGAGCACTGAATGAGAAAATACATGTTAGTAGTTAACCCATTCTTGGTAAGTAATAAGTGCTCAAAAATTATATATATATACACACACACACACATATATATACATATATATTACTTTATATGTCTATATATTTACTTTTTATTTAATTTATTTGGGAGACATTAGTTAATAAAATTATATAGGTTTCAGGTGTACAATTCTATCACACACCACCTATATATTGTATTGTATGTTCGCCATTTATGGCCCCTATACCTAAAAATAATGTATTATTGCTGCATTACTATTATTAGCATCCTAAGACTTCTTCAATTTTCACAAGCCCCACTTTTTTTAATTCATTCGTGGATAATCACATCATAGCAGAAACAAGTTATCTCCCCTCTAAACAGTAGGTAGTAGATCTCAAAACTCAGCAGGAGGAGAGCATGTTGACATGCGTGAGGAGACGAGATTCAAAGCCACGTAGCATCTGTGGTCTGTTAGATGAGAATAGAAATGGGGGCTATGAATGTGAGCAAGATATTCTACTGGAAGATATTAAGAATATAAATCCTAATTCATGGTACAGAGGAGACCCTTAAAGTCATATAATTATTCTACATTTGTATCTTGCAAATATCCTATTTTTATTAACATTTCTTTTTTTAAATATAATTTTATTGATTTTGGAGAAGAAGGGAGAGGGAGAGAGGGAGAGAGATAGAAACATCAATGATGAGAGAGAATCATTGATGGGCTGCCTCCTGCACACCCCACACTGGGGATCGAGCCTGTAACCCAGGCATGTGTCCTGACCAAGAATTGAACCATGACCTCCTGGTTCATAGGTCGATGCTCAACCACTGAGCAACCCAGGCTGGGCTTCATTAATATTTCTTAAATGGTTCAGTGTAAGACTTGCCACTTAAAACACTCACTGTGTAGACAAATTGATTTTTATGATGAACTATAATTTAGCCAGGCATTTGTTACTCATATATAAAGGGTTTTCCTTGGCAAGGTAGAAAAGCATCACAACTCTGACCACCTTTCTCCCTTGAAACCTGATTTAATAATAATAGTAAGTTGCTATTATTTCTTTCCATCAATATATATGTGAGATTCCATCTGATTGTAACCTAGAAATAATAAAGTATGTTTCTATGAATTTTTAATAGAATTCATTTGAATGGCCCTTTTTTTTCCAATGGATTTTGATTAAAATATTAATTGCTAGTGTGAATTCATAGCAGGAAAGACCTGAAATAGAGGCTGTGATGTGCTGTTCACAATAACTGCTTTGCAACAGTTAAATGAATGGAATGCAAGAAAGTTACGGCCCGGAGGTTTTAGCACCATTTGCCTTCCGAGTGCCCCTGTCCTGCTCACTAGAGGCTTTCTCTTTGTAAGCCCCTGGAAAGCCTTGATTTGGCTGTTCATTTCTGTCCTTTGCCCACTGAGATCCGAAAGTATATCCATGTTGGATTGTGGTCTCTCGTTCCTTTGCATCTGACCTAGTGGGATCTACACAAATAAAAAGAAAGAGGAAAGAACATCCAAAGAGCAGATGTACCTTCCAGAATGGTATGTAAACCTAACAATGAAGCAGAAACATCTACCAATGCACCCTTTCATCAGCTATCAAGCTGGGCCTTATTTAGAAATAATTATAACCAATGGCTTCCTTTAGCAACTTCCCAGAAATTGCTACCATCTACCCTGGAATGTTTTCAAACTGCTACTAACAATACATATCCAAAACACACCCTCAAGTGAGCCTCTTTACATTGAACAATAAAACCAAATTAGATTGAGACTTCTGAACAGACACTTAAAATGGATTTTAGATACCTGCTGAGTTCACACAAAACGAATAATTCCATTGCCTTCTGCCTAGAGTAGAGAACCATATCTCAGGAATCTGAAACAAGTTGTAAAAGAATTCTTGGATTTGGAACCAACGATAAAAACCAAAACCACATGAGCAGCAGTCAGTCATGAGTTCCCGTTGCACAACATGTTATTCTAGAGAAAGTACCTTTAAAGGTTAATTCATTTTTGATAGAAGTTGAATCAGTTCTCAGCCTCTTCAGGATCCATTTATGAGATAGCTGATATGCCATAGCTTACAAATTATCTGAGACAGCTACCCCCTCCAGATCTCCAAGATAATGGAGTTAAAGCCATTAGAGGATTGGGAGAGATTTTAAATGTTATCTAATTCAATATTTGCCATTCCGTCTGATTCTATATTCTCCTTTGATTGCATCTTCCAACAGCTGCTCAGTCTCTGCTTAATCCTCATCCAGGATGGAGGTACCCTATATTTTATTTAACCTGCTCCAAGCTTTTTCAAATTCTTCCTAAAGAATCTCTCTCTCTCCCTCTCCCCCCCCCAATAGCTTCTGTTTATTTGTATTTCTTCTATTATTTGGGACAAAATTTGGTTTAAATCACTGAGACAATCAGACACAGGCACTAATGGCAAAAGAATGTAAACTTTAAGCACCAGTACTATCACGGGTCAAAGAAACATTTGCAGACTTAATGGCTAATAGGTAAAAAAAAAATAGGCAATAAGTATGAGATAGAAAAAAAAATATGTATATCATTGGTAGAAACAAAATATAATTGTAAAATATTTGGAAGACTTTCAAATATACATGGAAATACACACTGTCATGTTTCCATAAAAATCTGTAATAAATACTTATTCTTCTGAAATTGAAATAAATGAATATGTAGTAGAGTGAAAGCAGTATGTGGCTGTTAGACACTATCTCTTCTGCTGGATATCATGGTCCCAGCATTTAAAGGAGAAGCAAAGTTGAAGAAGCAGTAACGAGTTCACTTAGAAACATTGCAAAGCAACTAAACAGGCAGAGCAGTTTCAGGCCAATAGCCTTGATCGAGATTTCAATTTTTTTTTTTTTTTTCAGAGAGGAAAGGAGAGGGAGAGAGAGAAGGAGATAGAAACATCAGTGATGAGAGAGACTCATTGATTGGCTGCCTCCTGCACTACCCACACTGGGGATTGAGCCTGCAACCTGACATGTGCCCTGACCAACTGGGAATTGAACTGTGACTTCCGAATTCTTAGGTTGACGCTCAACCACTGAGCCACGCGGGCTGGACAAGATTTCAAATTATCTTGATCATTCATTTCTTTTGGGAGGCAGTGACTTCCAAAGCACTAGTTGACTCCATCATCTAATTCTGAGAGTTTTATGTAGAATCACCCCACATATACTTAATGTTATAAGTTCTGGATACCAGAATCTCAGATTTGTTTTGTTAAGCCATTCTTGGACAAGCAAAGTGTCCTCTTCAGAAGACTATGTAGTCTATTCACTTTCTCCTTTCCTGTTGTTTGTGCGTATTAAATCTGCTTCTCAGTTCTCACCCTCATTCCTCCTTCACAGCAGCATTCCACACTGTGAGTAACTCCCTGCTCCTGGAAACCCTTTTTTCTTGGACTTCAGTTCAAAACACTCTCCTGGATTCTCAACTAAATTTCCATCTGCTCCTTCTTTTTCTCCCCTGCAGTTCATCCTCCTCTAAGGATGACTATCTTTCAGCAGAAAAAGTCTGTTAGGATAGGAGTTTTGGACTCTAAGTTCCCACTTACTCTTTCTTTATCCTCTTTTATGCTTAAAGAGTATTAAAATTGGGCAAATATGATGATGAAAAGCAAAGAAAGTAAATACCACAGGAAATAAAGAAGGATGGAAATGAGAGGTAGAGGGAATATGAATTTTTGTAGAATTCTGCAAATTCAAATTGCTGAGATGAAGAGCAGTTAATAACAGTTGGAATGGGGACAAGTAAAGAGCTCAAGCCCTGTCTCTCATCACACCAGGCCCAAATCATTGCCACTTTATGAACTAAGGCCATGTAATGGAGGTTTCCTGGTTATTAAAAATGACTGAAGATGGCATCAGAAAACACTAACATGAGCTACTTTTAGTGCCGTAAGCTGCAAAGGCATGGAGAGTTCTTTTGCTGTTCTGATTGCGGAGAGGAACATTAATCACTATCTCCAATGGAGTGAGGAACCACTGGGCTTGAACCAATGAGACACCATAGAATAATGTCACTCCTGGTTCATCTGAATGGCTTCAGATTTTTACGTGCTCACAAAGAAAGACTTTCCTTTTATCTCAGGTTTCAATTTCCATATATCAAAGAGAAAGCCTTACATTTATTTGCTATTTACAATGCTAAAAGTCTTCACTAAGGTTTGCAATCAAAAGCTATTGTCATATTCTGTTCTTTTTTGCAACTGATAAGGAAATTGACTTTCTTTGCTGCAAAGAAGGCTAAAATATGTGTTGGGATTTGCATAGTTTAAAAAGTGTCATTTCACAGAAGAAAAAATTGTGTGCTCATTCACATATATCAATAAAGATACTAAAATTAGGCTAAAATCTACTGGTATATTTGTTCATCTAGTAACTCTAAACACTTTGATGAATCAAATTGCGGTATTCGAGCAGGCATCTAGGTATAATATGAAAAAGAAACTTTATAAAAACCAAGATTACATGTAATTTTAAAATATTTAAAATATTTCACCAATAAACCTTCAGAAAAAATCAGAAATTCAGAATTTTTATGAGTAAAAATAAACAAAGCAGTAGCCCAAATGCATGCAGTAATAATGGAGTGAAAATAAATATGGCCATGTATTTAAGGTTGAGAAATGTTATAACTCCAATTAGTGTGAGAAAGGATTGATGTGTAAATGACAAGATGTGCTCCTATTGAAAAGCTACTATGAGAATTGTACGGAAGTAGCTACGCATCCCTAGGAAACAGGCTCAGCAAGGAGAGAATTCCAGCATTTTGTCTTATGTCAAGAAAATACAAAGTAAGTATTGGCCTGGCAATAAATGGCATTATATAAGAAACATTTCCCTAAAGGCTTTAGCTTTCTATACAAAACATCTTATAAAAGGACACCATACTTTCCTAAAATCTTGGTATTAAAAAAGAACGCTTGCAAAGTCATTTCTTCTTAGCAGGCGATGGGCATTTTACCATATGTTTTGGCACATATTTTCCCACCCAGGTTGACAATGGCTTGCCAAGGTCTGGAATATTCAGTGGTGCTACATTTGGCTCTGGAGAGAGACATGGCATCACACCTCTCCTACCACTCTGCTAGTCATCAACTTACAGCTGGTGGAAGGCCAAGCCCCCCACTTGTAGCACAGATGTGCTCCCAATAACCCATGTTTCCTTGTCAGAAATCCAAGGAGAATGAATCAGAAAGTCCTCTAAACCCAATTCCTCTTTCCAACTCAATTTAGCCAATTAGGTGGAAACTTTTCATCACCTTTCTCTAATTCCTGACCCAATGACTAAAGGATTTGTTTTTATGAACCATTCTTCTGGTTGATGTGAGAAGAGACAATAAAGACACATTGCTAGAACAGAACTTGTAAAAATCATATGACAATTCTACCACTACACCAATTACTAACCAACAAAAATAACCTTTTAAAATTTGATAGTAAACTTAAGGAAAATGTTTCTTAAGATATACTTTTAGTGTTAGACTAATAAATTACTCAGATGATGAAGAGTAAACAAATATGACGTAACAAACAAAAATATCAATTAAAAGGAAAATAATGAACGAGAGGGAAAGAATGGTTTCCGTTAAGAATGTCATAATAGAACGTGAAATTTGGGGTACTTTTGCTTGTCCCATTTGTTTCTCTCATTTCACTCACCACATTAAAGTAGCTCACCTCTTTACCAAAGGCAATATCCTAATATATTCATAAGCCAAGGATCTATCCTCAAGGAAAAATGTAATTATTTTACTTTGCCTGGGCAATCAAACATCATCAGAGCAAAAGAGTTACGTCCCAATTAAAGGGCAAAAATAACTTCTCTTGAGAGCAGGAGAGTCTAAATGATTCAGAGAAGAAAATAATTAGTTATCCATAATATAGAGGTAATAAGCTTTGGCATCTTTGTTACATTTGTAATTCTTCCAATGCCACTTTTATTTTAGTCAAATATTTTAGCTACAACTTTGGAACTTGCTGAATTCATTTTTAGTATTTCATTTTCTGACACAAAATGTGACAACTGGTTCTGGGGATTAATTAAGTCCAGCATCAACAAGTCTTTTTTTTTTTCATGCTTTTAAAAATGTACCCACTTTTCATTTCATATAAGTGTTTCAGGGTATTATGACAGACCGAGAAAACTAAACTGTATTGCTATAATTAATGTGAAATTCTCCTACAAATGAAATGCACACTGCAATTTATGACCATGCCAGCAAAGCAATCCAAACTAAACACCCTCTTGGAACGCTGGAAACAAATGTCTACATTTGTTTGTTATTGATATATTTTTCTTACTCTATGGCAGAATATAGTATCAGTTATTTTTGCAGTATTGGAGTAAAAAACAAAAACATTTTTTTTTCCGCTATGAATGCAGTAAATCCATTAACATTGTAGTTGTAATGTTGTTATAAAGGTAAGAATGAGTACTTTTTAAAAGTATTTAGGTGTGTTTTTTTTCTGGGTAGAGAGTCCCTTTGTAAATAAATCTTTTCTTCACAAAGACTAGCAAAATTATTGCTGCTCCTTTCCTTTTATAGTCTGTATTTTGACAGTTATTTTATTATAGTAACAGTTTTAGGAATTCGGATTCAAACAGAAATGTAAAGTTCATTTTGCTCAACCATGTTATTTTACAGAAGAATGAATTTGGGATCAGACAAGTCATCAACTTTATTGTACTCATATAACTAAACTAATACAGAAAATCTGCTATAAATAAAAGAACAATGTTCTTTAGCCTTTCTTATAAAATTTTTTAAAAGATTTTTAAGGAATTAAACTATTAGTACAAGTAATATACACAACGTTCAATCTCCATATAGTTGGTGGCAGGACAAGAACCTTAAAATTCAAATGCATCTATTAAGATGCTATTAGGAGCTGGGTTGTATCCTGGAAAATTCATATGCTCAAGTCCTAACCCCCCAGTTCCTCAGAATATGACCATATTTGGAGACAAGTTCTTCAGAGGAATAAAGGTTAAATGAGGTTTTATGGGTGGACCCTAATCTAATCTGACTGATGTCCTATAAGAAGAGGTTAGAACACAGACAAAGAAGGAAGAAAACATGAAGACACAGGAAGATGATGGCCATCAACAAGCCAAACAGAGAGGCCTCAAAAGAAATCAACCAACCAACACCATTATCTCAGACCTCTAGCTCCCAGAGTGTGAAGAGATAAATTTCTGTTGTTCAAGCTACTTAGGCTGTGGTACTTTATTGTGGCAGCCCTTGCAAATTCATACAGATGTCTGCTAAAAAGATGCACGAAGAGAACTAATGCATTTTATTTTGGTCCTGTGACTATTTATAAAAGATACATAATAGAAGGGTGGGTTGGAAAACTCTGGTGGCTTGATAACACTGTTCAGGATATTTACCGTATTTGCCGGCGTATAAGACGATTTTTTGGCCCTGAAAAATATGCCTCCAAGTGGGGGGTCGTCTTATACGCCAGGTACACTTCAGATAGACTGCCCATAGTGCTTGCCCCGTGCCATAGTGGCCTCCCGATGCCCGCCCACTTCATTCCACATACCGTTCAGGCATCAGCAGCGCTGCAGGGTGTATTCTCGGCTGTTATGCGATTTTGCTGTTATGCGATTTTACCACACTCGCAAAATCGCACACAGCCGATCATACACCCAGTATGATAGCGCAAAATCGCGAATCGCGATACCATACTAGGTGTATGGTTGGCTGTGTGCGATTTTGCGAGTGTGGTAAATTCGGGTTACCGTATATTTCTTTATATATGCATTGAAGATTCGCGATTTTGCTATATCATGGTGCCTGTTTATGAAGAGGAGTTTGAAGGCTTTTAAGGTGAAACTGTCACGCCAGCAAACTTGCTAGGGACTTGCCCGGCACTTGCTCTCTCCCTCTATTTGTTATCTTACTTCTATCATTGACAGTCCCTCTAGGTTGTGGGCTGCTTGCCTGTGTTCCTGAGAAGCATCTACGGTACCAGTCTATAGAGTGTGTTTTCTTTAGTGAATTACCGGTATGCTTACCGGTAATAAACTTGCACTGTTTTATGTATATGTTTGATTACATACAGCCTTGTGACAGTTTTCCTGCATGTCATAAGCATTTGAATATAAATTAAAATGTTAAAATCAAATCTGATATTGTTTTACCTTTTATTTGGTGTGTGGAAGATGTGCGGAAGAGGGGGTAGTCTTATACGGCGAGTATATAACAAACTCTGTATTTTGAGTGGAAATGTTAGGGGGTCGTCTTATACGCCCAGTCGTCTTATACGCCGGCAAATACGGTAAACCTAATTTCAACTTCTTCTAAAAGTCAAGGTATATAGAATAATCCAAAAAGAAAATCACTGTTGTGTTATTGAACTAATGTTATTTCTAAGATCAGATTTTTAAATTTTAATTTTTTAAAAATTTATCTTGACTAAACAAATGAACAAAAATTCATGAATGTATTTCCCTCCTGGGCCCAGCCCAATAGACCTGGTGCATAGCCTATACCAAACCGTCGCTAACCCAGAAGCTGACTTGTGCCACAGCCCCCTATGCCTGCACCTCAAGCCAGCAGCACTGAGCAAATACTCACTTCACTTTTGAAGTGATCTTTCACTGTGCGAGAAGTGCTGACTCATAAGACTGGGTTTACACCTATGCACACATGACTAATCCACCTCTAAAAACACTTTTTAAAAGCAAATAGATGTAATTTCAAATGTGGAGGGTGTCCCAAATGTATTATCCTTTACATAACTGCACCAGATTCTGCGACATGCTTACCTTTGCTAAGGGAAGAACACAGGTACCCCCGCACCCACTGAGGATGCGAGCTGGACCCTTCACAATGAGCCTCTTTCACAGACCAAATGCCCTGGCTAACAATCCTGAAAGACTCTTCAAGTGCTTTAGCAGTACTCAAATTTATTTTTAACTTGGGCTTGTCATTCTGGTACTTTTCTTATAATAACACTTGAACTGCAAACTCACCAAAGATCTACACAATTAAAACACTCAAAAGTGAATTCTAAATTATTATTCATCCCCACATTTTCTTAGGGGGAAGTTCACATAGTATGATTTGATTAAAATATGTAAATCACACACACAGGAAAATGACCAAAGGTTATGCTAACAGTAGAGTTCAGGGTCTTAAATGCTACCTTCAAAGCAGATGGCTCTGCGTGTGAAACTTAACTTTATGACTTCTACGATCTTAGGCATGTTTTCTAACATTTTTATTCTCAGTCTTCTCATCTATGGAATGGGAATATAACAACTGTTACTATCTACTGTTATTAGGGCATTAAATCTGATCAGAACTCAAGCTGGTGAGCATAATGTCAGGCGCACATGTTCGCTTCTCTGGCTAAATGGAACAAAGCCACTAGGGTTCTGCTTGGGGTAAGGTGAGACATTGGCTGTCCCATGGCAGTGCAGGGCCTGGGCCTCTCTGATCAGCATTAGGGGTAAAGGATGACATGTCATGCCCATGGCATATCTTGCCTACCTGTGCCTTCGATCCCCTTGGGACTGATTTTCACAGTGTGGGGTCATGCCCTGAATTTTAGCATAACAGAACCTCAAAGCTGATAGATGTTTAAAATGCAGAGATAAGCTGCACTTTTTAAAGTATCTGAAAAACTGAAATGCAAAAAGGTTAATACGTGGTCAATATTCCACAGAAAAACACATGGCTCCCCTTGATACACAAAACCGAAAGATGTGACACAGGAGTTGGGGGTAGGGCTACGGAATAAGGAGGAAGACACTCCAGTCAGAGACTTGGTCCACTCCTGCTGCCCCTTTAAATCATAAAACAGACCCCTCTGGTGAGCTGAGTGGGAAGAGCACCCGCAGAGTGAGAAAGCTCTTGGGGGAAACGCACGGAGCCCAGGTAGGAAAACAGCCACTGTCCACACTGCAGCCTGGGCTCAAATTTGGAAATTGGTGTGAGATAAAGCCCAAGTAGCTCCTACTTCCTTTTCTTTGGAATTTTCCATTTTATTTATCTGATTTATGGAACCAGCAGAGAGAAGCTGGCATGAAAAGAGAGGAAAGCATAACATTTTGGGCCCAAATAAAGGTCAAATGAAATCACTAGAAGATAACCCAGGAAAGGTGACCGTGGGAGAAGAGAGAAGAAAGAAGATGGGTGAAGCTTAGCCGTTATCTCTGCTCAGAGGCTCAGCGAGCAAATAGCTCTGTTTACTGGAAATCCTGAAGCTCACTCATGATCTGATTCTCAGATTGAGCAAGTTTTTTTTTTTTTTTTTTTTTAGTTTCCTGGATTTAGCAACTCTCTCCTGTTCTTTTAAAAGTTATCAAATTTATTATTTGCTTTCTTTCCCTTTATAGATATAATTCATGTTCATTGAAATCAATCAGAAAATAGAGAAAGCCAATTAGAAATTATCTATAATCCTACCACTCAGAGATAACATTGAGGGCTACAGTCACAATAACAAAAGCATTAGCCATAAATATACCCCCAGCTTTTGAATGCTTAGGCCTTTTTGGTACCCTCATAGTTGATCTTTGGGTCCAGAAACTATGACCCAAAACTTATAATCAATGAATCAGAATTTGGACAGATTTCTGCCCCAGATAACAAGCTCTCCTGGAAGCTTAGCTGGCCCAGAAGTGCTCTTCATTCTGAGGTTCTTGTGAAGGCTGGTGTGTTAGCCACCAACAGCTTCATTCATTCTGAGGCAAATTATGTCTGATGGATCCTCTTGGCTACTTTAGAGGTCAACGTCATAGTTTACAAAGGCATACATGTAAATTTCTACTTTGGCAATGTTTTGGCTACTCCCTGATAGAGTGCAGGGTGTGCAAGCGTTTTCTGGGGCTCTCTTTTCGGGTCTGTAAGCCAGAAAACTAAGGATTGAGTTACCTCACTCTGCTGCATACATACTTCCTGCAACTGTGTTCATGCCAGGACCAGGCAGTACAGAGAGAGAGAGAGAGAAAGTAGCAGTGTTGGTTTATCCCTTTCTCGTAGGGTCACAGTTGCTCTTATTTAGAATGAAAGTCTTCACTTATAATTTTAAGCACCTGGAGCCTTTGTCATTGCTGCTACCAGTGTAGGTCAATAGGCTAGAATAGAGTCCCAAAAGTTACATATATCCAAATATATCCATATTCATACGTATCTATATCTATATATCTATTACCAATTAATTTTTGATAAAAATGTAAAGGCACTCCAATAGAAAAAGATGGTCTTTTCAACAAATGGTGCTGGAACCACTAAACAATTTTAAATGCAAAAAGAATAATTAAAAACCTACAAGTAACCTAAACCTCACATTTTGTTTATTTATTTTTAAATATATTTTTATTGATTTCAGAGATGAAGGGAGAGGGATAGATGATAGATAGATAGATAGATAGATAGATAGATAGATAGATAGATAAATGACAAGAGAGAATCATTGACTGGCCACCTCCTGCACGCCTCCTATTGGGGATCAAGCCTGCAACCCAGGCATGTGCCCTGACTGGGAATCGAACCCGGATCTCTTGGTTCATAGGTCAACACTCAACTACTGAGCTACGCTGGCCGGGCTAAACCTCACATTTTATACAAAAATTAACTCAAAGCAAGTCACAGATTTAAATGCAAAATGTAAAACGTTTGTTTCCAGAAGAAAACAAAGGAGGAAATATTCATGACCTGGGATTAAACAAAGAATTCTTGAATGTAACACCAAACATACCAGTGTGGCAAAACTGCCTGAGTGCTGGGGTATAAAAAAATGAGGGGTGGGTGGGGAGGTAGACAATTAAAAAAAGGGAGAATTTCCTGAATTTCTCTGAGCATTCAGAGTCCCTTTCTTTTCCTTAAGTAGGAGGCCACGGGCTCTATTACAGCTTCCTCTGTCTGCACCCACTGACTGAGTCAGGCTTTGTGCTGCCTGGAGTCCACACCAGGGTTTTTGAAGGAAAAACAAGAGCAGAGCTCACCACCAGTTTGATGGTATTTTAAATTCTTATCTTATCCGATCTGCTGCTATCACTTACTTTTCAGAATTCTCAAACAGCTACTTTATGAATTCTATTCAGGTGTTTCCTTCTCATTCTACAGATGTATATTGATTGATACTATGTGCCAAACACTCATGGAATACAAAAACATACCTCTTTAAAGAAAAAAAAATTAATAATTTTAACTTTGTCAAAAGTTGAAACTTTTTCTCTATATAAGATATTGTTAAGAGAATGAAAATACAATAGATATACTGCAATAAAAATATTCATTCACAAAGCATATACTTAACAAATGACTCCAGAATACAGAGTGGGGCAAAAGTAGTTGTACAGTATGGAAAATAATACAATAATTAATAAATAATAATACAAGAAAACTGTATTTCGTGTACTCACAACTGTATACCTACCTTTGCCCACCCTGTATATGATAAATTTTCAAAATTCAACAGGAAGAAAACGAAACAGCTCCCCAATTAGTGAGACTTGAACAGGTACTTCATCAAAGAGTACAAAATAGAACACAAATAATCACATGTAAAGACACTCATTTTAGAATGATCAAATGATAAAAAATTTTCAAATGTTGAAAAGTTTGAGTGTTAGCAGGGATGTGCAAAAACTGGAATTTGCATACATTTGTTGGTGGAAATGCAAAATGGGACAATCACTCTGGAAAACAGTCGGTTTCTTATGAAGTTAAGCACACACTTACCATATGATCCAGGAATCCCATTTCTAGGTGTTTAACCTAGGAAAATGAAAACTAATGTTTACACAAAACCTTTTCATCAATGTTTATGGAAGGCCTATCATAATTTCCCAGCACAGGAAATAACCCAGATGGAGATGTCCTTTAATGAGTAAATGGGTAAGTAAATGGAAACATTCATACAATGGAATGCTACTTAGCAGTAAGTATGAAAAAATGATTGATGTATGCAACAACTTTGATAAATCCCAAATACATTATGGTCAGTTAAAGAAGCCAGTTGTAAAGGGTTATGTATTAGATACATACTGGAGTCCTGACTTTCATGAGGACCAAAGCAACATTAATGTGGATTGTTAAACATCACTGAAAATAGCAAATAGCAGGGTGAAAGTGGGTCAAAGCTAAGTTACCATTGCCATAATATATAAAGACAGTACTCACTATTGTGCTTAGATTTTTCTCCATGTTCCTCGCTCTATTTGACAGTATTTTGCTATCTAATTTTAAACGTTATACTCAAATTTAATAAAATTTTATTATATAATATTTCATCAGTTACATATAATATGTACTATTTAATATATCATATATAAATCTAAAATATTTTGGATTTAAAGTGGCCATACCTAGGTGTCTTGCCTGTTATACCCTTTCAAAACAAACAAAACAATGTACCTCAGATAGCATACATACCTGAAATAAGAAAAAAAGCGCCTCATTTAATTTACATACCACTAAGACTTAAACACAATACAAACTTAAAGAGTGATAGAAATATGGCACATACCACAAGCACTTCACTTGCTGACACTCTCAGTACTCTGAACTCTATAAATAATGCCACTGAAAGTAATGATCCCTGAGAGCCATTGCTTGAACTCGAGTTTTCTGAACAGGCCTTCTGTAGAACAGAGAATATACCCCAGCAATAACCTGCATTAAATTGGAAATTAAATGCTAACTTCTTATTGATTCTTTGATCACTCAATTTAATGTCCATCAAGGTAGTGCTTTATTGTGCTTACCCCTAAATAGCAAGCACAAAACAGTCTCTGATGCAGAGCAAGTACAAAATAAATATTTTGAAATAAATATTTAATAAGTAAGTGTATATCTATAAGACTAGGGTTGAAAATAAGATTATATCACTTCGGCATATACCTAGATGTTAGACATTGAACAGTTCAATTTAGACCTGTATTCTTTCATTCATTCATTCTACCAACCAACCATTATATTTGGTTTCAGAATACTTTGTGCTGAGACCTGTGATCAGAGCAGGGAACACAAAGATTCATAAGAAGATATGGTCAATGAGCTCAAAGTCTAGTGTGGGATACAAAGATATAGAGCTCATGTAATTGATACCAATTGACTAAACCTTTGAGAACTATGAGAACAGCAATAGTGAACTCCTGTGAGGATGTAGCTAATTCTGACAGCCAGAATCAAGGACCAATTCTTTGAGAAGGCAATCATTCAACCAGGCCCTGAGAAATAGAAGGGATCATGATGGCCCTAACCAGTTTGGCTCTGGATAGAGCGTCGGCCTGCGGACTCAAGGGTCCCAGGTTCGATTCCAGTCGGGGGCATGTACCTTGGTTGTGGGCACATCCCCAGTAGGGGGTGTGCAGGAGGCAGCTGATCAATGTTTCTCTCTCATCGATGTTTCTAACTCTTTATCCCTCTCCCTTCCTCTCTGTAAAAAAAAAGTCAAAATATATTTTTTTAAAAAAAGAAAGAAAGAGAAAGAAAGAAAGAAAGGGAGAAAGAAAGGCTCATGATGGACGAAAGGCGGCAGATTATACATGGTTAAGAGTATGAACTCTGAAGTAAGACGGCCTGAGTTTGCACCCCAGTCTGCCATTCCTTAGCTGTGTGACCCTAGGCAAGTAGTTAACCTCCCGGTGCTTCAGGCTCCTCGTGAACCACAGGAAGACAATAACACCACACATGACATAGGGTTGTTGGGGAAGGACATTAGCATCGTATATGTAAAGCACCACCTGTACCAGGACCCGAAACAGAACAAAAGCTAGCTACGTGTATGGGAGATGGAGACAAGAAAGAAGAGCAAGACAGGCAACCACATAAAGTCCCAAAGTGGAGTGCCAAAACACATATTTTCTTTTTGTCTGTTTCCGCCAGAAAAAAATTGAAAGCATAAAGTATGTTAAGTACAAATTACTGTGTATAAACTGGGTTTTGCTAACTCAATGAAAGCTTTCGGGCATTGCTCCTTTATTACAACCATGGATCCTTATCTCAGAAAAATGCATAGACGCAGATGACCATACCCAGAGCCCCATGCATAATTGTAGGGGTCTGTCCACAAATCAAGGTCAGCAGGCACTTCTTTAGCATCCTCCCTGAGCATAGAAATTAGATCAGAGTAATGGTCTAAGGGTATGACCAACTTTCCATAAAAACCAATGCTTAGTATGGAATTATATACAGCCCTATGCAAATAGGGGCCTGAAAGCATCTAATAAAAAATTAAACTGTAAACTCATAGAGGAGTGAGACAAATAGAACACAATGAACTTCGCAGCTCCATCTCAAAGCAGAGAAGGGGTAAAGGAGGCAATTGCGGTTAGGCGGCTCTTTGTCTGAGAAGCAGACCTGTGGAGGAAAAGGGCGCAGGTCGTCTAACCCTGAGGAGGAGATGAGGGCGAGAGACAAAATGTAAAAACCGACCGGCTTTGTACTCACATGGTGAAGGAGCCAGGGGGGGCAGACACTCTCCGCAGGTCCGCAGCTTGCACCTGATGGAGACTAGAGGCAGCAGGGAATGAGCAGCGAAGACAGTCAGCACAACAGCGTGGACAGACAGGGACCAAGCCCGGAGAGAGAAAGAGAGACACACAAAATTTAAACAGAAATTAAACAAGCGCGTCACCAAACAGTGAGTGCAAAGGAAAAATCAAGCCAGCCACGGGAATAATCCAAAAAGCCGGTGGGAGCAACGAAGCCAACAGGACACATGGCAGAGGCTGGCTCTAGGCAAACCACAGACTGGAGCGCAGGGCAGAGCGCAGGGCAGGTGCGGAGAGCACTGTGTCTATCCTGTGACAGATCAGGCAATTCTCTATGTACTTCGTGGGAGACTACAAACAGA
Organism: Myotis davidii; assembly: GCF_000327345.1. Lineage (NCBI taxonomy): Eukaryota > Metazoa > Chordata > Mammalia > Chiroptera > Vespertilionidae > Myotis > Myotis davidii. The sequence goes on along the minus strand of NW_006287901.1, from coordinate 480,909 downwards.
AATTTGTTTAACACCTACGCATGACCTCACCTTATTTCTTCCTGATGGTCTGCTCTCCTGGTACTAACACACACACACACACACACACACACACACACACACACAGTCACACACACAAGGGCAGGCTGGCATCATCAACTTATCTCTGAGGAGAGTGAAGGTATATTTCACCCCTTAACATAGTCCTTATAATTCCAGGGCTTTGCAGAAATATTCGTGTCAAAAGACCACCATGTTGAAAAGACTGACTCAACTTTAACTTCCTTCACATAAACACCAAAGCTTTTTAAGAACTCTATACGTGATACCCACAAAGCCTACATTTACCACCGCAAAGCCGTAATTCCACTCATATGGTAGAAGATTGAAACCATAGACGACATCTCTCTTTTGTCCCTTCTTAGATTAAGGAGAGGGCCTTGAGTGGTTATTTGAAAAGACAAATGTAGAATTCAAAAAACTAAAACCCAAATTTCCTATCACTTTTACCTAATTACACTCTCAGTCGATTTGAACAGTTTCACTATAGTTGCAATTGACTTAACTCCCCAGATCCATCTTTCCTGCTGGATGTGTAAAGTCTCCTGTACACTAACCCATGAAGTCACTCCCTGTGATTCCACAAGGACTATCAGTTATAACCAATAATATTTCTCAGCAGACGGGCTGACTAGTTCAAAGCTGGCAACTAGAAATCTTGTCCTTAGACAATGCAATCACCCTTCACAATGTATTTTTAATAACTACTGAACTCAGGGTAACAGCTAGCTTAAGACCTCCCTAAACACCGAGCAATGTTAAATTTCTGATCTTTTTCTTTAAAATTTTTTTTATTGGTTTTCTTTTTAGAGAGAGAGGAAGGCATAGGGAGAGAGAAAAAAACATTGATGTGAGAGTGAAACATTGATCGGCTGCCTCCTATATGTCCCCTACTAGGGATCGCCCGCAACCCAGGCAACCTTTCAGTGCACGGGACAACGCCCAACTAACAGAGCCATACCAGCCTGAGCAAATTTCTGATCTTTTTCTAACATGCCTTTCAAAGAGGGAGCATAATGTGGCTAACACAATACTAGTACATGAATATGAACCTACATAAATCTCCTCTATTACTTTTTTGTGGGAAGCTATTCGCTAGAGTTCATATTTCGAATAGATTCATAACCACAATAAAATAAGATATATTTCTGTACCAATGGAGGGAGGACTATTGAACACAAATGGGGACTAGTCTTTTAGTTTGTGTATAATAACAACAGAAGTGAATTATAAACCAAGACGTTTTTAAAAATTATTTTTCCTTTTTGCATATGTGAAGCTGTAGTGGCATTATGAAGAACTACTATTTAACTGTTTCTCATGGGACTTCCTCCAGTTATGCATGTGAATCGGATCTAAAAATTCTTCCAGTTATTATAAAATATTATCAAGACATTTCCTACATCATTTTTATATTCATGAGATCTTAGATTTGTTATTTTAGAAATAATTTTAAAGAAATATATCATATCTGTACCATGTGTGAGCCACTTATTCATCATGTAACCACAAGTCTCGGGCACACTGACAGGTACCAGGACCCTAAAAGGAAAACCCCAGGGTTTCCCCACAGAGTAGGGAAGAGAGACAAGTAAACCAATGGTTACACAGTTTTTCATAAATGGTATAAGCAAGAGCACTATGGGAGCACTGACTGGTGTATTTAATGTCTAGAAGTAGATAGAGAAGTTATTAGGGAAAGTGATGTATCAATGTAGTCTTGAACTTGAGTGAGAATGAGCAGATGAAAGGAGGTGAGGACAACAGAAGTGAAAAGATATGATGATTCACAAGACAGGCTGTTGCTCTAGGACCAGCAATTATCTCTGCAGCATAGGGATATGAGGATGGAGAAGGCAAGGATCATAAAGGCTGTAAAGCAAAGCATATGGGCTTTACATTTTTAGAAAGTTCATTCCAACTAGTCTATTGGAAAAGGCATTATGTGAAGGGCAGCAACACTGGAAATAAGGAAATGAATTATGAGCATATTTTAGGAGTGCCACTGAGAGGTGACTAGCAGAGAAGATGGTTAGATGGTGTGAGAGTTAAAAGATGTGGGAATTAGATAGAAGGTAGATTTCAAAGAAGGCACTGGAGGTGTAAAAGTGAAGGGGACTGAGAGGAGTCTAGGGACCAGGGTCATGGTGAATGAGTGGATGGTGGTTCCATTCACACAGGTGAACGAAAAGGCTCATTGGGTGATGAGGAGAACAGACTTAATGAATCTATTAATAGTAGCCCATGTAGTCTGATGTTGTTATGAAATATCCAAGTAAAAATGTCAACTTAAATATTTAGTGATAAGTCTTCAGTTTTTAGAAGAAACCCTTGTTGAAGATGCAGACCTGAGACTCATTAGCTCATCAGTCATAGATGAAACGTGGGGTGCTGATGAGCTGTCCCAGAGAAAGGGCAAATCCCTGCGGAGCACTGGCATTCAAGCCAAAGAGGGGGCCAGTTGTTCAGGGGAACCACAACACTTAAAACTCAAATACTCACAGTTCGCATGCTATGTGCATGAAGGATACTTAAGATAAAGGAGAGCCTCTTCTGACTGAGAACTCCCATCTCCTCAACACACAGAGGTTTTTCTAACTAAAATTCTTAAGACAGTTTAAACCAGGCAAATGAAACAGAAGAAACATATAGTCTTATCAAAAAAAAATAAAGAAAGAAAGGAAAGGAAAAAATGAAGGAAGGAAATAAAGATATATCTTTCAATGATCTCTCTCTGACTTGGCTGCAATAGTAAGCTTTATACAATCATGGCTGGAAGAGAGAAAACATTTTAAAAGGTCTTAACAGTCAGTCTGCCCTTAAACTGAAAATTCCATTTATAAATCTAGTAGAAAAAGTTAGATTTCAAAACAACGATTTCTAGAGAAATGGAAAAAAAGCAGTCTCATCTCAGAGGGTGAATAAGATCAGTGGGTAAGAAGTATTATATGGTAACTGAGTGTTTTGTTTTCCTTTGAAACGTGCTACCTATATTGATTTTGTAAAAATATAGTGTTGAATGATTTTTATCATAAGTAGTAATAAAGATCTTATTTTTGAATATTGATTTGTGTTCTCTTTAAAAATCAAAAGCATACTATTAATGCCATTTTTCATGAGTCTTTCATATGACCCAAGGCTGCTTTAATGGAGCCACCACTGCCCCCTGGTGGAAAGTAACTATTTTTGAGTTGAGATGGCTTATTGAACGCCTACCTACCTGTGCTGCTAAATCTATGAAATCACAAAATCTGTCATGTGTGTCATGAGTACAACCCCCCACCAACCTACTTATATTTGTTTTCATATGTGAAAAAAGCCTACATGGATTCTTAACAATACAATTACTAAGTAAATACAAATCCTTTCTCAAAGGCAAGAGGTGTTTAAAACTAAATATAGTACAGTGGGGCCTTGACTTACGAGTGTTCCGACTAACGAGTTTTTTGAGATACCAGCTGTCTTTCGGCCGATTTTTTGCATTGAATTGATAGAGTAATTTGAGTTAATGAGTTCCTTAATGAGCTTGGTCTCGGAACGAATTAAACTTGTAAGTCAAGGCCCCACTGTACCTGAAAACAATGTCATGTCTGATAAGATTATTAAATAGATAAGTTCCAGACATGAGAATCGGAGTTCCTTGCCTATACACACTAAGAACATTCAGCTGTATTATGTGTTCTTAACAAGCTATCTACATGAGACCCCAAACAGCCTGAGCTACTCACAGAGATGGCTTTTCACTACCAGTTCAGAGACTTCGACCAAACCAATGGTTCATGGCTTCACTCTAAGGTTTCTAGAGAGAATGTGGCCAACCATATATTGTTGCTGACATCTTACTTTTAACATTTAAACTCAGCTATTGCATAGCCAACCTAATAGAAGGTAAAGATACCAGGAATAATCTAGGAGCTTCACTAGCTGCAAAATGTAAATAAAACGAGATATATAGCTAAATGAGACCCTAGATAATGACCTAAGAGAAGTTCTGGGGCAGCCCAGAGTGATTCGGGGAAGGAGGAAGCACAGCAGAGAGGATATATTACCCCAAGTTTAGACTTCAAAGCAGACACCCAAAATGAAGAGCCCTGTCTAATGCTTTCCTCAATGTATACTCTCTCAGAGCGGTGGTCAAGTTTGAGCAGTGATCTATGGCACCCATGTCATTGGCTTATTCTAGGCACTTCTGTAGATTGTCATATCAACTCAATAAATACATGACAGAGCATGTTCTTGCTTCACAGGCACTAGAGGAAGCCAGCATTCAGTACAAATAGTTAACCATGCACCACAGGCCACACACAGGAAGAGCGCCTTGGAGGGTCCCTCACTGTGACAGAAGAAGGACCCAAAGGTGAGCCCTGAAACGGCCTTACCTTGAGTCAGGCTGGTCATATGGGCATGATATATAGAAGATACTCAAAAAATGCTCCAAATCCCCATCTCTTTCCATCTCCTTCACCAAACCCAGATACACATTTCAATAAAAATTAGATTAAGGGATGCTAAAAAAAATGAATATCTAGTCATTACCACCTTATCTGAAATCAGTTTATCCAAACACCAAGGAAAGGGTCAAGGACAGGATACACTTTGTTTAAGCATTGCATCTGGGTCAGGTTAAATCTAAACAAAAGAAAGCCACCTAGAATGGCAAACTGAGCTGAAGCAACAGAGTCCACAGGACCCCAAAAAGTCAGGAGACAGGTGAGCCAAAATCCAGCTCTGCCAACCTCCTGCTGTTGGCAAAACCAATACTCTCCAAGGGACCTGAGTAAAGAGGAGGCAGACAGCCTGACTTCCTAAAACGAAATACAAAAGAACGCATTTATTTGGATGCATTTTATGGCCCCTGATTCTTAATGCGTGTCTGATGGTCCCAGGAAACGTATACTCAGGTGGTCAGTGGAGAAGCTTCGTCAATCTAGCATGTGATACTGTAATGAGTTCTAAAAGAAGCATGTGGTCACTGTGTAATAAACATGTAGAAAAAACGTGAGAGAGCCTAAGGAACTGAGGAGTCTCCTGGACTTTTGCTCCTTTCTCAACACAGTGAGGCCCCAACCATGCACATGCTCTGCGTCGTCCTCTCCACACGCTCTGTGTTCAGGAAGGTAGGGAAGGGGCGGACTCACTCATTGAGTAAAGGCATGGACGTCCTCCTCTTGCTCTTCTGCACCATGTTGGCCTGATTCCTCAAGGAGATCCGAATCATGGCGGGGGCCAGCCTGCAGGGCTCCCCATCCACTTGCATGGGGATGGATTTGTACGTCAGCAGCATGACCTCCCGGCACTGGTGCAGCCTTTCCCCGTGGCCCCCGACTTGCAGGGCAGCCTGTGAAAACAAGAGTCAAAAGGAAGCTAGGAGTTCGTTCTTAAAGTTACTCAGCAAAGCTAGGAACCCCAAGTCCACTACATAGAAGCAAATACCTTTGATAAAGATATGGAAAAGTTTTAGCCAGCAGTAAAACAGGAAGCCCTGGATAAATTATCAAAACAAGTAAACTAAGATTTCTAAACTCTTAATGAGCTTCACTATAAATTCTCATTGATAGCCACTTTTCACTTTTATGTATTTTTCAGCCTCAATGTAATCATGATAGTTTAACACAAAAGTTGGTCTTTTCATTATCTATGCATATTGAATAAGCAATTTAAGTAGAACAAAAAGAACATAAAAGAGATAAAGCACATAGTTTAAGAGAGCTTCTAATCTACAGTTGACCCTTGAGCAGAATGGATTTGAACTGTGTGAGTCCACTTACATGCACATTTTTAAATAAATATATTGAAAAAATTTTTGAAAGATTTTCTTACTACTGTGAAGAAATTGTATCAATTATGTTGCTACCATAAAACAATGAAATTGCTTCTTTTCTTTGTTATCAATGCATTAATCATTATAGTAATTTATTTTTTCAATTATCTTTCCATTTCTGATGCCTAGTGTTAGTAATACAGGTAACACCCACAGTGTTTTCTATCATATAAGACAATATTGATGTAGGTAATGACAGATGATTTATCTTGTAAACAGCAGATGTACACTTAGAGCATTGATAAATAATACAGTATTGTAAATGTATTTTCTCTTCCTTATGATTTTAATAACATTTTCTTTTCTAGAGCTTACTGTAAGAATACATTATATAATACATATAAAATACAAAATACATGTGTTAATTGACTGTTAATGTTATCAGTAAGGCTTCCAGTCAACAGTAGGCAATTAATAATTAAGTTTTGGGGGAGCCAAAAGCTATACATGGACATTTGACCATGTGGGGATCGGCACCCTTAACCCTTGTGTTGTTAAAAGTCCAAGTGTATATTTAAATGTAAATATATATTATAATAAATACATATTATAGATTAAATATACTCATATTTAAATAGTCCATTCTTGGTTAATTTTCTTCTTTTTTTAAAAAAAATATCTTTACTTATTTCAGAGAGGAAGAGAGATATAGAAACATCAATGATGAGAGAGAATCATTAATCAGCTGCCTCCTGCACGCCCTCTACTGGGGATGGAGCCTGCAACCCAGGCATGTGCCCTTGACCAGAATCAAACCCGGGACACTTCAGTCAGCAGGCCGACGCTCTATCCACTGAGCCAAACCAGCTAGGGTCCTTGGTTAATTTTCAAACTTAGGCAGGCTTTTCCTTTTTATCTAAAAACGTCCTCACAAGCTACTTTAATCTGTGTCTGATATGAAATGCAAAATAATATTACCTCAAAAACATTCTGAAAATAAAGCAGTTTTGAAGAACCAAATCAGACACAGTAAGAGCTCAGTTCACAATGGTGGCAGCAGAATGGAAAACTAGTCCAATATTAAAAGTCTATTGTGAAGAGCAACAAATTAGCATAACTACCTTGTCTTATTAGTAAATTATATATATTTACAGGTGCCCCCCCCAACATAAACACACTTTGAATAATTATTAATTCCAATGACTTAAATGTGAAAAGAAAGAAACATCAATTGAGCTATCAGCTGTTTAGTGTGTATACATTTGGGGAGGGGGGGCTTCTATACTAGTATTTAGAGAGTATTATTCACCTTTTTAAAGATAAATGAAACTCATACAATGTACATTTGGTTATAACATATCAAGTACCCAAATAATATTATACAGCTTGATGAATAAGTTTTTATACATATGGGGATCTCCATCCGATTAAGCTGTGGACAATTCACAGCAAACAAGAGGTTTTTACGTGCCCCTTCCAATCAACTTACACTCCTCCCACCAACCAGTTGGTAACCAGTATTCTGACTTCTATCACCATAGATTCAATTCGCTTGAATTTGAACTTCATATAAAATAAATCATACAATATATACTCTTATGTCTGACATCATTTGCTCATCATTATTTTTGAGTGATATATAACAAAATGTATTTATCTGATCTCCTGTTGGTAAACATTTATTTATTGATTTAAACTTTCTGGTGTGTATATCTTGGTGGACACATATTCTCCTGAGTACATACAATGAGTAGACCTGCTATGCCATGAATTTAGATGTGCACTTGACTTTAGTAGATACTGCTAAATAGTTTTCTAATAAGGTTATATTACAATGCATTTTGAGTATCAATTTATCATTAAGAAAACTTTTAAAAGGAGACAGATACTACTACTAACTCTAACCCCAAATCTAAAAGATTTAGTTAAGAAGAAAAAAATAAAAACATACACACTATCAGCTTGTTTCCATATGTCTCATCGCTATGAATGGGGAAGAAACCTTGTTAATTGATTTGTGAAGTCAACTTCTACTTGCTTGCTAGATATTTGTATTTATCTGATATTTTGCATTATTTTTTGAACTTGCATTAATTTTAAAAGTAGAAATCTGCTTATCTATAAATACAAAGAGAAATGAAACACAAGGGAACGAATGGGGGAAAGAAAATAGAATAATAATGGAAAAGTAAAGAACTTACTGAACACCTTCGAAGTTAAAGCACTCAATTGTGTCCTTTACATACAATGTTATTCAATTAGTGAGAGAATGAGAAAGCAGAGGAGAATGCAGTGAGACTTTACTAAAATTCCTTTTGGGCCCTGACCGGTTTGGCTCAGTGGCTAGAGCATCGGCCTGTGGACTGAGGGGTCCCGGGTTCGATTCCGGTCAAGGGCATGTGCCTTCGTTGTGGGCACATCCCCAGTGGGGGGTGTGCAGGAGGTAGCTGATAGATGTTTCTCTGTCATGGATGTTTCTAGCTTTCTGTCCCTCTCCCTTCCTCTCTGTGAAAAGTCAATAAAGTATATTTTTTTTAAAAAAAAAAATTTCTTTTGGCCTATTACCTGACCCTCTGTTATTCAGCTGAAAGTTCTCTCTGGCTGTACTTAAACGACCCATTTAAGTTAATCTGGATTTGAGCCACTATCTCATCTCCAGAACTTTTCCAATATATTTCCCTTGCCTTCTATTTTTCAGCCCATATTTATCTGACAAAACTGTATCTTTTTATCCACTAAAGAAAATCCCATTTACTCCCCCCTCCCCCACCTCGTGCCCTCCCCACCCCCGCCCCGCAATCTTGACTAGGCCTGATGACAAATAAAAAGGCAGAGCCTACTAGGTAAGAACTTACTCCTCTGAGTTTAACAGGACTGAAAATTGCATAACTAGTTTCCAACCTCTTGGTATCGAAAGGTATACACAGTACTGCAGAGCATGTTGAAGCCATATTCTCAGCCTCACAACAGAACAACAGCAAACAACACAAACAAAAGAGGTAAATAGCTGGCAAGGGCAGTCCCACTGGCATTGCAGAATCAATCCCAGATCACTGTACAGGCGCAAAAGGCATGACCAGAATTAGCTTTCAGCATAGACAGTTCTATTACTGTTAGTACAGCCACATTAAATTACTTCTGGAACAAGTTAAAGGCGATTTTTTAAATACTTATAAGAAATAGTGATTTTGCACCACTCAGATTTGTCTAGGCTTAACATCCTTTCAAGGTACAGGCCCTAACAGCCTGAAACATTCCCACGATTTGCTAAATGAATCATTTACTGATAATAATACATTGGTCTATTAATGACAGACATTCGATTTTCTGTTCAACTGCAGGTGTTCCTCTGGAAAAATCTTCCAATATTGCTTTTCTGGTAGCATATGACTACAGAGGAAAACAAAGACAGCCCCTGAGCTCACTGCATCCTTGCCATTTATTGGTGTCAGACCAAGAATGGCTTGGGATTTCTTCTCTTTCCGCACTATACTCCTCCCTGGCATGCCTTTCTCCATCGCCCTTCAAGCTGTATCCTCCTTACTACACAAGTCCTCATTCTATTTGCTGTCAGATAAAAAGGATGGACAGTCCTGGTTTGTGGAAGACAAGAAGCAAAGGCAGTCCTCCTCTCTTTCCTTTCTCACCACGGCTGCCAGCCCTGCCTCCCAGCCTCATTCCTGTAACAAAATGCCCAAGACAAAAATCAGTGACCCTGGGAATAAGAAATGGAGATAGTCAACAGTACTAACATCTTGGTTGGTCTTGTTTTTTACGACCTACGCAGTAGTCTTATAAGATTAAGCAACAAAAAATAGAAAAGAAAACTATTTTTTTATTTAAAGATAAAATTAGAAAGAGGATAGCTCAAGATATAATAAAGTTTAATAGGGCTGAAAATAAATCATTGTGATTTCGCCACATTGTCGTTTAAATGAGAAAAAACATATTATTATCTCAAAAGACGCAGGACAAATAATAATTTAGTGCCTTTCAGCATAGAAAGTTGTTAAAAAACTAGAAATACAAAGTGACTTTTTAAAATGATAAGCATAGCCAAAACTGGTTTGGCTCAGTGGATAGAGCGTCGGCCTGCGGACTGAAGGGTCCCAGGTTCGATTCCGGTCAAGGGCATGTACCTTGGTTGCGGGGACATCCCCAGTAGGGGATGTGCAGGAGGCAGCTGATCGATGTTTCTCTCTCATCGATGTTTCTGGCTCTCTATCTCTCTCCCTTCCTCTCTGTAAAAAATCAATAAAATATATTTTTTAAAAAATAAAAAATAAATAAAATGATAAACATAATCTTGGTACAAACACACAGAAAAAACCATTATTATTTAGAGTAAAGAAAATTTAGAAGCATTCCTTTCAAGGGACAATGTTATTCACTAGTAACAAAAGTTTTCAACATAATATTGGAGGTCTTGAACAACATAAGAAGTCAAGGAAATATAATTTTAGTATGAGTTTTACTTATAATAATATGGTTTCCTGTATGTTTGGAAACATAGAAATAAATCAATTGGAAGGAAACACATCAAAAGGTTAATAGTTATGAATCGTGTGATTATGACTATACTTTTACTTTTAGTTCTTCCACATCTGTTTATATTATCAAACTAAGAAAACATTTAACTTTTTTTTTTCTTAAAAAGCACACCAAAAGATTGTATTATCTGGCATGTGTACAACTTCAACCCTGGAGCTTCTCCATGAAATTTTTCTTCCTGAATAGCCTTTTGCTTTTCTAATTCATAAATATAAAAGAGCCTACATATTTTAATTTCAGTTAACAAAAAGAAAGCTGGCTCTGCTTTCTTCAAAGTTTAGAAGACTGAAATCTTTGGATTTCAACCACATAGTAAATTAGGCTCTTCCAATTTCCCAATCTGAATAAGGCTTTGAACTGCCTTGCAAAGTTTTAAATTATTTTGAAACAGACTCAACATGAAAGGACCTACATAACTGTAATGGCAGAAAATTGTGGCAGAAAAAAAAATATAAATTACAATGTCTGATTGTGGTCTGTATCGAATCTTAAAAGGTAATCACATTACCAAGCACCCAATGAAGAATCATCTTAATTAGTAAGAATGCACATCAACAAGTAAAATGAATTGAAGACTTCTGCTTTGAATTTTGCAATTACAAGATGAAGAGTCTAAAAGAAACATTTTTTTTGCCATTCCAGTAATTCTATTTCAAGTCTTTCTTAAAGTACCGCTCTAAACATTTTTAATACACAAAAATATACACATATGCCCAAATAAGTACATTCTTCTGTTTATATAATCATCTTACACGGATGTATGAGTTTTCAAATAATTTACTTTCTCAGAAACATAATCAATATAATAGTTTCATGAAATTGAAAGACTAAATACAAAATTATTTCATCTTGAATAAAACAAGTATAGTGTACTACCATAAGGGTCATAAGGTAATGTATGGAAATATATGCCAATATTATTTAAAGAGCTCAGGATATAAAACTGAAAGCAACAAATGGACAAACAAACAAAAACTCATAGACACAGACAACAGTATGGTAGTCACCAGAGACAAAGGGGGTGGGTGTACTGAAGGGTAGAGGGTGTCAAGTGTATAGTGATGGAAGGAGGCTTGACTTTGCGTGGTGAGCACACAATGCAATGTACAGATGATGTGTCATATATAATTTTATTAACCACTGTCACCCCAATAAATTTAATTAAAAACTACTATTTCTACCCTGTCTCCATATCTATATCTTAATTCACCATGTGTATGGTCACCCTGAACACCATTAGCAGTTCTAGCACACATACCTCCGAGGCTAGTCCCCCCATGAAATAGCCATTGGATTCTCACTCAGAGACTCCTGCCTCCTCTGGGAAATCTTTGCTGACTTCCCATTTTATAAGCACTTTTCTGCTCTCAGTTCTCCTTTCCATCCTCACTCATGCCTTCCTCCTAGAATTTATCACATCAGACTGTGGTTGCTTGTTTACTCCTTCACCTACCCCCACAACACAGAACTGTGGGCACCCTGAGTACTGTGGGCATTTTTTTTTGTTCATTTCATAACAGCTTTACCTAGAAGAGTGTCATTTATGGATTCAATAAGTATTTGTGGGTTCAACAAATTTTCAATAAACATTCATGACTGATATTAAATGAATGAAGCAGTGAGACATTTTAAATAATAATTACCCTGAATTTATAAAGTTCCTATTAATTAGAGACCATTAATATTGCCCATGTTTCACATACACTGAATTAATTTTTAATGGTCCAGCCTCAAAAGTTATACAGAAGCACTTTCACTGTATTCAATTTCACAAGTATTCACAAGTCCACCCAGATTCAAGGGGAGGGTACACACACCCAGAACCTTGATAGGAGAAGTGCCCAAAATCTGAGGTCATTCTATAACCCCAGTAACCATCAGAGGATGATAATGATCTAACTTATTATTTTAAAATGCACAAATAAAGAAAAAGATCACTTATTCTGCTTTTCTGACACAAACTATATAAAGAAGTAACAAAATAATAGGTGAAGAAAAATTTCCCTTTATAAAAATACTAGAGGCCCAGTGCATGAATTCATGCATGGGTGGGGTCTCTCAGCCTGGCTGGCAATCAGGGCTGATTGGGACCATCTCACCCAGTCCCGATTGGGGAGATTGGCCAGCCACAGGAGGTTGGCTGTGGCAGCACACTGACCACCAGGGGACAGCTCCTGCATTGAGCGTCTGCCCCATGGTGGTCAGTGTGTGTCATAGCGACCAGTCAACCTGTCATTCAGTTGACTGGTGGTAACGGTCAATTAGGCTTTTATTTATATAGATTCCAATCACTAAATGAGGAAGATAAAATTAGAATATCATCTTTTCAACTCCCAATGAATCGTGGATCCAGACATTGATTGTCAAACACTATTTAAAAACAGAGAGATAACCAGACATTACCTTGCTATTTTGGAGAAAGAAAATACTATCTACAAAATAGTTTTGCAGTGGGGTACGGGGCATGTCTGATTCATCTAGATCCAACTATCAACTTAGAGGAAACAAGGACGAGAGAACATGTTAATTGATACCTCATGGTTATCAGCACAATTCTGACTCCAGGAAACTTTAAAGGATAGTCTGGTTTCTTCAACAACTCAATGGGGGGAAAAGAGATGGGTGGGGACTTACTGAGACTTAAGAGTCATATCAACCAATCACAACGAATGAATTTTATTTGGATTCTGATTCAAACAAATAGAGCATAAAAAAACAAAAAGCATATGTGAGACAACTGGAAATTTGAACAGTGAGTAGATATTCAGTGGTAGTCAAATGCTACTATTTTAATGTTTTTTTAGAGAAGATTATATGATTGTGTTCATAAAGGAAAGTCTTATGTTTTTAAAACACATTCAAAAATATTTACAGATAAAATTATATAATTCCTGAGATTTTCTTCAAAATAATATAAGGAAGGATGTCATAGGTGGGGACAGAAATAATACTGTCCATGAATTGATAATTATAGAAGCTAAGTGATGGTACCTGAGGATTCAACATATTATTTCATCCTTGTTTATATTGAACTTTCCCCACAACAAATATTTTAAAAGCACACTTAATAATTCCCCAGGAACCTTGAAATAAAGTCAGAACTCTTACATAAACTCTGTAATGCACTCCATGATCTGGCCCGGGCCTGCCTCTTCAGCATCATCTATCATTCTCACTTTTCACCCACATTTACACTATATGAAGCTAATTATCATTCCCACAGAGGACTACGCTCTCTCATACTTCCAAGTGTATATAAATTTTCCTTTTTTCCAGAATGCCAAGTTCCATGCTGCTTCTCCTGGCAAAATTCATCCATTCTGTCACATTTACTCATCGTCAACTACAGGTCGCAGGCTCTCCACTGTGTGCCAGGGAAGGATACACTGGAGTGATGGATATCTAGCATTTGCTACTCCCCGCCGGCACTCTACCCCTTTTGGCCCTCTTCTGACCCTGTGAGACTGACCCATTTACACTGATACAGTGGTTCCTCTGTCCTCTAGCTTCTGGGTAAACTTCCCCCGGGGAAGCACCAGCAGGAGGTCTGGAGGATGAGAAGAGTGTGATCACTGTACTTTCTGTCCCAGCTCCCTCCCTGCCAGGTTGGCACAGACTGGTTGCTTCCACTTAGCAACTATGACTCTCAGGTGATCCTTGCCAAACAGTTCTCTTTCTGGTACAGGTGACTGCTTACTTGCTTTTGCACCTTCAGCTCAAGAATACAACGCCGTCCATTGCTGCTTCTCATAAACCTAGTGCACAATTTGTAGAGTCCCTCCACTGAACTCTCCTCTACCCAATTTTAGTCTGACTTTTCTTCCCTGTTCAGATGCTAACTAAACAATTAAAAGCAAAAACAACCCAAACTCCGAAAGACTAATGAAAAAACAGACACAGATATGGACTGAAAAGCTATAGAAGAACGTTTCAGAGAGTGATAGCATGTGCAATGGCCTTGTGGTGCAAAAGCAGCAAGGAACGTCCCAAAGCTACAGAGGCTACTTAGGAAGAAAACAAAGAGGGCAGTGGGGACGGCAGGAGAATCGAAGAGAAACGCAATCTTGCAGGGCCAAGAAAAGATTTAGATTTTGATCCTGAGAGCAATGGTGAAGTGCCTAATATTCTCCCTGCCCTCCCAAGCCTAGGTAAGCAACAACCTTCTCTTAGATAATTATTCCCTGGCAGCTTTCTACCACACAGTTGAGACTAGAAAGCCGTGGCACATGGTACACATTCAAGACACGTTCACTAAACCAGTGAATAAATGAATGAGTAAAGCACACATGGCCAGGTTTGGGGCATTTTTGGTCAACTCCAATAATCCGTCCTTGCACATGTCCATCTTGAACTTTATTCCTACTTGCTCCTGGCTGACTGAGTCTTCTCCTATAATTAACATAAAGATCTTTTGAGAGAAAGAGCTGTGCATGAGCTACAGTCCTGAAAATTAGATCAATCCCAGACCAACATTTTATACTTAACAACCACTTCATTCTAAGTATGGCAACATCACTATCTCAGGTAATGGGTATTGTTGCCAGAGTCACAATAAGTTATTCTATTAAGTCTCAGTATTTGAAGTGACTGGAATCCATGAGAGGAGTAAAAAAGAGGGCTGTTCTAGCTTGTTTAGGACAGAGAATACAAGCTGCTTGCTTTCAAGCATAAGGTATAGCGCAGTGGTCGGCAAACCGTGGCTCATGAGCCACATGCGGCTCTTTGGCCCCTTGAGTGTGGCTCTTCCACAAAATACCACGTGCGGGCGCGCACATACAGTGCGATTGAAACTTCGTGGCCCATGCGCAGAAGTCGGTTTTCGGCCTGGGCAAGTCTATTTTGAAGAAGTGGCATTAGAAGAAGTGGGGGTACGTTCGCTGAGGTCAACCCCTCAGATTGAGGACGTTTTTAGCAAAGGCCAGCTTAGGAGTACCCTAATTAAGTTAATAACAATGTACCTACCTATATAGTTTAAGTTTACAAAATTTGGCTCTCAAAAGAAATTTCAGTCGTTGTACTGTTGATATTTGGCTCTGTTGACTAATGAGTTTGCTGACCACTGGTTTAGCACAAACCAAGTACTAACCAAGGGTAGCAAGTAGAAGCTTTATTTTAATTTGTTTTATAAACTAATAGTGTGGTCTCATTTACACCAGCTATAATGATAAGCATTATTTTAATTGGTTTCCTCATCATTAAATAAGTTGAACCACAAGCTAAAACCTGCTTGAAATTACACTTACTCGATATAAACGTATTTTGTACTCAAGCAAGCAAAATGAAAATACAAGGTGATCTCAATACTGTGGAAATTGAATATTAATTAATGTCACAAAAGTGATGCCATTCTATATTCAAGAATTTTGTAACAAAGGAGATACCCATCTTATACTTAAAAAGAAAAGTTGAAAATATATGCAAATGACCACTTTCCTTTACACCTAAAAATATCAAATGGCAAGGTTTCTGCATCGTGCTGGGATATGTCTGTGACATAATGCTTTTTAATTAACATGAACACTTTGCATTTTTTTCTGGTAGAAAGTTAATTAGGAAAACTAACAAAGAATATTTATTTTTGAAGCTCAAACAAATGTGAATCAATTTTCTTAGTGACATAAAGAATTAATTTGTATTCTGGCTTTCTGCAAGCAACTTGATGTTGCATAAAGTTTATAAATTGATAAAGAAAAAATTATACCAAAGACATATGAAATGGAAAAACTCTAACTGTGGCTAAAATACATTGTATTTATTTATTTATTTTACTTTATTTCCCAGCCTTTGCCTACCTCTACCCAGCCCGGGCCCCCCTTCCCTCTGGCCATCACCACACTGTTGTCTGTCTATGGATTATGCCTATATGTTATGTGGCTAATCCCTTCACCTTCTTGCATCCAGTCCTTTCCACTAACAGCTGTCAGTCTGTTCTATGTATCTATGCCTCTGTTTCTATTTTGTTCATCAGTTTATTTTGTTCATTAGATTCCACATATAAGTGAGATCATATGATATTTATCTCTCTCTAATGGTTGTACTGCTCACCAAAGAGGCCATGGTGAATCCAATAACTTCAATATAGCCATCGTCATGACGCTGAGGTTCAAAATCATGGTGATCCCCTGGGTTCCCCCAGGGCATTGTGCCAGCACAATATCTGCAAGGTAAGATTAAGAGAAGAATTAAATTTATTCCATTCCTCTCATGACCATCATTAGGGATGAACTTATAGTTAGATCCAATGTTTGTTTCGTGGAAGAACAGTTTTCTGTTCTTGGTGTACATCTTTCAAAGGAAAAGGAAATGGACTCACCATCATCTTCAAAATATCAATCTGAAAATGAGCATGATCTTACAACAAATGCATTTCACGATGCCTAATGTTCTCCTAATTCGTTATTTATCAATACTATCACTCTATGGTCCACATATGTCTGCTTTCTATGATATGCCGTGAGTTATCAATGGTTGGTTTCAGAATTTGGTCTTGGAGGAAGACAGATGCATGCCAGGCAGTAGAAAAAGGGAAGGGAACTGAAGTGAGTAAGCAATCAATATTATATACATAACTAAGAGAATAAGTACCTACAGAACAATATTGTATACATAACCAAGAGAATAAGCACTCACAACACAAGAGAAAGGTTATCTGAAGAAGAAAGAAAGGGTGAAGAAGGGATGAAAAAATGTATTAGAAAGGGAAAAGAAAATAAAGAAAAATGGAAAAGGTGAGGACTAGGAATCCAGAAGGTAGAAGGGAAAGGAGCAAAATGAAAGAGAGAGATGTACAGAAAAGAGGGAAAAAAAGAAAGTTAATGTTTCCTAAGATTCTAGGTCTTCTGTTTAAACAACTAAGATGAAAATACTTCTGGAATAGAACTGTAAGTAACTATACCAAGCACTGCCAAAATAATCAAGGGACTATAATGTCATTTTCTAACCACAGATTTATATACAATTCTTGTTTTAATTAAATTCAGTCTAAATAGAACTTATTTGCAGAGTTTGTGTCTGAGTTGTCTTGTTTGCAAATAACAAAGGGTCACAGATCCATCCCTCCCAACATCTTGGCTTGGGAGCCTAGAATCTAATGTTATGCCACTGAGGTATGTGCTTATTTTGAGAGTAGTTCATCTCAAACACCCCTTTCTCCTGACATATATAATAACACCAAAGTGAGTTGACATCCTGGCTAGAAAACCCTACTCCAATTGATCCTATTTTGTCAAAGCAATCATCTGGCAATGATTCTGAATGAATTCCATCCTGAAATCAGGCTGGATTGTTTTCAGGAAACTGAGGACAGGAATGTATTCATTCTTGGGGGGTGAGGGATCAGTAAATTGACAATTAAATTAAATGTCCCAATCCAGAGGGGTGCCTGGGGTTCTCAAGAATGGATAAGTATAGACCACGAATTCCATATCATGCAAAAAAAATTTTTTTCCCCAAAGAAACAAAAACCACTTACCACAGAGAATAATAAACAAACCAAGTAGGAGAACAAAATGATCAAACCTAGAAAATTTAAGTAAGCCACTGAGAAAACTAATTGTCATTGTTTGTACCTGGAAATTTTCTATAATGAAAACAGATAACCTCAAGTCAAACAGAGTTCAGGTCAAACCAAGGAAACAGATGAACAGAGCTTACCTGGGTATATTTAAAAATACTATACACTGGAACTTCAGTTCCTGAATCTTTGGGGTGAGATCTGTTCCATCACACTGAAACAATCAAAGCAGAAAAGGCAAGGGTTTTTAAGTAGTCACAAGTCTAAAAAAAATGGCCACAGAAAGCTGGGTTGACAACAGTACATATCATGATCTTCCTGTTGCCCAATCTCTGCTTCAGTCAATGCCCATTACCATGACTGAAAATGAATTCTGCTCAGAGCTTTACCAGACACAAGAACTACCATCATTCTTAACCTTAGATGATTATTAGATATCCAGTCTTGCAGTATCAGCATTAAAAGATCTAGAAATGCTTAAAAGACTAAGGAGAATGATGCTCAAGTTGAGGCAGTAGGGACCTTCCCCACAGTCTTCCGATTCAAACAATAGTGATGAATGTGATTTCTTTTGTTTGTTTTTTTGTGATTAAATTTTATTTTGAAAATGTTAAATACAGTACTTTGAAAGCTGTTTGGAAGACAAGCTTTTCACAATGTATCTATTATAAATTAGCTTCATCTCCATTTGTGATTAGCTCTTGTAAAGTAAATCTCTTACAGACTTTGGTCTTCAGAGATCACCTGCTTTACTGGAGTTTGGACTTGACCCTGGGTCTCAACGGCCTCAGGCCGGCATGCTCTCAAACCTTTGTGTGTGGCTTCCCTCTTCTTTAGGGCTTTCCTCAAGAATATCCTCTGACTTTCAAAGAAAAATCTTTCATTCCCCTTTCTCATTTACCCCGGGTGACAAAAGTCAAAAGATGAAAACTAGCCATGGCTATAGACTCCCCAATGTCAAAGGTATAAAGCCTGCTTTTATATTTGCTCTCTCTACACCCTCGTCACAAAATTTCCCTATCATTTTCTCCAGTGAGGAGAGCAGTAAAACATGACAAACTTTGGGCAAACTTTTAAAGATTTCTTTAGGAGGAGTTGCTAGCGGTCAAGGGTGTCTCTCTCTCTTCCCAGCTGATCTTAATACAGCTTAATTTTCCTGAGCATTCACAAAAGCTGTTTCCAGGAAATCTCACAGTTCTAAATAAAGTATTTAAAATGCTATTTAGATAGGAATCCTATTCTAGACATTGATTGAAGGTGTTTTCACAATATTCTCTGATACTAAGCAAACATGAAGTCTCCCAATTTATTTAAGGGCTTGAAATGAGTTGATAGATGACTACACCAATGAAAAAAAAGTAGGCATCTCAGACTATCAACATTGAGTGTTGTAAGCAGCTAAAAGTAAAAAAACAATAGAATGTGATACATGAATAGCATGCAAAGTAGTATTGTTGCATTCAGAAAAAAATGCCTGTAACTAATGTTATTGTATTTAAAACAAGTTATATGACGATTGGGCACCTTATGATGTATCATGCTTTACACAGCTTCCTTACATTTTATTGCATTTAAATTTACAACTCCTTAGAATAGCAGTTTTCAACTTTTTCCTTACTTCACATACAAAGGATAATACTTACCTGTAAAATATGTCCTTGTGTACAAGCTTACATATTGATGTCAACACGATAAGAAGAAAACAGAAGTAGGGCAAATGAAGCCTTATGCAGGCTTGTGTTACTGTCCTCTGCATTTCTGGTGTAGTATTTATACACACATTTTACATTTATGTAAGAGATAATTATCTATTACCTCAGAAATGCTGACTTTACCCTTGGCACAGAAAAGATGCTCTGTTGTGATATGTACATCTAATTGTGCTAGCTTACTTCCCATCCTTTCTATCTCACTGTACGCTCAAGACAGCATACAGTGACCTCATTGGAGAAATATCCTCTGTGTCACAGCATGATTATCAATAACTTTAAAGACATGTGTTGCTATGCCTGTTTTAAATGAAGAAAGTAAACTTTTCTGGAAGGTTCGATGATTTCCCCCACAGTCATATACCTCACACAAAGACACCTAGGACTGAATCCCAAATGTCCAGACTTAGTTTCTGTATTTTTCTCCTCATAAAAAAGGATATGATTACCCTGGTCGGTGTGAAAGGGGTTAGAGCATTGGCTCATCCACCAAAGGATTGCAAGTTTTATTCCTCATCAAGGGCATGTATCTAGGTTGCGGGTTCACCCCTCACCCTGGGTCAGGGAGCATGCAGGAGGCAATCAATCAATTTGTCTCAGATGTTTCTCTCTCTCTTTCTCTCTGGCTCTCCCCCTCCCTGCCTTCCACACTCCCTGTACAACAAGCATGTCAAACTCAAAGGCTAACACGGGCCAAATAAACAAGGCCGCGAGTTTGGAAAAATAATGGAAAAAATATCCTCAGGTGAGGATTGGAAAAAAAAAGATATGATCACATAAACCAATTCACCTGAAATATTACATGTACCAACTGATATCAAATCTTTCTTATTTGGCTCCCACGTTGACTTTTCTGCATGCTTCATTTAATCCCTGCTTGACAGCCATTCATGTATCAGACATTTATCATCAAGAAGACTGGCAGGCATGGGAGCAAAAGTCTCCAGTGGTGAGGATGTATACCGAGTCTAATTTCAATGCAGCTCACATGAACAGTGGGTGTCATTCAAGATGGCCACTGCCCACCGCTCACTGGTTCTCTAGGGAGATGCTGTTGATGTTCCTCTAAATGTGAGAAATAATGGGAAGAACAGCTAAGTTCATTTGGGGCTGGCATGTAGGCAGCTGAAGAAATTGGGGAAGCTTGAAGTAAGGATCAAAATAAAGAAGACCCTTAGAGTTCGATGGACCATGTGTCTTTCTTGTGTCTACCTTTAAGAAGACAATGTTTTCGTTTCCAAGAGTTGCTAACTACTAAAACATACCTGCTTTTCATTTTTACGGCATGAGAACTGAGATGTGATGCCAAGGGTTCTAGCACTAGTGGTAAAGGCCTCTGTCTCTGGTCTCAACTGATTTCAGGGATTCATGTCTCATAGGTTTTACTGGGAATTACAAAATTTACAAATTTGCATCTTCTTATGCTCCTGTGTGTTCCTCTATATACCCATTAGCTTAATCACATATGTCTTTATCTATTTTCATGGATATCTTTCATTCTTCCCCCTCTTGTCACATATTCTGTTCTTAATTTTGCCAGGATATATTCAAGCATTGTTAGATTCCCATTCCTTCTTTCCCATTTATATATGTTTCTCTTTTGTTTGGCCTTCACTTACACAATTACATGCAGCACATTCGTTCCTTCTTTTAACGTGATTACCATGAGAAAACATTTTCTGTATTTCTTAATAACTTAGTATATGCTGTTTTAAAACATATCTCCTAGAGAAAAGAGAATTTCCCCTTACTCTCGCCTCCAAGCAGTGTGTGTCAAAACCTGGGATAGTGACTCAGGAAGAAACAGCACCAAGAAAAGAATCCATTCAGAGATGAAAAATTATGACCAGGGTCCTAACTGGGTGGCTCAGCTGGTTGGAATATTACCCCACACACCAAAGGGTTGCAGGTTCAATTCCTGGTCAGGACACATACCTAGGTTGCAAGTTTGATCCCTAGGGTTGGGACACATATGGGAGGCAATGAATCAAGCTCTCTCTCTCTCTCTCTCTCAAACAATAAAAGCATTTCCTCAGGTGAGGATTAAAAAGAGAACCATGGCCAGGTTAGAGAGTGAGCAAAGCACTTTTCTAAAATGCAAAGTTCTCGGACAATCCTGGAATAAAGACATTTGTTGTTGAGCATCCCTTACTACTTGGAGACCCAGCTCAGCATCAGTTCTTTACTGAAGATTTCTCCTGACCCACCATGGGTAGCCTTCATGTCTCCTCTGTGCCACCACCCTATCACATCCACAGTTGAATGACAACATTTATTATATTGTTCTCCATGACTGAACTGTGCGTTTATTCAGGAGTGAGACCAGTCATCTTACTTATTTCCATCCCCAGCAATAAAGACAGTGCCCGGCACATAGTTAAAGGCTCATAAACATTGGCTGAATGAGTGACACTAAGTGATCTCTGTGGTTCTGTGCAGAGCATTGATTAATCTAAGTATAAGCTGGTATTTGGGGTTCATTTTTTGTGGCATACATATTCATATTTAAATGAGATGAGTCAACACATTCAGTACTTACAACAACTTTAACGTGTTTGGATAGATCTCTAGAGCTTCTCTGTAGGAAATCAGAAAATGCTGCCTATACCACAAGGAAATAAAGAAAAAAAGCTTAATTACACGGCTATGCCAAATCCCTGCTTCTGTATTATATAGTTTCTAATGATGCTAAATAAGCCAAAATATAATTTGATGAATCCAAAATAAAGCAGTGCAGTGACTGTCAAGTTGAAATCTTTTTGTTTTCAAACTATAACTTATAAGAAAATGTAGGTTCACAGTAGGAGAGTGAAAAATTAGATAATTCCGACAGTTAGTTTAAAAACTTATTTTGACCCCTGACTTTGACTTCTCCATTGACATCCCTGAGAATGTCTTGCTTCCTCACTCTGATATTTCCATTCCCTCTACCCAGTGGTATAAATTTAAAGCACACTTATTTCTAATATCAATATTTTGGAGGTATTTTTTTTTCTTTCCAGCCATTCACCCCCAGGTATGTCCTTCCACAGGAGGAGAAAGAAAAAGACGCTGCCCCTTTAATCTCTTACACACTTCCAAAAAATACTTCTGTGCTCTGCCAATTTCTCATCCAAACACTGATGCATACGGACCCCTGTGAACACTGCATTCTTACCTAAGACTTCCCCTACACATTTCAGTCTACCTGATTTCCCATTCTCTGGGTTGGCTCTGATGTTTGTTTCTCACATTACTCGTTGGATATCATCTCTTCAGAACAACATGGAGTCTCAGAGCTTTTCAGTTCAAAGATGATGGGCACCAGCTCTCTCTTTGCCAACTAACCTAAGACAGACATCCTTTCTTTTCTTCTTAAACCAACATATTAAACATGAACCATACATAGCCCTACATGTAAACATCTGAAATGTACTAGTATATGCCATCATTTTAGTACAGTTAGCATCTATATGACCCATAATGAATTAGCGTTAAATGATATGTAATAATTTATAAAATAAAATATATACTTACCCCTGCATAGAACATTTTATTTCGAAAACGACTGTTGAATTTCTCTGGATTTGCCTCTGTGAAAGGAAAGGGGTGGTTTTGTTCTGGAGACCTCACAGATCCAATAGACCCACCAGCTTCATTATCATCTTCCCCTTAGTTACAGGCAGAGGTCACCGTTGTCCAGTGAAACAAAATGTAGCCACAGACTGGCGGCATCAGCATCAACCGGGAGATTGTTAAAAAATGCAAATTATTGGGATCTACCCCATACCTGCGGAATTAGAGTGTCCGGGTGTGGGGTTTAGGGTGTGTGGTGTAGCAAGCTCTCAGGTGGTTCCCATGCACAGTGAAGGTGGAAACACTCTGTGCTCTATTCAGAATAGAGCATGGGGAGGGATACAGGAATGGGGTGTTAGGAGGAGCGAGGAGGAGAGGGAGGGGGATTATTTGTTTTGACCTCCATAGGTCATGGCTTCCATAAACTATAGATTCCGCTTCCAAATGTAATTAAATATGGACAATTCAGATAAAAATTAATGGAGAATTTGTTTTCAAATTTTGCAAAAACTACCATCTGCATTCTTATTTGCGACAGGCCTTGAAAAATAACTTGAATTAGTGGAGATACACACACACACACACACACACACACACACGTTACTGGCTGAATGGACACAGGCCATATGACAGCAGAGATTCTGGCTGAAAAATGGTTTAATTTTGAGTTTGCTCCTATATGTTACATATGTTGAGGGAAGAAAAAGATTAAACAAGAATCTGTGTCAGAGAATTTTCATATGAATTCAAGGAATTTATAAAATATCTAAATGGGATATTATTTTCTTACATTCCTCACTGCCGATCTTTTGCTGCCTGCTATTTTACTCAGCATGCTCATTAATCCCTTCTCAGGGTTAGGTCTCCTCCAAGTCATTTCTCATTAGACTGGCTGACTAGCTGAAACTCCAAGTCCTAACCCTATTTTTGAATGGCAAATCCCAAAAGTTGTTGTCTAGATGAAGAAAAGTGGCAGAGTTCACTCACTAAGACTGGGTTGAATGAAAGCTACAAAATCTCAGGAAATAATTCTGGACAATTAATTATTAGATTATTTTTATGATGTGACAAATATTAGCATAAGACATAGAAACTGAGTTGAGGTTTGCAAACATCAAAAATGTGGTATTTTTATAGATTGGTGTTTGATAGTTATATTCATCTATTTACAATTCCTGTATTTCAAACCTCTCCTTAACCATTCACTCTCTTCGACCAAATTAAGTACTATAGGCCTAGAAACAAAACAATAGAAAAGGTAAAAGGTTAACTAATGATATAGTAAACCAAAACAAGGTAAAAATGATGCTAAGTGCTCTACCTCCTCGATCCCCAATGCTGGCCACAGACTTGACCATTTCTATGGCCTGGACCTTCTTCAGGATGAAATTGATTGCTGAATGGCATGTTGTTTTTAACCTTATTGACCCAGATTTGGCTGGGTACCATTTTCAGTTGCATTAACTCTTGCAAAATGAGAATTTTCATTGCCATGCAATTTATTGTAGGTGCATAGGCCCTAATTTTAAAGAAAATCTGATCCAGCTATTGAGCAAGTTATAATGAGAAATGGAAAATGACACCCACAGTCCTGGCAATGAAGTTTTTCAGGGAAATGATGCCCAATGCTATTAAATGAATCATATACCAACTATTAACATTTACTTTTTTACTAATGTATGGTTTGGAAAATATCCACATCTTCATGAGGTTTTCCTATGAGTCTTGAAGAACTGAAAACGCTTTTTTCCTTTAAAAAAAGTGTGTTTTTTCTCTCCAGAGATTGAAAATGTTCTATAACAGCGGTCACCAACTTTTCAGACCTCACAGACCACCAGTGGCCCGTGGATCACCGGTTGGCGACCGCTGTTCTATAAGACCCAGAAAGACTAGAATTAAGAAGTAAACCGAGTTTCTGGTGATTTTACTCACACAGTTGGTTAAAACAGCCACCGTAGATCTAATTTAACTGGATAAAAGCTGATTATATATATAAGTAACTATAAAAACTAGAGGCCTATCAGGGCAATAGCACTTAGAGAGGTGTCAGAAAGACACATAAAAGGACACATATAGTATGATTCCATTGATATGAAATGTCCAGAAGAGGCAAATTTATAGACACAAAAAGCAGATTAATGGTTGCCAGTGGGTAGAGGAAGGGAGAAATGGAGAGGTACTGCTCCGTGGGGACAGGGGTTCTTTTTGGGGTGATGAAAATGATCTAGAATTATGTAATAGTGACGGTTACACAACATTGTGATTATACTAAAATCCCTGAACTATATACTATAAATTGGTTATAATGGTGAATTTTATGTTCTGTGAATTTTTACTTCAATAAAAAATATTAATCTGAATACAAAAAATAAAGATATAAAATAAAGAGGTAGTGGAGTTGGCCTTGGGGGTAGGAAATGTGTGAGGTATATTCTACTATTCTCTCTGCTCCATCCCATACATTATATGGACTCCCAGGCTGAGCCTGCTTTAGCAATTGGACTCTCTTCCCACTTTTATATCTACCCTATTCCAAGCACATATCAGACTGAGAAGCAACGTTGGCTGCAGCTAAGGGAGATGTTTGCTAGTGTAAGAGCTGTGCCACTCCCTACAGAAGTCAGGCCAGACAAGAGCCTACAAACAACAGTACTCCACCATTCTGGCTATTAAAGGGAAGGGGTGGAGTGGCTGAATATGTGCCTGTGTATGCATAGAATTGATATGACTTTGAGGAGGACCAAGGAATGTGGGTCCCACTATATCAAGGAAAGGGGGCATACAGAATTGGGAAAGAGCCAGCAAGGAAGTTTAAGAGCTCTTGCTCCTTAAGGAAGTTGTGTCTGTTAATTGGTATGAAGTCAACCATGAAAGGCCACTCTCAAGAAAGGCAATGATCCTCAAAAACCCCAATAGTGGAAGTACCCATGGTTTATGGCTGCAGTTCTTAAATTTCATCCTCCTCTTCCACAAGAGGGTGTGAGATAGTGAGATCCAAACACACTGTGTATTTCTATGCCATTAACCTATTTACAATCTGACTGGGTACCAATATTCATTGTATTAGTTTCCTGCACATTTGATAGCTTAAAATATTCACTGATTTTCTTACAATCTCTAGGTTCTCTCCTGGGTCCTCTGCTTAGGTTCTTATGAGGCCAAAATCAAGGTGTCAGCCTACAGAGCTCTTATTGAGCAGCTCTGGGAAGGATTCGCTTCCAAGCTCATTCAGGTTATGGACAAAATATATTTCCTTGCAGCTGCAGTAATAAAATTCTTTTTCCTCACTGGCTGTTGGCTAGGGTACATTCTCAACTTCCAGAGGCCTCTTGCATTCCTCGGCTCATGACAACCCCTCCATTGTCAAAGGCAGCAAGGGCACATCAAATCCCTCTCACACTCTGAATCTGACTTCTTCTCCCACATCACTCTGACTTCCCGTTCCACCTTCCACCTTTGCATTTAAAGGCTCCTGTTACTGCACTGGTCCCACTCAGATAATCCAGAACTATCTTCCTATCTTAAGGTCAGCTAATTATTAACCTTCATAATATCTACAAAATCTTTTTGCCAAATAAAATAAAACCACCAACAAGCAGGAACCAAATGGCAAAAGTCATGGCGGTCAAAATACCTACCATCATGCACCCGATAGCCCCATGATCCACGTCCTTCATGTATGAAAAATACATTCACTCCCTTCAAGGTCTCCAAAGGTTTCATCCCATTATATTATCAACTCAAAATCCAAAAATCTCATCTAAATCTCATTAGCTCCAACTTCCCAAATCCCATCATCTAAATCATCAAAATGGCTTGGCTCTGGATGTAATTCATTTGTAATGATGATGAGGCTCTGGGTACACTCCATTCCATTGATTTAATATATTAATTTCATCCTTATGCACAACACAATGATATGCGTGCCATCAGAATGGGATCCTAAACCCTATTTCTGCCTGCAATTGGTCCTGCATATTAGGGAAATGTTCATAAACTTAAGTCCAACATTATGTTTATAAAAAAAATCAATAAGCAATTTGAACCCTTTATAACTCACACATCTTTTATACTCTCTTCATCAAATACTTATCCAATTTTAAGACTTCAGTTAGAGATACATAAATGACTCCAAAATTTATGCCTACAATAACATTGGCATCTTCAATTTAAATTGTGTATTTTTTTAATCTTTTCTTTTTCAACATTATTTCCCAATCAGGGCATATATTTTTTTTAACAACATTATCTTCATTTTTCTAACACCATCACAAAAGTCTTTCGTTATGTAATAACTGGTCATGTAACCTATCTCTATCACAAGCTCATTATCCCTTTGTACTGTTTCTTTCCTGTCTGAAATGCCCTCACCTATTTATTTCTTGTCAACATCACACTCCTCCTTTCTCTTCCTTTATCTACCCTCTCTGGAGATTTTCCTCAGGCACCTTTCCCCTGACAACAGTCCCACTGAACTCCAATGTTATTTACTGCCCGTACAACTAATCGTGCCCTTACTATATATGCTTTTCTAGTGTTATCTTTTGTATGTGGGCCTATCCCTCCAATTAAAATCCCATTCCTGTAACACTTATTGAGATAGTCACTGGACTAGGCACAGGGACCACTGTGCTGTACACCTGAAACTAATAAAAAATACTATTGAATGTAAACTGTAATTGAAAAAAAGAAAACATGTTAAATTATTTGATTAGAATACTGATTTATTTGTTATAGGGAATACATGCATACATGTAATAAATTCATAACTATGTGTTCTGATGGAAATGTACTATAATTCAGATAAATTAAGCAAAAGATGATTTAAGAGTTTATTATATTTAAAAATAAACTATATTCTTTCATAGCTGAAGAAGGAAGGAAGGAAGAAAAGGAGTAGTCGGGAAAAAAAAAAGGAAGAAAGGAAGGAAGGAAGGGAGGGAGGGAGGGAGGGAGGGAGGAAGGAAGGAAGGAAGGAAGGAAGGAAGGAAGGAAGGAAGGAAGGAAAAGAAAGAAGACATTGTCTTATACCCTCATGGAATTTAGAGTGGAAGGGACAGGTCTGAAAATGAAAACTAAAATGTCATTTTGTATGTGCTATAAAAATATGTCTGTATGAGATGAAGTGGCCATTACACCTAAAGGAAATGATCAGAAAAGTGTTTCAAGGGCAGGTATACTTGAATCTTGAATGATGAGTAGGTACCACACAGAGGTTCAGGATGGAAAAGAAGGTTACATACAGAGAATCTCGCACAGTGTGAGTTTCTCAAGGGCAAACCATACTTGAGCCTTCAAGTCTAGACAAAAGCTGGAAAGTGAGTCCTTTGCAGTGACCATAACAATGAAATTCAGCAAGCCATTGCAAACAAGACATTTTTAAAAGAAATCTGCCAGTTCTCTCCATGAATCATGAAACATGCATAATCCTTTGAAACATGCAGATCTGCATGTCTCTATATATTCAATGGAAATAGTAACCCCTAAATCAAATTTAAATACTGCCTCCTCTGGAGTCATAATTGTATGTCCTTGACCTTGTAGCATAAGGCTTGACTCCTCTGAATAATAATTTCAATGAAGCAGAAAAATTTAAGCATCCAATCTCAGACTGGAAGTTTGGTGTTGTTTAATATCTTTCATGTCCAAAGCAAATGACAATCTAGTTCATACCGCTGGCAGGGTGAGACCTGACTTTGCCACCTGATACCCATAATCATTGTTAACATCCCTATACATATGGAAATATTTCCCATGTATGTCCTCAAGCACTGTCATAATACAATAATGATCGAAGTACTGGACAAGACTCCCAGTGAAAATTTGATGACCAGTCCTACTATATCTCCAAATTCTATTCAGATGATTAAACTTTCCCAGGCAGCAACAACTCAACCATGCACAGTGGTTGAGAAGAATAAGAAAGCATCTGTTTTCCAATCAAATGAAGCAAACCATCTTTCTGATCCAGCGGTTCTCAACCTGTGGGTCGCAACCCCTTTGGCGGTCGAACGACCCTTTCACAGGAGTAGCCTAAGACCATCCTGAATATCAGATATTTACATTATGATTCATAACAGTAGCAACATTACAGTTATGAAGTAGCAACGAAAATAATTTTATGGTTGGGTCACAACATGAGGAACTGTATTTAAAGGTTGAGAACCACTGTTCTGATCAAATTATTCAAATATTTCCACTCTTTATGTAAAGTAAATCAAAGTGTTAAGACTATATTAACTCCTTGTTTGATTTTCTACTGATAATTCTAAATGCATTTATTTATACAATAATTCCACCAATAAACTTTCTCAAGATAAATGTCACTTTATTTGTCCCTTCTAAAAGAAATATAATATAGGTAGCAATGCTAAAATCTGCATCTGTCCCATATCGATTTGAAGGGCTATTTTACATCTATGCCAAAAAAATTGTTTGCATTTACATTTTTTAAAAATCCTAACACAGTGAGATTTGTATCTATTTTCTATTTCATGTAGGCTGGTTGGCATGACTCCCAACTTAAAGTACTATATTATTTTTTACTGACACCTAATAGGTTATTCTATCCAAGCTCATTTTTACAATGGCTCTCATGAGGTTTTCAGTCACATGCCAAGTATTTTATACAAACAAGTTTTATCATGAAGTCTCACACTGTGAGTGGTTGTGTTTGAGAACAGTTTGAAGTCTCAACTATGAGTTTTGTTTTGCTTGAGAACAGCCACTCATTACCAAGAAAAATAAGTGAATTCGCCCTTATTGAAAATGTGGCCTCGCTCTCCTTTCCTTCTGCAGCCAACCTTGAGATGTCTTGACTATCCTGGAAAGTATATGGCGAAAATCCAAACCAACAAAAAAACAATTTTAAAAGAAGAATATTAGTGTGACTAATTATACTTTTTATAGTAAATAATGATTTTATTTAATGCAAAAAATGAATAGATTAACAGATACTAAGAAGCTCACATCCCTGGTCTGAGCATATCAACCAAATATGGTTGTAATATTTTGTGGACATTTATTTTGTACCAGTTGTGTATCATCTTCATGAATATTGTAGCTATTACTCTTAGGTGACATTAATTCTCCCTTATCAGCTTGCAGTGGCTGGTTTTCCTCAAGGGCTCTGGCTTACCTGCAGGGCAAACATTTCATATCGCATGAGAGCACTTAAACTAAGCCTCGGAGATAAACTATTCAAAAAGTAATGCTTGGTATCTTTTAACCAATACATTTAAAACTTTGTATCTGTACATATACACCGCAATTTGCATATTCCTCTCTAAAATGGAATAGTCCCATAGCTTAAAAGAAAATAAAATAAAAAATCACTTTCCTGCAAGAATTCTTTTCTAAGCTTGGTCCTTCTACCTTGATGCCCCCTCTCACTCTGAAGCACAGAAGTGTCAACATAACATAAGGAAATGTATCAAGAGAACTTCCAGATTAATTAGACCAAATATTAGTTTCCCTTGAATGAGCTCATTTTCGGGCACTTACTCACTTAGGCCTCTTTTCATGCCAGAATGTCTATTTGGGGAGATTCATGTATTAATGAATTGTATTACTTTATAAGTATTGCTAAGAAATTAAGAATTTTATTAGGAAGCCCAGATTCAGGGTCTCCTGAAGAAAATGAGGAGGAAATATGGGGTAAGAAATGGTCAAAGGGATCTCTATTTAGTTCCCCAAATTAAATCCTGTGCCAAATAAAAGCAACAGTGATTAAAGAGGGCCTGTAGTTTGGTTGTTCCCTCTGATTAGCCTTGTACCATGATGCTTCTGATTTGGGTATTTGCTATCTGTGGTTCTGTCATCAACCAACCTTTCTAGCTGTGATTTTCTGGCTAATCAGAGAGAACAACCATACTACAGCCCCTCTTTAATCACTATTGCTTTTATTTGGCACAGCATTTGATCCTTGAAGCCTCATGAATCCAGGAAGAAAAAGTTTACCAAAACTGCTGAATTCATGAAGAAAAGTATAGGTTGGGACTTCACTATTAGTTTGAATTCTAAGAGCCTTCATCCTATTGCTGCACTATTGACCGT
>NW_006287901.1:448294-449427 GCF_000327345.1 Myotis davidii | reverse complement strand
TTATTACTGGAACAGGAACATTTAAATTCTAGCTTTTAGTTCTCTGTTTTTCAAATTCTATGAGTTAAAACCCACATATGCTCTTGCAGAATCTGGATGGAGGAAAAAAGGTAAAAATAATCCCTCATTTGTGACTTTTATCTTACTCCCCTACAGCTCAGCAGTATTTTGGTTATATATTAACGTATTGACAAGGGACTAGGAACAGTTATAGTTATGGATACAGGCATAGACAGAGATGTGTACTATAGTTATACTAATAAGAGAGCTTCAGAGAGAAAAAGAGAGATTAATAGAAACTGAGAGAGATTAAAGCTTCAAAGCATAAGCAGAAATCCTCAACTTTCTCAGTTCTAAAGACATAAGGAAGTTCTGATGAAATGTTTAACCACATCATTATTTCTCTTTCAAAAATCGTTTTGCTCTCCCAACCCTTGACTCCATCTCTGTTGGTACTTAAATGACCACTCTGCCTTATTCACTCCCCTATCTCATCCAACCTAATCCAATCACCATCACACCCTTTTCTTTCAACCCAAGCCACCCACAGGCCCCTAGTGTCCTAAAATGCCTAATGTCTCTTTTGTGCCCACAGGCAGGGCTTCTTTGTGGTGCTACCAGGTTTCAATGGCTCTGGGTTATTAAATGTTGCACCACTACAACTGGTAGCTTGAGAAGCTGTGAGTATCCCAATGACTTTAGTGAAAGAAACTTTATTATTTCTCAGTAGTTCACTAACAAAGTTTCTAGTCAACTTAGAGTAGCAATCCCAGGCACACCTCTGGTCTTGTCTCTGACCATCTTTGAAACCCCAACCAACATGGTCTCAGGGTCCTATTTGTATTATGTTCCTACCTTGTCTAGCTCCCAGGGTCATCAGGGAGGTCAAAACAAACAAACAAAAAAACACAACACGGACGCACACTGTCGACACGTAAGCGATATGCAGACAAAAGGGAACATGCAAAACACCTGCTGGGAACTTCCTCCCTGGGAGATGGAAATGGAACGCTGTCCTCACCTCGGGATTCATGGAACTCCAGTGTGACGTGGGCATCAAATCCAAGGCTGAAGTAATTATTGAAAACATTCAGAGGAAGCTGCAACGATGAAGAAGGTAGAGGTGAAGTCGT
>NW_006287901.1:434735-448174 GCF_000327345.1 Myotis davidii | reverse complement strand
AACTTAAAATGAATAATGTTTAATTTGTTTGCCCTTTGCCTACTTTTTAAAAAAATATTTTTGAAAAGTCATATAAGCGATAAAGCAGTTGGAGACATTCAGCTATTCTCAACCTAGAGAAAAAAAGAAAAAAACAAATAGATATGTACATAGACATTTATTGATCAGTATTATTCAGATTCCTAGTTTGCCAAATCTTGTATATTTTATATTAAATATATTGTGATAACATTGGTTAATATCATTAGGTAAATTTCAGGTTACACTCTATTTTGTGCTCACCACCCAAAGTCCAGTCTCCTTCCATCACCACATATTTGACCCCTTCCCCCTCTTCAAACCTTGTATCTTTAAGATGACTGTGAAATATGTGAACACAGACATAAAGGTGCATACCCAACCTTAGCTTTCCTTCCCAGAATCCTCTGGGTCACTGGCTGTTACTGCTGCAAGCTGAGTAACACAAAGAACCACACAAACTAAAATCCTGAATTAAAACTGCGAAATTAGCCAAACCGGTTTGGCTCAGTGGGTAGAGCGTCAGCCTGCGGACTCAGGGGTCCCAGGTTCGATTCCGGTCAAGGGCATGTACCCTGGTTGCGGGCACATCCCCGGTGGGGGGCATGCAGGAGGCAGCTGATCGATCTCTCTCATCGATGTTTCTAACTCTCTATCCCTCTCCCTTCTTCTCTGTAAAAAATCAATAAAATATATTTTTAAAAAAACTGCGAAATTAATGTGTTTTTAGGCTGTAGGCAGTATTAGAACAATTAGAAAAGCATTGGAAAATGTTAGAAGGGAAATAGTGATTCTTTCACTTTACCTTCTATAGCTTAGAGTAGAAGATAAACATTAAAGTAAACAGATAGGTAATTTTACCTCAGTTTAGATAATATTTCCAGATAATGATCAGAGAGAAATGCACTAGAAATACATGTTTAACCCTCAAATTTCCAAAAGTTAAGTTTATTACAGTGTTTCATGTCCCCCTTGATTTTCTGTTTGATGAGAGTAGAACCTTGTTCCAGTAAGAGAAAAATGAAATAAACCTTGTGCCAAGAATAGAAAATGAAATGAGAATGAGAGAGATATATTAATACAGAAAGAAAGTAAATGGGTTCCCTGGGTCTCTAATATAAATAAAGAATGAACCCCTCATAGAAGGCCCTGAGCCAGAGCTTATAATGATTCAGAGGTCAAAACAGCCCCTAGAAATGGTTATAACTGACTGGAGAACAGGGAGAGAAACTAAACACACAGAACAATGCCAAAATCATGTCTCATTTTCCTGGCTTCACATTTGAGAATGTCCAGTTCCTGTACTTAAACAAAATACCATCCTTATAATGACAGCAAGGGTTGGTGATCCTGCCAAGAACACAGATATGTTCATCTCTACCATTTATGTTTTCTTGGCTACAAGTCTAACCCATGTCTTAACATTCACTGATAACTCAGGGGAACATCTGGCCACCATCCGATAAATAATATCCCAATTTAGTCTGTTATTAAATTCTTATTCGTATTTTCCAGGAAAAAATTATCCCAATTTCCTACATGTCTCTTCAAAAAATCCATTTTCATAGCCTTTTAATTATCTGGATTAATGTTTCCTGGCTGCACCAAGAAGTCTTTCCATTACTTGAGCTGTTGGGAAGAGATTTAAATATAGACTTCTACGGAGGGCCTAACCATTCTAAGTTTAGTGGGGAAAGGGCCTTAACATTTCCATATGGTACATTTCTTTTTACTTTGGCTCTTTTCTACCCAATTTCTGTATTCTAATATAGTAGAAAGACATATCATATTCCAAGACAGTAAGTGGTATTTAAACAACACTGTGACATGATGAACTCAGTATCAACTGAGCAATCATGATATCTACCAAAAACCTTATAATTTCTAAATCATGGTTTAGGTGAAAAAAAAAAATAAAGACCAAGGCAAAACATGTTTTAATGAATTAAGTGGATGTTGGTTTGGTCTAAAATGCTCTCTGGTTCAATCTATTTTAAGGCTGAAACTTCCATGAAATCTTGGTCTCAATCAATGGCATAATCCAATACAGCAGTAATGCTGGTTAAAGTACAAATACCTCGGCCTTAACCCTGAATTTAGTTAATGAAACTCTCTGGGACTGGGCTAGTATATCTGTATTTTAATCTGTATTTTTAACAAGCACACCTGGAGAATCTTATGCATACAAAAGTTTGAAAACACTATCATAGAAAAGAAGCAGGAAGTAATAAGGAGGAAGTGGCTACTTGGCGACCTACCAAATTTATCTGAAATTGAGGCCAGAACTTAGAACCAAATCCTCTACTGAAGCTCCACACTAGAGTAGTTACAACTGCGCCCTTGGTTTGTCTTGGATTGAAATAAAAAGCTCAATCACTGAAGGAAAAGCACTAAATCAAAGCATTTATGTAGGCATCTTCAGTCCCATGCAAGTAATGAAATCGGCTTAGTTAATACATCCTAAACATTGGGAACATTTGCTATCAAGCCAGAAATCTCAGAAGGCTATCTTTGTTTTGAAAGATCATATTCCTAATGCTTCAGGATATATATATATATATACATTTTTTATTTCATTTTCTCTTAGGTTAAGAGTTTGCAATGAACTGGAAAAATTAGAACATGGATCCATGTGTTCCTGGTGTGGAAGCTGAGGACAGAGAACAGCTCCCTGAGCCCTGGAAGCAGGTAGAAACCTAGGTCTTTAGAAACCCCTGGGGTAGAATCAGTGGGTAATGTTGGACGCATAGCCCTGTAGCCATAAACTCTAACACTCTCCTTTTATCTCACAGGAAGAAAGCAGCACATGAATCTCCAGCCACAGATGTATTTCCCATGACAGATGCTCCCGAGTGCCTTTCTGCCGAAGAAAGAACTCTCTAACCTTACACACGCCATCTTCAAGCTCTTCTGGAGGCAAGTCTGGGTTTCTTTCCACATGGAGGTTCCAGCGATCTAGCTGTACAATTGTCCCATCTTCTACTTGACAGAGGATTTTGGAAACAGGTTCATCAGTGTAGCCCTAAGGATCCAACGAACACATCCATTGGCATCTGGAGTAGTGAACAGTATAGCCAAAGGTATTTCATGCAAGAAAGAGCCCTCTGCTACAGTTCTCTGTTTGTTTTGTAATTAGCAAGGTTGGGAGAGAGTAAACTCCTTTTTTCCAGGTACTTGGAACTTAACACAATAGTTACAGGTAACGTGCACAGAAATGTTAATTCTAGCTGGTTAGAGCTGAGGAATAATTTGTGCTTACACTGAGAACCAATAGTTGCTGGTAGGTTTAGGGGCTACTCTGAATGGCTGCTTTCATCAGAGTAAAAGCAGGACCCCCAGGCCTCCTACTAAAAGGATTTGTGAAATGCACAGAAGTGTGTTTGGGGTTTGGAGGAGAGGATAAAAGAAACAAAGCAGCCTCTGATAGACAATTTCTTCTATTAACACCCCATTTTACTTACCTCTCCCTAACCTTGTAGCAGGACACCATCCCTTCCTTGACCCAAGGCAAGTCTGACAGAGGAATGGCCCTGCTTGGGAACTCTTACTCCTTGAGCATACATTACTGACAGCATGATTATTAAGGACTGTCAAGTCACTGATTGGATGAGAGGAGTTAACATTGATAATATACCAGTAGCTTCATATAAATACAGGGCGGGGCAAAAGTAGGTTTACACTTATTCATATGGAAAATAATTAATAAAGAATAATATAACAATAAACTCTGTTTGGAGTACTCACAACTATAATCCTATTTTTGCCCTATCCTATATTTATTATTTATACTTAAAAAAAGACCTATGGGAGGTTAATTCATTCACCCAAAGTCAAATTAGTATCTGAAGATAATTATCTCCTATGGGAAGTTAATTCTCCCAAAAGCCAGATTAATATCTTCTAGTATCTGAAGATGATTTTCATGGAACCCAGCCCAGGCAATGGTCTCATATGAACAGATAAAAAGGTGGTAGGCTGCATATGTTAGCATATTGTGCCTTCTTACTGACTTAGCACTGTGAAAAAAAAAAAAAAGTAATGAAATGGCTGGTTGGTGACAGGGAAACTGCCTCCACTGAACTTGTCTGAAATTGGCTCCACAGTGCAAAGGACAGTCTGTTCCCTGTAGAGTCAAAGCCATGATGACACTGACCGGAGAAACCACATGCTCAAAAAAAGCCATAAGTTGCCCAAAGTACGCATTGTAAATCCGAGTCAGAGTTGCGATCCTGGTCAAGGCTGAGGGTCAGGATCAATGAAGACTTGAGGACGCACCCAATGTCTTAGTGTTGAGCTCAAAAAGCCCAGGCCTGTGTACTAACCCCGTTTCTAATCCTAAATGTTCCCTTCTTCTCTAGCTGCTTGTAAGTTACTGGTTATAATCGTGGCTCGTGGGTGCCTTGGTTCTCAGCTCTAACGTACTCCCCTTCCATTAGAACGTCTGTGGGTTGGGGGAGCCTGCCGCTGGACGCCAGGGGCCGCCCCCGAGAGAGTTCTTACCCCTCCCCAGTTGAGGGTCCGAGCCAGGTCATTCCCAGTCCCCAGAGGAAGGACTCCAACCGGAGGCTGAGGGCTCAGCTGCAGTTCATCCAGAATAGAAAGGATCCAGCCCACCTAGGGACACATTGGGGGCCAGAAGAGGGATAAGAAAGACAGGTAAGTTACAAGGAAGACCACCTGAGCGGAGAGGCTTTAAAGAGCAAAATCAAATGGTCTTAGATTTCTTTAAAGTATATGTTTTTTGGTAGTTTTTTTTAAATATATTTTTATTGATTTCAGAAGGGAGGGGGGGAGGGAGAGAGAGAGAGAGAGAGAGAGAGTCAGAGAGTAAGGTAGAGAGAGAGAGAGAAACATCAACAATGAGAGAGAATCATTGATTGGCTGCCTCCTGCATGCCCCCTACTGGGGATCAAGCCTGCAACCCAGCATTTGCCCTTGTCGCAATCAAACCTGAAACCCTTCAGTTCTTAGGCCGTTGCTCTATTCACCGAGCCAAACCAGCTAGGGCTAAAACATATGTTTTAATCCAGCAGCCAGGGAACAGAAAGACCACTTATCTCTGGCAGATTCAAGGTGGCAAGTCTCTTACAGGGAAAAGGACCATTTTGTACATGCTCTGTCGTATAAGCAAAGCTACACCCATTTGTCTGTATGTTTAACTAGAGATCTACTTTAAAATCTAGAAGAGTTTAAAATTTAGGGAGGTATATAGCATAGGCCACTGGAGGGAATACAGGACTTAGAGTCAGAATGAATTTCAATTCTGGCTCATATATGCCCTGTCATCTTTATTAAATTATCTGACATCACTGAGACACATTTATCAGATTTTCAAAATGGCGTTAATAAGACCTACCTCACAAAATTGTTTGCAGAGAGAAATCTATATAAAGCCCTTAACATGGTGCATGGTGTATGTAAGCACCAGTTAAATGGTTAATCTCCATAGTACCATCTTAGAAATTACTGTTTTTCTAAATATCCTTGTATCTCTCTAAATGAAACATTATGGAAACATAATTAGGGCTGGACTTAGTATTTATCATAAGTTTAGGCAGAAAATAGATACTTATGTACTAGAATCATATTCCTGTTTAATCTTTTTCTAAGATTTAGTCTTATTACAGCTATTTAGGAAAATTACCCTAGATTTGAAAAGAGCAAAAGCAAACTTGAATGTCTCACAATGTCATACTAGAGTAGTATTTAACAGGCCTGTCTAAGAACTATATAAGTACAGGTTAACTTGAAGATTTCTGTCCTACAGCGAGACAAATGTTGAAAAGATTACATAAACCAACTTTGACTCAAATTTAGAAAATTATTTTGGTGTAAGCCACATAATCCCTTTCTTCTATTTCTCAAGAAAACAAAAACAAAAAGAAAAGCCCAACAACAACAGCTTTATCATGTTGTTGGAGCCATCATTAAGGCACTAAATACCTTTTAAGTTAAATTTATTGAGGTGACATTGGTTAATAAAATATGTAGGTTTCAAGAGAACAGTTCTATAATACATCATCTGTATATGGCACTATGTATACATTTTTATGTATATTCATTCTATATTTCTATGAGTCATGTCTTTTAAATATTTTTTGAAAACGGTACTTTAACAGTACATTTATTGCACACTACTACATATAAAATGAAGAACTAAGAAACTGAAATGAGAAGATAAATGAGCCGGGCTAAGATAGACTAGGTAGTTCATGATGAACAAAAACAGTGAGCTTTCCATGGGCCAGTCCCTGAGCAAAGTCCTCCAGTGAACTGTCTCATTAAACTTCAAAAGGAGTCCCTGAGATAGATGTAATTTTCGTCTCTACTTTGTAGATAAGGAAACTGAGATTTGGAAAGTCCAATGTCCTACTTCATACCACATCATTTATGTGGTAGCTGGCATTCAAAATTAGGCTTGCCAAACGCCAAAGACCAGGCTCTTAGCCTTTCTGGTGCAGGGAACCTTGAAATGAAGAACTAAACCTGGTTCTGGATATGGCCTGGCCGTCCTGTAGACAGTGCATGCACTGTTGGAATCTTTGGAGCACTGAAGAAACTTAGAAGTCGCTTATTCAAATTCAGTTAATTTGCAGATTTATTAACAGAGATGCAGAGAGGTCATGTAATTAGCTGAAGACTAAATAATGAGAAGTGGCTGTCGGAGTCCTATCAGGTCTCCTGACTTCCTTCTCCTCCACAATGATTACTTCCCAGGATGTAAAACAGGGGACCTCAAACTACAGCCTGCGGGCCACATGCAAATACAAATATTGTATTTGTTCCCGTTTTGTTTTTTTACTTCAAAATAAGATATGTGCAGTGTGCATAGAAATTTGCTCATAGTTTTTTTTTAAAAAAAAACTATAGTCCGGCCCTCCAACGGTCTGAGGGACAGTGAACTGGCCCCCTGTTTAAAAAGTTTGAGGACCCCTGATGTAAAACATGCCTGTCTATCATGAAGTCTGAAGTCGTGTTAACCTTTCAGAAAGGCATACCCAGTTTGGGGAACTAGAGATTCAGATCCACACAAGTGTGAAAAGTCCCCCCATTCCCCAAGATAGGCAATTTGCTCCTAGACAACTCCTTAGGTCCCGGCCCAGCACGTCTATATTTTACAGGCAACACGGACAAGGCTTGCTATTGAATATGGAAGTAAAAGGGGAGGAAAATGCCACGTGCTAAAATATGACTGGTGACTGCTACATATTGTTCCTATGCAGCTAAAAGCACAAACAAAACCCAGTAAAAGGAGGTATCTTCAATGAACTACAAAAAGGGGACTTAAAGGGCATTAAAAAGGATGTGAAACTCAGAAATCCCAATAATTGGGGATTGCTGACTGCAGACCCAACAGTCCTGGGTAGAACCAGACTCTCAGAAGAAATGCAAGGGAACCTAGTGGGAATCTAGTTCAACATCCCATTCAGAGAAGGGGAAAGAAGGCAGGCTCTAAAACTTCTCTGAGAGATGATCTCTTAGTCCCCCTCTATTGTTGGGGGCCAGATGTAAGCTGGCAAGGTCCTTGCACCTAAAGGGGCTAGCGAGGCTGGGACCCTTATCCACACAGTTTTCCCAGACTTGTTTGGATGGCGGTTATCAGTGGAATGAGAGCAACATTTGTAGAATGAGAACAGCCTTTCATAGCTTACCAGGAAGTCTGTAACTATTTACTGAGATTTGCTGTACTGAGAACTTGTGCTTCTGCTGTATCTCTCCCTTAGAGATTAAGAGGAACAAAGAATACATTCCTCTTGACAGGCCTCCTATTCAGTGTGTTATGTAAAAATAGGATTGTGTGGCTAATAAAGTTACTTCAGTTCTCCGAGAACTGGGGTCCTCCAGATCCCGCTCTCCTGTTTTTCTTTCTTTTCTCAATTCCCCCCCCCCTGTCTCAGCCCAGCTCAACCTTATCAGGCTGGCCCTGACACTCTATGGTTTGAACTCACAAGTCAGTCAGTGTCGTTGGGGTAGATTTGTTAGAAACTTTTTTCTTACGTTTAGTTGAAATTTGTCTCACCTTTCTCAGTAAAGAGCATGCTATGGCTTCACACTTTCAACATCCCATTTCACTCTAGACACAACAATGAAAAAACAAAACAAAACAAACAACAACAAAAACCTCTTCCTGGGCCAGAAACAAAGAAAATGCAAAGATGCAAGCAAGAGGAAGCCAGGAGTTTGGCTTCTGTCTGATGAGGAGGTGCACTGCCTGCTGGCAGGAGCCTGTGTAGAAACCAGGCTCCCTCTTGGAAATAAGAGGTTGGGATAAGAATGGGTAGAACCACGACCTGAGGCCGTAGCCCATAGAAAGCTGTTGGGGCTGGAGGGATAAAGTCTCTGTGTAATAGTGAGCCCAACTTCCCACCAGCTCACTGACACCCAACACACCCTGACATGTCCTCAGGATGAAAAGTAGCCTCAGAGTCCTGAAACCATTCACACTACTAGAGAGGGACAGGAAGGGATGCAGAGAAAGGGAAGAACCTGCAAATGAGTCTGCAAAGAACAATTCTAAGTG
The DNA here is from genome assembly GCF_000327345.1 of Myotis davidii. Taxonomy (NCBI): domain Eukaryota; kingdom Metazoa; phylum Chordata; class Mammalia; order Chiroptera; family Vespertilionidae; genus Myotis; species Myotis davidii. The sequence continues at coordinate 439,635 of NW_006287901.1, read as the reverse complement.
ACGGGAAGAATACTAATACTTCGATGAGAAAGTTAGGGGATGCATGCACAGCACATTAAATACAAACAATTTGCAAATGACTTGGGAATATGTGTCCTGTAACTTCCGTGCAACAGAAAGGTCCTTAAAGATCTCATGGCTCAAAGCTGTCTATTGGAGGCTCTCCCTTCCCAGTAACCAGTAAACCTGCTCCTGTCAGAGGTCCAGACAGAAGGTTCATGGGCAGGGGCTGTGTTTGCTGGGCCTTCACATGTCCCCAAGACGTCTCCACCAGCGTTTCTAGCACCCCTTCAATTCAATGATTCAGTTAATTGTGATACATAGCACTTGGCATGTTTCCCACCACGACTGAAGGATATTATCCGGATCGGGTGAAATCATGTTCCAGTTTGCAGAGTTCTTTCCTTCCTTTGTGTCAGGAAAAGTGAGACTGAAGGATCTAGAATAGCAGCTACGCCTCTGGGCTTTGTCCCTGAGCAGCCCAACGGGCCACTGCAGCAGCAGCCGGCCTCTGCTGCCACCTGCTGCCCATGCTCAGCATTAGCTGTCACTGGATGCCCCCCTCGTGCACTTGGAGCACTGTTTTCATTCTGCAATATGCTGGCATCAGAGGTGGCTCAGGGTGGAGAGGACAGTGAATTGAAGTCTTTGCACATGACATACATCGCATTTTCTTATATCACAGGCAGGAAAATGGAGGATACGCATATTGGGAAATCAGAGAAGACAGGCAACATTTCTGAACTCTGAAAGATCATCGAAACAGCACTTAACAACTGGGTGTCCCTTACTAACACGTACACTATGCTTCTTCCCTTTGATGTTTTAATTTGTGTTTGCACTGAAGAGTTTAAAAAGTCACCATGTGTTAAAGGAAATGGTTAAAATCAGCCCTGAAGAAATCAAGATCAGGGCTGAGGGATGAGCTCTTTGAAGTAGAAAACTCACTTGTTCCCAATGACTACGCCTGAGGTGTACCATGTGCTTCCTCCTGAGAGAGGATGGGCTACGTCCCATTACATACTCATGAGGCTGAGGCTGGGGGTGGGGCGGGCAGAGGGGCTTGGCATGATCTGCTAGTCCCTGTCCATTAAAGGAAAATACGATACTTTCTCCCCGGCTGGGGCTGTAAGTCAGGGCAGGGGGATGCCTGCTGTTGACAATGTATCCTCATATCTAGAGAAGCCAACTGAACAAGAAACAAGCATGAAATGGGTGGCTAAAGTCAATTTAATTCCAGGCTTTTGGAAAGACATGAACATAGTTACAGATGGACCTGCTGACCCAGCTCAGCTCATGAGGGTCAGAGCCAGACAGCGAGGGACCATGTCTCACTGAGGAGCCAGCAGAAGAGGAGGGTGCATGTGCCTCAGCGTCTAGGTCAGCCGTGGGCAAACTACGGCCCGCGGGCCGGATCCGGTCCATTTGAAATGAATAAAACTAAAAAAAAAAAAAAAAAAGACTGTACCCTTTTATGTAATGATGTTTACTTTGAATTTATATTAGTTCAAACAAACACTCCATCCATGCTTTTGTTCCGGCCCTCCGGTCCAGTTTAAGAACCCATTATGGCCCTCGAGAAGACCGTACCCTTTTATGTAATGATGTTTACTTTGAATTTATATTAGTTCACACAAACACTCCATCCATGCTTTTGTTCCGGCCCTCTGGTCCAGTTTAAGAACCCATTGTGGCCCTCGAGTCAAAAAGTTTGCCCACCCCTGGGCTAGGTTCACGTGCCCTTCCATATTTAGGCCGGTGACAGCCAAGGAGAGCTGGATGGGTGGCGATGTGGCCCACGAAAGGAGAGAACACAAAGTTACTACATGAGCACAGAAATAATACTATTTCTAGTTTATACACATGAAGGCTGGAGGTCATTCTTGAGTCAGCTGAGTTTTCGCTCAGCTTAGAGATCAAAGATGGGACCAGCTCATTTGCTGCTCTCAGCTATGTGACAACCTCAGGGTATGCAAACCAGGTACAAAGAGGCTAAACTGCAGCCACTGATTGAGCGCTAGAATGCGGCTAATCCAAACCAGAGGCATTATAATTATAAAATACATGCCAGACTCCAAAGACAGAGCAAACTGAACATAAAGTAGCTCATTAGTGATTTTCATATTGATTACATTCTGAGATGATAATATGTTGGATATATTAGGTTAAACAAACGGTATTATAGAACTAATTTCACCTGCTTCTTGTTTACCCTTTTTAAGTCCCTTCTAGAAAACTTAATATTTAAAATGTGGCTTACATTATAGTTCCCTTGATCAGCAATGATCGCTGCTATTATAATGCTACAGCTGTAAAGAACCTTGGAGACCCAAATGTATCCTTTTGAAGATTTAGAATGTCTCAAAGTAAGTTCAGAAACCTGCTCAAGGTCACAGAAATAGTAGCAGGACCTCCTCTTCCACCTCCAAGCGTAACACTGTGAGACGCATCACTCTGCTCCTTGCACTTGTTAATAACATAAAAATAAGCTAATATTGGAGCCTAAGAACTTTTTTCCAAATTCATGCAAGATGTCTAATATTAAGTAATACTTTTTACACTTAAACTAATATGGTTAGTGGTTAATATTCCTCATTCTAATCAGTCAAAAATATTCCATTTCTGATCCCTCCTTGAACCTTGTCACTATACTGACAGAATTCTGACAGCCTCTGATCGGTATGTCAACTCAAGGTTAAACACCTTACGGCAAATACAAAATTGATGCTCTCAAGAACTATACTTCACTTGCCTAAAGCCAAGAGGTTTTTTTTTTCCATGCACCCACCAGTTTTTTATATAAACTCTGCCCCTAGTAAAAATTTAAATTTTCATGTTCTAAACTGATAAAAATTAAAAATACCAATCACATACATTGATAAATATTTCATAAACCCCATATCTTGTTCACCAAAAACCTTACTTTAACAAGTTAAAATAAAAGGAATCCTGCAGGGTCTTATATAAGTTACCAAACAAGCAAAATTTTGATTCTGAGACTGGAGTACAGGGGTCATTATTGACAAAAATACTTAGTTCAAAAGTACGCATCAACTCTAGAATAGATATACTGCTTTTATTTCAGGAATGACTGTTTGCAAAGGACCCAAGTGTAAATGTCCAATGCATTTGTGAGTTACGTGGAAGTATGTGAAAACTGAAGTTAGGAACATAAATAAGGTCCCCAACATAAAAGAAAAGTTATATTTAAACCTTGCAGAATATCTGTTAATTATGGTACATTTAAAGAAGAAATGCTAGAAAAGGTAAGATAAGAAAAGTAGGAGAACCGAATAGTCTACAAGTCAAGAAGGATATTAATGACACCATAGTGTATTCATAGATATTCAATGCTGTAATTGGATCTGGTTGCGAGGATTCATTAGTAATGTACCAAGTCCCACTTACTCACCATTCTGGGTTTTGTCCCAGACACTCTATTGAAACTCTTTTCTTGAAAACCACCAAATTACTCCCTAGATTCTAAATTCAATGATCATTCTCCGGTCTCTCCTTAAAGATATAACCACGCCCTCTTTCTTGAAACTCCTGTTTTGGCTTGTTTTCTTGACAGAAAAGACTGCCTTCTACTTCTATCTTCTCATTTTCCTTTCAAATTTTGGCTCTGACTCCATAATTATAGGTATTTCACAAGTGTCTGAACTTGGCTATCTTCTCTCTTTGTCCTTTAGACTTTATAATACTTACCTAATTTCAGAGAATACCTCAATGCCATATAACCTGGAGCACTGCCTCCTACACATGCCTGCTGAGTAGAGAAAAGGAAGAAGAAAGTAGCATGGGGTGGGGGTGGGGAGTCAGGTGGTGGGAGATTCAGTGGGTGATGGGGAAGTTTGAGAGGTGGAGCATCCAGTCAATGGGGAAGCCCAAGATATGAAGATGGAATAGGAAGCTGAAGTGGACCTGAGGTCAGAGTCATTTAAGAAAGAGGAAGAACTATGCATCCAGAACAACAGGCATATCCTCAGCTTGTATGCTGCTGTCACTGAGATTTAGAGGAGAAAAGATGTGAGTGGGATGCTTGAAGCATATAGGAAGGCAAGTAGATGCTAAAATAAGGAAGACAACTGTAGTAAAAGGTGACAACTGAGTTTATCCTTTTATTAAAGACTAGAGGCCTGGTGCACGAAATTCATGTATGGAGTGGGGGGGAGGAGCGGGGGAGGGTCGGTCCCTCCGCCTGGCCTGCACCTTCTCACAATCCAGGACCCCTCGGGGGATGTCCGACTGCCAGTTTAGGCCCGATCCCTAATTTGTTATTATATATTAATTTAATTAATAATACCTTTTTCTCCACAGAGGATTTGTTTGGATAAAAGTCTTACTAAAGATAGTTGGAAAAATTCCACACTATCATATTTCTAAATACATCTCCCTAAAACACTACAATTGATTGAAATGTAATTGGTATTGTGGGAGAAAAAAATTCCACAGTCAAATAATTTTGGAAAACACTGGGTTAAACAAAATGAAATTGCCCTGACTGGTTTGGCTCAGTGGATAGAGAGTCAGCCTGCAGACTCAAGGGTCCCAGGTTCAATTCCAGTCAAGAGCATGTACCTTGGTTGTGGGCACATCCCCAGCAGGGGGTGTGCAAGAGGTAGCTGATTGATGTTTCTCTCTCATTGATGTTTCTAACTCTCTATCCCTCTCCCTTCCTCTCTGTAAAAAATAATAAAATATATTTTTTTAAAAAGTGAAATAGGTTTAGAATTTTCTGCTGTAAGACTTAATAATCTACACTCATAAAAGAGAAAAATGGTAATTGGCGTACGATGCTACCCTTTTCATTGGCTAATAAGGGCTATATGCAAATTAACTGCCACCTAAGATTGGCAGTTAACTGCCAACAAGATGGCGGTTAATTTGCATATGTAGG